>NC_091988.1:1280000-1618333 GCF_044704955.1 Pristiophorus japonicus | reverse complement strand
AGATTTTTAACCAATAAGGGAATTAAGGGTTACGGGGAGAGGGCGGTTAAGTGGAGCTGAGACCACGGCCAGATCAGCCATGATCTTATTGAATGGCGGAGCAGGCTCGAGGGGCTAGATGACCTACTCCTGTTCCTAATTCTTATGTTCTTATGTTAGCAATGGGGAATGGAACAACACTATATGGAACAACTCTATATGGAACAACTCTATATGGAACAACTCTACATGGAACAAGTCTATATGGAACAACTCTATATGGAACAAGTCTATTTGGAACAACTCTATATGGAACAACTCTATATGGAACAAGTCTATATGGAACAAGTCTATATGGAACAAGTCTATATGGAACAAGTCTATATGGAACTGTGTTTGGGCTCTTTCAGTGTCATTCCAGGATCAGTAGAAAAAAGCTCACTCCCTCTTCCTAGGCAAGGGGCCCTAGCCCGAGGCCAACTGTAGCACCCCATCTGCTGCCCTGGCTGGGCATGTTTAGTGGACTCGACACTAATTCTGTCCGCTGATGCATGAAAAAAGACATTTGGGAGATAGGGGACATGTACTAACTGCTGGAGGCAGCTTTCTGCTCTCAGCTATGCTACATTGATCGTGCCAAACTCATTTCTCATAGGACTCTCACAGCATCCCATCAGTCTGGGTCTGATTTGAAAGCAGTGGAATGCCTGGATCACCCATAACCCCTCCATTAATCCTTTCATGGTTAAACATTTTCTCCATTACTTAGGCAGGCTCGAGGTTCCATCCCTGGACTCGGAAATCAGCTGACAGGCTTGGGCATCAGTAGGGCCACGAGTTGCTTTCAGTACCCTTGCATTAATTGGCCATGGTTCCTGCTTCTGATTGCTAACCTGCTGAAGATGCACATTTGTGGACATGGATCCAGGACTAAATTGCCTGTGATCCCCCGCATGGTATAACAGCCTGTCAACCGTCAGGGTCCAGCCTCAGCTGTGAAGAATGGCGATCTGGGTGAAACATAGAAATTAGATGCAGAAGCAGGCCATTCGGCCCTTCGAGCCTGCACCGCCATTCAATAAGAAGATAGCTGATCATTCAACCTCAGTATCCCTTTCCTGCTTTCTCTCCTTACCCCTTGATCCCTTTAGTCATAAACGCCATATCTAACTCCCTTTTGAATATATCTAATGAACTGGCCTCAACAACTTTCTGCGGTAGGGAATTCAACTGGTTAATCACTCTCTGAGTGAAGAAGTTTCTCCTCATCTTGGTCCTAAATGGCTTATCTCTTATTCTTAGACTGTGACCCCTGGTTTGAGAACTCCCCAGCAACGGGAACATTCTTCCTGCCTCTAACCTGTCCAATCCCGTCAGAATTTTATATGTTTCTATGAGGTCCCCTCTCATTCTTCTAAACACCAGTGGATACAAGCCCAGTTGGTCCAGTCTCTCCTCATATGCCAGTCCTGCCATCCCGGGAATCAGTCTGGTGAACCTTCGCTGCATTCCCTCAATAGTAAGAACATCCTTCCTCAGATTAGGAGACCAAAACTGAACACAATATTCCAGGTGAGGCCTCACTAAGGCCCTGCACAACTCCAGTAAGACCTCCCTGCTCCTATACTCAAATCGTCTCGCTATGAAGGCCAACATGTCATTTGCCTTCTTCACCGCCTGCTGTACCTGCAGGCCAACCTTCAAAGACTGATGTACTATGACACCCAGGTCTCGTTGCACCTCCCCTTTTCCTCATCTGTCACCATTCAGATAATAGTCTGTCTTCCTGTTTTTGCCACAAAAGTGGATAACCTCACATTTATCCACATTATACTGCATCTGCCATGCATTTGTCCACTCACCTAACCTGTCCAAGTCACCCTGCAGCCTCTTAGCATCCTCCTCACAGCTCACACCACCACCCAGCTTACGTCATCTGCAAACTTGGAGATATTACATTCAATTCCTTCATCTAAATCATTGATGTATATTGTAAATAGCTGGGGTCCCAGCACTGAACCCTGCGGCGTCCCACTGGTCACTGCCTGCCATTCTGAAAAGGACCCGTTTATTCCGACTCTCTGCTTCCTGTCTGCCAACCAGTTTTCTATCCACATCAATACATTACCCCCAATACCATGTGCTTTAATTTTGCACACCAATCTCTTGTGTGGGACCTTGTCAAAAGCCTTTTGAAAGTCCACATCCACTGGTTCTCCCTTGTCCACGCTACTCGTTACATCCTCAAAAAATTCTAGAAGATTTATCAAGCATGATTTCCCTTTCATAAAGCCATGCTGACTTGGACCGATCCTGTCACTGCTTTCCAAATGCGCTGCTGTTTCATCTTTAGTAATTGATTCCAACATTTTCCCCACTACTGATATCAGGCTAACCGGTCGATAATTACCCGTTTTCTCTCTCCCTCCCTTTTTAAAAAGTGGTGTTACATTAGCTACCCTCCAGTCTATAGGAACTGATCCAGAGTCAATAGAATGTTGGAAAATTATGACCAATGCATCCATTATTTCTAGGGCCACTTCCTTAAGTACTCTGGGATGCAGCCTATCAGGCCCTGGGGATTTAACGGCCTTCAATCCCATCAATTTCCCGAACATAATTAGCTGACTAATAAGGATTTCCTTCAATTCCTCCTTTTCGCTAGACCCTCGAACCCCTAGTATTTACAGAAGGTTATTTCTGTCTTCCTTAGTGAAGACAGATTGTTGGCCTTCATAGTGAGGGGATTTGAGTACAGGGGTAGGGAGGTGTTACTACAGTTGTACAGGGTCTTGGTGAGGCCACACCTGGAGTATTGTGTACAGTTTTGGTCTCCTAACTTGAGGAAGAACATTCTTGCTATTGAGGGAGTGCAGCGAAGGTTCACCAGACTGATTCCCGGGATGGCGGGACAGACATATCAAGAAAGACGGGATCAACTGGGATGGAATTCACTGGAGTTCAGAAGAATGAGAGGGGATCTCATAGAAATGTTTAAAATTCTGACGGGTTTAGACAGGTTAGATGCAGTATGAATGTTCCCAATGTTGGGGAAGTCCAGAACCAGGGGTCACAGTCTAAGGATAAGGGGTAAGCCATTTAGGACCGAGATGAGGAGAAACTTCTTCACCCAGAGAGTGGTGAACCTGTGGAATTCTCTACCACAGAAAGTTGTTGAGGCCAATTCACTAAATATATTCAAAAAGGAGTTAGATGTAGTCCTTACTACTAGGGGGATCAAGGGGTATGGCGAGAAAGCAGGAATGGGGTACTGAAGTTGCATGTTCAGCCATGAACTCATTGAATGGCGGTACAGGCTCGAAGGGCTGAATGGCCTACTCCTGCACCTATTTTCTATGTTTCTATGTCAATGTTTCTGTGAAAGGTGCATATCTGAGGCAAAACACCAAAGGTTCTGTGGAGAGAGAGAGATGGAAGGTGAAATACAGCTGGTGTTCCTGACTTGTATTTCTGATACACACAGAACTGTGTTTGGGGTTTTGTCTTGAAGAAGATTTAGAGCTCGGGTCTTTGCACTCTGTAGTTATGTTGAACGAGATGTTTCCATGGCATTACACTGCTGCTATTGGAGGCAGGCCCTCTCTGCTGGCTATGCTGCAGTATAAATAAAGCAGTTCTAATGTCTCTGGTGCAATGCAGTCATCTTTATCAGCTGGCCAGGTGCAATCTCCCACACTTGCCGTTGTTTCACTGTTGTCGCTGGCAGCACTGGCAGAAGTCTACGGTATGAAGGCTGAAATTAAAGAAACCAGGTATTGTTGAAAAAATGGCTGATAAACTGGGTGCGAAATTGCCCCTTTTTATAGCCTCGTTAGCGCCTCCGGGGTTGCGGTAATGGAGCTGCAGACAGATTTCACCCAGGGGAGGGGGGTGGGGGCGCGACCGTCTCCCGGGAAATTGCCCTGGAGTTTGCGGATGTGTTGCCATGGCAGCGCCGTGCGCGGTGACCCCTCACTGCCCTGTGGGCCGCGAGGCTGGCATGAACGGATGTCAACGCCAGCTTCGTGGGCCATCTTTTTTTGTCGACTCGACAATAGTGGCCCTAGTGTTGTCTGGGCCACCTTCGTGCAGCCCAGCGCTCCGTCTTGGGAACCGGTCTACAGGCCTAGTCCCACGCTGCCCTGGTGGCCCAGTGACAGCCATTAGCAGCCATGCAGAGTTGCAGCGACCCTCCCCTTTAAGCGAAGGGGGTGCATGTTCAAATGCGTCAGTGCTACGGGGCACATCCGCAGAGCGCTTGACTCCCCATCCCAGTCGTACCCCAGTTACCACCCCCAAAGGAGGTGGAGCATGGTGATTGCGTCTGCTTCCTTTCAGGGGCGGTAAGGGTAATTCCAGGCTGCGTGCTAAATGTCCTTCACGGCAAACGAGCCAAAGGTGGGCAGCGGAAACGTTACAAGGACACCCTCAAAGCTTCCCTGATAAAGTGCAACATCCCCACCGACACCTGGGAGTTCCTGGCCAAAGACCACCCTAAGTGGAGGAAGCGCATCCGGGAGAGCCCTGAGCACCTCGAGTCTCATCGCCGAGAGCATGCAGAAACCAAGCGCAGGCAGCGGAAGGAACGTACGGCAAACCAGTCCCACCCTCCCCTTCCCTCAATGACTGTCTGTCCCACCTGTGACAGGGACTGTGGCTCTCATATTGGACTGTTCAGTCACGTAAGGACTGATGTTAAGAGTGGAAGCAAGTCTTCCTCGATTCCGAGGGATTGCCTATGATGATGATGATGAAGGTTACTGCCCCCAATTCGGGTGCAGGGCAATTTCTCAGCACTGTTTTTCTGTTGAGAGGAGGGAACGGGAGAAGAGCTAGAATAACCAGGCATAATTTTAATAATAATCATATTACATGTAACAGAATTATCCATTGCAACCCAATTTCCAGCATTATGCAATATATTTGTATTCAAATGGGAAAACTTTGATTTACTAGCAGTCAGCGTTCTCTGAAATGGATATCTGGGATGTCCCTTCATTTAATTCATTTCCTTCTTTCAACAGATTGCAAATCGT
The DNA here is from genome assembly GCF_044704955.1 of Pristiophorus japonicus. NCBI lineage: Eukaryota > Metazoa > Chordata > Chondrichthyes > Pristiophoridae > Pristiophorus > Pristiophorus japonicus. Next base: position 1,613,318 of record NC_091988.1, on the reverse strand, counting down.
GTCTATAAAATCGATGATGGAGAACAAAGTGTCTTAAGTTGTTGTTTGTACCTGTCTTTCTGCATTTAGATCAAATGCGACAAGCACAGAGACAATAGATTACTCCTCTCTCTAGAGATAGGAATGTTTGCTGTCGGTCTGTGGGAAATATTCAAATGTGAAAATTGTCCTTGTGTGGATAAAATTATCAAATAAATTAGGATTGAGGGTCTGGGGATTGAGCAGTAGTTGTGTGGAGTCTGGAGCCACTATTTAGCTCAATAAAATACCTATTCATGAAAGACAATATCCTGTTATTCAAGCAGCATGTTGCCAATAGGACCAGAAAACTAACGATAAAAACAACATTTTTGGGAGAATATTTTCTTCTTTACACAGGGAGTACCTGGCAGACTGATTCTGCTTCACCTCCAGCATGGCCAGCTAAAGAAAAGGTGTAAATTGTCAGACCCTGAGGTTACGCTGCAGAGAGTAAAATGTGTAACAGTTATTTTAAACAGTTTAATGCCTCAATTAAAAATGCAAAGGAATTTCAGACGGACACTGGTAACTCACGATGATAGTTCAGGGCAAGTAGGATTGTACTAAACTGCACTCTGAGAACCACAAAACCATTAACCTTCTCAATAACCCCACTATCCAGCATTGAGGGCCACCTCTACTAATACTTTCATTTCATGGTTTTGACTTTGTGATTTTTTGAGTGTTCAGTAATTGGCACACGTGGGCATCTTTGTGTGTTAGCTTAGATAGCAAGCGCCAACGATCTATTTGATCGAGGGGGTATCAGATCCGAGCTTGATCCAGTCCTCACTCAACATCCACACACATTCATTTCCAGTAGGAAATACTGGATAGCAATCAGAAGCAGAAGTCCTGTCTGATTCTCTCCTCCCTAACCCAGGGGCACCATCATCACTGCTTCAACTGAGATCAGGTAACTCAGCACAGACCAGGGATCAAATCTGGCATCTTCCTGTCTTGTATGGTTTGACTGCTCACTCACTTATCTTGCTGAGCTATCAGGGGAGCCCAGTGTTTTAAACATTGACACAGCGCTATTGGTTCTCAGATCAAGAAATTGGTAAAAAATATATATTATAAACAGCTCACTTACTGTGAAGACCTGTTAGGGTTTCAGTACTAGCCCAGGTTATTCAGTAGTGGTTTCAGCGCCTCAGACTGCGGAACTCAAGCTTCTGAAACGTTGACTTTTAAACTGCAGGAGTGGTATGATGTATAGACGTCCAGCAGAAACCCAGTTGAGGGCAGCCTCCATATCGCTGGTACTTGCAAAAGGAAAAATATTCTCTCTGCCAATGCAATCTGCTGCCCTTTAAAGCGAATATTTTTTTAAAAATGGGAATAAATAAAGCTGTGCCCAGAGTTCGATTCAACACACTCACTCTTTCAACTTGCAGAATGAAGGGCACATGAAAGAAGCATCGTGTGTTTTATCTCTGCACCGAGAGGCACACACATAATGTACATATAATGAAGACTAGTGATAGCTGCCATGCACGGCAAACTCAGCAGGCCACAACACTATAATTACTGAAATAAATCTATTTGATGATTCACAATATGTGATAGACTTGAAGTTAACGTGTTCCAGAGATAAAAGATAGAGCGTGGGGTTGATTTCCGATACTTTCTAATCATCCTGTACCTTGTTGATATTCTAGGGACTTTGAAGCCATCAATCGCTTCAGAGGTTGTGACTTTGAAACCACAGCTTAGTTCACAAGAAAAAAAGTACAACTTTCCCTTGAGATTACTGAGTCCTTTCTACTTATTTATTTCCCCACAAACTAGTTCACTGGACTCCCAGCAAAAGCAGTTGACACGATTTTCTTGCTAAAGGGTAAATATCTGTTTGAAAATGGGGCAAAGACAAAGTTGAACAGGGACCAGGGTGCGGGGAGATTCTGCACCTGGAGGGCAGAGCTGTCTTTGTCGCTCAGATGGCCGGGGATGAACAGCAGAGATGTGCAGAATATCCTTGAGTTTCACTTGATTGCCTTGGTGCATCACGCAGAACTTTCCTCAGGAGATTAAATGGATGATAGGGTAGTCTGCACATGGTGTGTGGAATCAGTGAGCTTTCAGTGGAAAATAACCTTATTTCATTCCATGCTTTCCAACGATAGACCTTTGAGTTCAGTGCTAGAGGAACGACCTCTGATGGACCTTTTCTGCGGATTTTCACACGTTCACTAATGCTTCTTTACCCAGTGATCTGAAAAGTTTTTTGAACTGAAGAGGAATTGAGGAATGCCTTGAATTCCCAATATGTCATGCCGTGGAGCCACTGGGATGCAGGTTGGTGCTTACCATTCCCAAACACTGTTACCTATTTCAGCCAGGCTGCAAGGACATGGTGAGTGCTTCGCCACAGGAACGAAGGGAAGGTTGGCCAGAGCATCACTCATGGGCACTTTCACTCCAGGACATCCAGGAAATAGGGAGTGAGTTTCTCACCGCTCTGATGAAAGACTGGATTGCACCATGTTAGCAGACTGCTCTTTCACCTCTGGGATCTGAGTTTGAAACCAGCTCGGATTGCAATTGAAGTCTTTCTCAGAAGAAAATCTGAGCAAAATAAAATCATTTTGTCCCACTCGATCCAGGGTCTGTGTATAATTATTCTATCGTGGGCTTACCTGTACCACCTCTTAATTCTTACTTTAAAGAACAAAATGTTCCTTCCCTCATCTCTCCTGAGAAGTATCTCCATGGCACATTCCTGTTCTCAACAGATGTTGATGTATTTCCCTTTAGAAGGTATCAACTGACCGCCAATTAATTATCTTTTCTATCGTATGGGATAAATCGCTAAACCTTGCTCAAGGCGTGTGAAGTTTGTACTTGGTTTTTTCATCCTTGGCTAATTGCTGAAGTTAAAAAGCTAGTTTGTACCTGGGTTAGCATCCTATCTACATCTTGCATTATTTAACAAACTGTATTGTGGATACAGAGATGCATGGAAAACAGAAAGCAAGAGGAAAAAGGCAGTTTCTCAGATTGAAAAGATGTGGTGTTCCACAGGGTCTGTACGAGAGCTGCTCCTGTTCACTTTATGCATAAGTGACCGGGATTCAGAATTCAGTGGTTACAGGTCTGTCACCGCTGATGGGAACAATCGGAGGGGATCAAGTTAGTGTAGCACATGTGAAAAGATCATATATTCCAATAGACTGTGGGACTTAAGTGTAAGGTTTCTTGTAGGATATTGGCAGAAATACATGCAGTAAGTCTAGTGCCAATACTGCATTCTGGATAAACGGAACAAGGAAGGATTTGCTCCACGGAAGCAGGAATTCTGGGTGAAATTTCTCCTCCCAAGCCCAGGAAAGCTGAGGCCATTTGTAATATCCCTATTGCTGTCCAGCTGGGATCAGCTACCTCAGCACAAAACAGGAATCAAACTGAGGAGCTTCTCATCTATTTGCTTCAACTGCACTCTGCCTTTCTGAACTCAACCACTGGGGGAGCTCTGAAATCACATTTATAATGCTCAGCCGGCCAATCGCAATGGTGCTCTAATATGCCCGCATTCTATTGCGCAATGCCCATAGATGCACACACATTATGGGATGATGTAAACATTATAGGGTGAATTGAACAACCCTCACTCCCAGCAGGGAAGCAGCAGTGGATGGGAGTGTTTGGTGGAGACGGAGTTACAACTCCCGTGGAAGTTGTGAATTTGTCCCTGTGGCTGTGGAGCGAGCAGCCTATCCCTTGACCATTGCACAGCTCTGTCACTGCTGCTCACAGCCACACACAGCTCTTTGTGCTGGGCTCCATTCAAGTGAATAATGCAAGGAAGAGGAAGAAACACATAATAAGAATCTTCTACACTGGCAATGTATTACCAGGGGAAACGGAGAGTGAATGTTTGAAAAAATGGAATGCCGCCCTTGGAAAAAAAATTGCAACGCTGTCTGCAATAATTATCAAACTAGATAACAGGCAATCTGCATTTTAAAATTCCAAATGATAATTCTTGTAAAGTCTTGATTAAATGGATATTTGATCATCAGACATCAAAAGTTTTAATTCTCAGAGGCATAAACCATTGAGTGAAATGAAGTAATTATTGCAGCTTGATGGTATTAACCTTTGGGGAACCATGTAATGGATACGCATTGTGCCAGTCTGACCTGGAGCTTGTCTATCGGGAATGGCATCCAGCTGCTACTCAAGGAATGTCAGAATATTGCTCCTTCTTCTCTTTATTTCAAGTTTGTTTGCCTCCACTTCTCAGCCCTGTACCATTCCAAAGGTGTTGGCCATCCTCTGATACCTCCCGCGACCATTCTTTGTGTGAGTCCACACAGTCAGTATTGATGGGTTATTTAACTATGAATGTGTGAACCCAATCCTATTCTCATTTCATTTCTCCCCAAACTGGTGATTTCAGACCCAGGTCACTGGATAGTAATCAGGAGCCAGGCAGCATCCTGGTTGACTGTTCCCCTCCCAAACCCAGGGGCACTAGGACCAATGGTAGCTTCCCACGTGCTGCACCAACTGGACATCCAAGCTAGGATCTACTGGTATTAATATTATACCAAATCGTACATTTACACACAAAGTCATACTCCTGTTATTCCCCTGACTACCTCACTACATTCACCTGAATCTGGAGAGGGGATGTGAGGACAATGCTCGGCACATTCTGTCGGCTTTGGTGCAGTCACCAATGTGTAGGAAATGGGGCCAGTTCCAGTTATGCTGGACCCTCCTTTATTTCTGGCACGTGTAAATGAGCAGTAATCATGCTGTGATGTCACACACCCAGTCACTTGCACCTCAATTCCACTCACCCATAATCACACCAGTGCTCCTCTAATTCTATCCTCTGGAGCATCCCTGATTATAATCGCTCAACCATCGATGGCCGTACCTTCTGTTGCCTGGGCCCCAAGCTCTGGAACTCCCTCCCTAAACCTCTCTGCCTCTCTAACTCTTTTTCCCCCTTCAAGATGTTCCTTAAAACCTCCCTCTTTGACCCAGCTTGCCCCAATATCTCCTTATGCAGCTTGGTGTCAGATTCTTTGTCTCATAATACTCCTGTGAAGTGCTCGGGATGTTTCACTACGGTAAAGACGGTATATAAATGCAAGTTGTTGTTGTGTAAAACTAGTGTGAGGGATTTCCATTCCCCCCTCAAGGTAGAGGTATGTTTAAAACGTTATCGTTCTGTTATTGTTGCTTTCAGTTTGGCCATCTGTATTTACGCTATTTGCTGAGGAGCTGCCAGTTACCTCCTCCCGCTTTCACACAAGGCTCTATTTCCCAATAAGAATTCCTTCCTATTTTTGCTTCACGAACTAAATAACATCAATGGATCAAGGCCAGTCTGGTGAAACTGCATTGCAGACGTATGGCACTTATTGACCAATGCTCCGACACCAAACTACACAGGCAAAGTGCTCCTACCTGCATCTGACAGAGGAATAGAGCCTACTTTACAAAGAAAGCTGCCACAGTTATGCCACACCTGTAGCCCATCTCGATTGTATGAGTGCTCTGCCAGTAGCTGTAAGTTCACCACCTTCCTTAACTTCAATGCCACGGTGGTCATTATAGCCCAACATTGGGGATATCTATAGCGTACACCAAACAAGAGAACAAGCCATTCATGGATGCATTCTTCTCTACTGTGAGAAAAGAATGCATCCTCATGATCAATCAGTGACAACATGACAAACCAATGCAACTGTACAGAACACCATGTAGGATTGGGTATGTAAGAGTCATTATTGGCATCCACCTGGACATACATGCTCCCTACATCAATGGTCAGATGTGCATCAATAGGAACAGATACTATCTCAATGCCCAACTTGTTGATGACTAATAACACACCATCATTTAGTGAATACCTGCTTCCCTGACATGCCACAATGTTTTTATTTTAAAGTACTCCACAGTGCCAGTACTCTTGAACTGAGGAAGACAGGTTTCTGGATGGCTCCTTGAGATGAAGACTATTGTCTATAACCTTGGCCGATAACACCAGCATGCTTTGCCAGGGGCCCAGCTGAGAAGGACTATAATGCCATCCATTCATCAATGAAAAGCATCATTGAACACATCGTAGCAGGTTAAAGATGCACTTCAGATACTTGGGCCATCTTGTACTATAGCTCAGTAAGGTGCCCAGAACTCTCGTGGTACGCCATATGATAGAGGCCCTGGAGGAGAAAGATTCCCATCAGGAGCAAGGGACTCAGCAAGAGGAGCATGTGTCTGAGAAGAGGAGGGCAACATGTTGCTAGCTGCAAGTTAGTGCCAGTCTGTGATACTTCAATACTTAAAACCAGTCTAGCAATCGTCCTAGTGGCAAGAGTATGTGAGTATTCGAGTACAACTAGCTACTATGTTGTCAGGTGGAGCTTCTTGGGACTACGATCACCATTGTCTCATGGTAGCTAAGTCCTGGGAAGGACCTGCTGCCCTTGTGACCTCTCGTGGGCACCTGGCATGGTCCCTTTTTTGCGATATCTGCAGGTATTGGAGGGGTTGCAGAGAGGACACATATGCACCCTTGGTTGTGTGCCTTCCTGCCATGCCAACAGCACTGGGCATTGAACACATCGTAGCCTGTTGCAGGTGCACTTCAGGTATCAGGAACAATTGTCCCAATGAGATCAGTGAAGCCCCGTGTGAAGCTTGCGCTGCAATCGGTTGCCAACACCTGTCAAGACCAGAAAGAGGTGGCTGTCGCCAGTGAACTCCTTTACCTGAGCTGCCATCTGTAGTACACTGTATGGCATGCCCCCAGTGCTTGCATCAGTGCTCTGCTCGCATCATTCCTTTAAACTTAGGGCTCCAGATACAGAGACTGAGCTAAATATTCACAGGCTCTTCAGGCCAAAAGGTGTGTCTTCAGACCCTTCAGCCAGCAACGTCTTCCTTCCCGTGTGTACCACCCCAAGCTGCTCTTGCTCACTTTGTCTGTGTGTCACAATACATTACCCTCCCCCAATTGTGGATGTCTCTGGTGTGGTGTTTGAGGAGGGTGGAGTGAGTGAGCGATGGTGAGTGCTGTGAACTGTTAACTTCACCAGATGCTAAGGGTCTTGTGTCCTCCTCGTTGCGCAACACATCTAGAGAAGGGATGCAGGAAGGGAGGTTTGAATGGTTTCCCGAGGAGCAGAGTTCACACGCAACTTTCAGCCAAAGAAGCAACGTGAAGTGTTCACTGACCATTGATGGAGGGTAGAATAGGAGGAGGCACAGTGTATCCTGACAAACCCTCAGTTGGCTCATACTCTCCAACCTCCCCATCTTCAGCAGTCTCCCCAACTTGTGCAGGGCTTTCCCGTGAGTTAGTGATCTGAGGTTACGGGAACTGCCATCTGTGGCTCATCTCTCCTTGTTGCTATGAGCTACCCATCCTAGAAAAAGAAACCAATAGGGCTAAATTACCTTTAGTTACCACGACACGGAGCAACGTCCAAGTGTGAACATATAGCCCATTATGGGTATGAGGACACAAACTCACACCTACTCACTTACACACATGTGGACACTCACACATTCATGGACACACCAACACAAACACTCACACAGGGGTTCCTTACAAAATTGCTTTTCATTTGCACTGTTGGGATTTCGGTTGTAATTGAGCAGTGCTTAGGGTCAATGCAGACAAACTAAATGATTAGAACATCATGTACATCTGGTTCCAGCCAGGGACCTCAGGAGAGATCCTCCAGCGTGGTGTCTGTCCACACTCACCCTGATGTAGGACTGATGCACCTTATCTAATTATCCAGTTAACTGGTTTGACAGCAAGCTGCGCCAGAATACGAGCTGCCTCCAGACATCGTTAGTTGACCTGAAGATTGCAACATCACTTTGAACAAACACTCAATGCGTGTCATTATCAAAGAAGGCTGTTGGAACCTGGTCTATTTTCACATTGATTATATCACAGAAATGGTTTCTCATTTTGCTGGGAGCACATCCTACGGTTCAGTAATGTAACACTCCAAGTGCCAGCACTGATGGTGCTGACTGACAGGCCTCCCACGCCTGTCCAGCAGTACGAGTTGAATTTTTGCTTTGCTCTCTAACAGTGCAAATGCAGGTTGCATGAGCACGAAAGTGATTTGTTGCTCTAAGGGGTGGCTACTCCATTTAAACCCGTTGAGGGCCAGGCAGGGGCTTGGATGTTTTTAAACTCCCACTGCGTAGGTGCGTGAAACAGACCCGATTGTGCAGACATGGAATGGTAAATGGCTGAGGGAGCAATTGGAAAGGGACATGATCATTCATATGCAGCATCTTCAAATAGCAGCAGTCAAAAAAACAAACTCTGCTGTCACATGGTCTTCTGCACTTTGGCCGAAATCAACAACTTGCCATTTGGGGGCATTGTGACCACAAATCTGCACTGTATCATTTTGAAACACCGCATGCCAAAACGTTGCATCACCATCCCACCTTAAAGTCTTTTTTATAAAAAGCATGCACTATTATTAATAATATGTTGAAATTAAACCAACTGGATTGATATTTTATGTACAAAAGTGTTTTCTGCAGTGAGATATTTACATGGAAACATAGCCACTCGTCCCCTCAAAAATCTAGTGGTAACTGCAGTGCATGTCTGGTTCCATAGTATACTGAGTGGGGCTGATTTTCCATCTATCTTAGCCAGAGCAGCAGTTGGGATGCTCCAATTGGCCTCACTGTTTCTGGGGTCCGGAAGGGAAAAGTCATCCATGGCTCCTAATTGGGTCCTTGCTCGAGACGGGCTCCTGCTTCGGATTACTATTGTGACCTCACTGGTGCAAAGAGAGGATGGTTTCCTAAGATGGGAGCTGATCTTTATACTTGGGTCGGGCAAAGAGAGCTTTACTGAAAGCACACTGTAGCTGACAATGGATTCCTGAAATGCCAGGTTTAAATCGCCCACCTGGATGTGTTTTGGATATCTGTCATTGGTGAAGTGTAATTAATTCAGGGTCACTCACAATGCAAGAGTTCCACCTTGAAGATTTGTCTCTTTTGAAGCAGATCAAACCCCTTCTTTGTCAATTAAAGGATTAACTTAGAACTCTCAGGAATGCAATTAAACTCCAACAAATTGGGTCAATATAGCCTGATTTGATTGATTGCCGCTCACTGATTAACATTCACGCTTCCAATGGAGTTCTGCTGAAGCGAAAACTCAAATGAAAATAATGACAGGCAATCTTTTAATGAAATTATATTTGGTTTAGGTCATTGGCCTGAATGAGCTGACCGGTTAATTTTAAACAGGAGCATAGAGGAATTAACATAATAAATAAACTAGACTGGAGGAACGCTGAGAGGAATTCCTGTTTAACCTCGTTTGCTAAAGATAAAAAAAGAAAACTACAAATATTGGCGATCTAAAATAAAAGCAGATGCAAAAGGAAATGCCCAGGAGATCAGTCAACATTTGATAGATAAAGGCTAATACTGTGAGAGCAGTTGCATTTGCCGGTTCTGATCAATTTTATTTTTGTCCTTTTGTCTTGGTCAAATATATAAATGGTCTGCGAAATTCACATATTGGAGAAATTCCTCAATGATTGAACCATCAAAATAAGCTTGGCTTTAACAAAATCTGATTTAGCGCACGTTGTGTTAGCATTCTAGTTACCCAACTATATAACCCTCCCCTTTAATGGCTGGAAGGTGCCTTCGCCAATGCTCACTCCCGATTACACAACACTTCACTTTTCTTATCGCTTGGAGCCTAACGACACTCACCTACATCTTTAGTGCCTGATTTAGTGCTCCCCTGCATTCTTTCTGTGCAGAGACTCAATTTCGCGGAGGTGGCGATTGATTAGCGCCTGGAGCTAAACTTACAACTTTTCAAAAGCTAGCCCCAGATACAGAATTTTAAGCCTTTTGTTTCAATGCTGCCTAGATAATCAACCCATTTATATATCTTTCCTATTCTCCACCCACCCAGGTAATCAAAATAATTAACATTGTTTATCAAGGCTCTGAGAAAGAGAGAGCTGTTATCTGTAGTTGTTGACCCTCCACGGGTAGCCTGCGAGCAAGATATTTGCCTATTGTGATAGGACTAATTTCTTGAGCTCAGTTTACCCAGCTCACCCAAGTGTCAGGTGGCTGCAATAGGCAGAATGCTAGAAAGGCATATTTTACAATTAAAAGCTCAAAGAATATTTATTTTCAGAAAAATGTTTAAAGTACAAATACAAATTTATCAGCTAATTTATCTTTTTTGCTTTTGTGTAATTTTATTCTACAATAAACTCCTAATAGTTTTTAACCTGGTCTAGGTTATCCATTATTTTGGTGTGTTTCAATGCATTAGAGAGATTGTGAGAGTGACCAGACCAGAAAATACCACATTGCTTGCCTTGCATTATCATATCTCCGATATGACGGGATGGTTTGTTGGCAGCAATGATTTGCCTATAAAAGCTGATAGGTAAAGGTTGATGAAAGGAGCCCAGATTATAACAGCTCCTACTGTTATCTCAGCAGGGATTGGTTAACTCAACCCATACCAGGGATTGAACCCTGGACCTTCCTGGTTGGGTGGCTCAGTAACAGGTGATCAATTAGCAACTTAGACCACACATCCCGAAAGATATTTAACTCATTAATATCTGTTCTGTTTATTGATATATTTTATTGTTTTTTAAAAAAAGGTGGAAATGCAAAGCCAGGCAATCAGCATCTGAAAGGCAAAGTTATTTTCATATTTTAGGAGTGGCCTTTCACCAGATCAGGCCCAAATGCCTGTGACAACACAGCAATGCTGTCTTTTCCCGGTATCTCTGCACGCAGCAAGGATCTAACCTAGGTCTGTAAGGGTCAGAGGGATCTAACCTAAGTCTGTAAGGGTCAGAGGGATCTAACCTAGGTCTGTGAGGGTCAGCTTGGATCTAACATAGGTCTGTAAGGGTCAGAGGGATCTAACCTAGGTCTGTAAGGGTCAGAGGGATCTAACCTAGGTCTGTAAGGGTCAGAGGGATCTAACCTAGGTCTGTATGTGTCGGCAGAGATCTAACCTAGGTCTGTGAGGGTCAGAGGGATATAACCTGAGTCTGTGAGGATCAGAGGGATCTAACCTAGGTCTGTGAGGGTCAGAGGGATATAACCTGAGTCTGTGAGGATCAGAGGGATCTAACCTAGGTCTGTAAGGGTCAGAGGGATCTAACCTAGGTCTGTAAGCGTCAGAGGGATTTAACCTAGGTCTGTAAAGGTCAGAGGGATCTAACTTAGGTCTGTAAGGGTCAGAGGGGTCTAACCTAGGTCTGTAAGGGTCAGAGGGATCTAACCTAGGTCTGTAAGGGTCAGAGGGATCTAACCTAGGTCTGTGAGGGTCAGAGTGATCTAACCTAGGTCTGTAAGGGTCAGAGAGATCTAACCTAGGTCTGTAAGGGTCAGAGGGATCTAACCTAGGTCTGTGAGGGTCAGAGGGATCTAACCTAGGTCTGTAAGGGTCAGCAGGATCTAACCTAGGTCTGTGAGGGTCAGAGGGATCTAACCTAGGTCTGTGAGGGTCAGAGGGAACTAACCTAGATCTGTGAGGATCACTTACAGGTTGGCTGCACTCAGACCCTCAGGGCTACTAGAAAAATTTAACTAGAATTCTAGGATCATCTAGTATCCAGATTAATTTTATAAAGGTCTCTTTAAGTTGTCTGGGTTCAATATAAAAGCAATTATAAAGCAACAACTAAATGTATTATAGATTTACTAACTACTTGCGACAAATTTATCTTTTGTTTCTTCTTCAAAACACAATAATCCAAATTGGTTGATTGATTCAAAGAGCACCACTATTATAATAATCGCTTCAGGTAGGCCTGTATCTAATTTTGCTTTGTGAGAGCGAGATTATCATAGAATCATAAAAAGTATAGCACAGAAGGAGGCCATTTGGGACATTGTGCCTTAACTCGTACTAGTTCTTGAATTGAAGCATTCTACTATTATGTCCCTGCTCTTTTCCCATATTCTTCCTTTTAAAATACTTATCCCTTTAAATATTTATCATATTGCCGTTTGTGCTGTACGTGAATTGCCTGCAGCATTCTCTACATTGCAACAGTAACTACACTTCAAAAAGTACTTCATTGGCTGTAAAGCACTTCAGAGTGTCCTGAGCTAGTGAACGATACTATATAAATTCAATTTCTTTCTTTTGAAGTGATATAATTTCCTCTGCCACTTGTGGTAAAATACTCTATCTTCTATTAACCCTATAGTGTAATAGTCCTCCTCACGTCTCCCTTTGTTTTCCTAGTCAGTGTCAGTGTGTGGCTCTTGGTCTGATTTGGCAACCAATGGGGACAATCGTTCACTATTTGCCATTTCAAAACCTCTCATAATCTTAAAAACCTCAATTAGATCCTCCCCTAATCTTTGCTCTTGTGAGAAATGCCCCAATTTTTCGAGCCATTGCCCAAAACTATATATTTTTTGTTTTCTAGATTCCTCAACTTTCCCTCACCCCACCGCCTCTCCCCCCTCCCCAAAGTTGGCAACTCATGCTGGGCTACAAGTCTACGGCTGCCATCCAGTATAAGGCCTTTGTACAAGTGCAGACCAGGACACCGAGGGGTTCAATTTCCGGGACTGAGTGGGGAGGGTGGTTCCCCGGGTTTTCTGCGGATCTTCCACCGAAAATTGAGACAACCTCCACGGAAATTCAAACCCTGAGGGTCGGTGGGCTGTTTGAGCCCAATTGTGTCCTCATCTGACCTATGCACTTTCCAGCAGGGTCACTGAAGTGTGAACACAAAGCTCCCCTCACCTGGGGAAATGATAGCACCACAGGGCTGAGCTGGCTGACATCAACAAACTCGAGTATCAGAACTAAGCCATGGACCCTCCTGGTTGCTAGGGCTACGCACTGTGTGTATCCACTGAGGAGAGGCTAAAATACTTTATCAAATTAATTTGCTTACAAATTATTCTAACTATTTCTGTTTATTTTAATTATTCTGGCTTCAGAGGAAAAAAGTGGATCCCTGACAGAAAACCTGTTACTATTCTATGAAAATTGATGCGTTTTAGCCGCGATGGGAGCTCTGCGGCTTATAAATATTCAATGTAATTATAAATTCATTATCACGCTCCTTTGTGGCATTAAGAATATTGGTTTTCACAGAATATCATGTTTGAAGGTGATGCATAATGCAAAAGCCCTTCAGAGTATCAGCACTCCAACAGCAAAGGATCACACTGCCAACAGAATAAAATGTTAATCCATGTTAAATAGGAAAACAATTTCAGTTCCTTTTATTCCTGCACTCCCTGCACGCACATTCAGTCTATTTAAATAACAAATTTCTTTCTGAACTTACCCTTTGTAAAAGAGGGTCTAATTATTTTCTTGCAAATAGGTCACAGATGGACGAACTATTTAGATGCGGTTTCTAAAATGTAAATTCATCAGGCACTGTTCCTGAACTTCCCTTCTCCGACACCGAGAAGGGTTTGGAATATGATCTGGGGTATGGGAGTGTGGCCGAGTGGACCTGGTCCAGGTAGACTCGAGGCTCTCTGATTGGGTTCTCAGTCTGTGTCTGATCCCATCCGGGGTGTCACGAGGGATCTCTGCATTTGGGAGGGGGAAATCACCCTCGGGTTACGGCGCACTGCCGCGGCCGCCATGTTTGTTTTTTATTTGGCCAACTGCGGGTCGGGCCGACAATTATTGCCCCGGGTTCAGCCGAGCCGCCAACAGGCAGCCTGGCACCCCCTGCACCCCCTCTTGGGTGCCAGGCCGCTAGTCCGGCCGAAACCCTCCCTGGTGGTCCAGCGGGCCGAAGTTGTAAAAGGCGAAGGCTCTCGCCTTTAAGTGAAGGGGAGAGCATGGTGGCGCGCACGCGTCATGACATCATCACCACTCCGCTGATGAATGACAGTGGCGGAGATTCCGTCCCGCCTCCATTTTCGCCCCTCTCGTTGTCGATCTTCCGCTCTCCGCCCCATTTCCGCCCCCATTATCACCGACTTCCGGTCCGCCTGGAAAAAAATGTCAAAGAGCTAAATTTCGCGAAAGAGGCGACCCCATCCAGAGGCGGTGGGAAAAGCTCATTAAAAACGGTAGGTGCACCAGGTGTCCGGCGGGCCTGAATTTCTACCCCATCTGGTCTTCCTGTCTTGCTTGTGCGTAAATTGGCTGCTGCGTTTCTTACATTACTACAATGCCGACACTTCAAAAATACCTCATTGGTTGCAAGCCGCCTTGGGATGTCCTGAGGTCATGAAAGGCACTATATAAATGCAAGTTCTTTCTTTTTCACTGCTGGAAAGTGAAGGGCAGAATCGGGTTCAGCCATGACGCTAACGCCCTTCCTCTGACCCTGCCATGTTCCAGGACCCTGACGGCTTTATCAAGGCACACAAATAAAGGATGGCAGCTTGAGTTAGGGAGACCCATATCCCAGAAGGAATGAGAAGAAAAGGGAAGATAATTTGGAGGCAGGGAGCGGAGCATCTCAAAATTCAACATTGCCACCAATAAAGTGCAGGCTGTCTTCACTCATGGTGGTGAAATCGCAATTGGTTTTGAATAGTCCCTTACGAATCATTCCATTAGTGTTGTAGATGCACGTTCCTGTCAGAATAGCAACGTAATAATGATTTTTACATAAAAGGAATTATATTGCAACATTAATTAAATTCACATTAGCTTCATAAAAGCAAAAAAAAATGATTAATGTACTTATATCATAGAGACTTTCAAATGGGACATAAATAGCCTAATTCCTGCTGCTAGTAATGAAAAGTACTTTTATCTAATCTGTTTTTCAGTACATTACGACCGATCCCATTTTAAACATTACGCTGATTGTCGAAGGTATATTAGTTTATAGGGCAATCAGACTGCCTTCAAGAGAGGCTGCAGCACAAATTTAACAGCTTTCCCAAAGATGTTGGGGTTAGAAATTGCCCTTTGCCCTGATTGGGGGCGGTAACCTACCGGAAGTGGGACTTCCTGTGCCCGACCCGGATGTCCGGCCTCCGACGCGGAATTGGGCCGTACGGTGTTCTCCGGCACTGCGCTTCCTTTGAGAGCGCTCCCGGGGCAGTAGTGCGATGCTGCATCCTGCACTGTGTGGAGCAGGCCAGGGCTCCGCAGATATTCCGCGTAGGGCTGACGCACTAAATGCCTCTCCCCTTCCATTAAAGGGGCAGGCCGCTGCGCACTCTGCAGGCCCTTTGGTGGCTACCACTGGGCCCCCAGGGACACGATCGATCGGGCCGGCAGCCCAGCACCCAAACCGCAGTGTCGGGCTGCAGGATGGCGGCCTAGTCGATGCGAGGCCCGCCATTGTCAGACCTGGGGCGCTAAAGGCCTCCCCTCTAAGGGACGTCCCGACAACGGATATCCTCCAGCTTTGCGACCCGTGGGGTGTTAAGGGTTCAGCATGCACTGTGATGATTTCATCGCTTGTTGCTCGCCGGCCCGGGACGGTAATTGAGGGGCACGGCGCTGCCGGGACAGTGCCCCCCAAACCTCCGGGGCAATTTCCCGGAAGGGTAGCGCCCCCCCTCCTCCAGGCGAAAATGTCATTACGTCCCTTTAGCGCCCCCCGGGGCTATAAAATGGGGCAATTTCGCCTTCTTTATTTTAAAGATGGGAGGATGGGTAGCAGGCTAAAATTGCTTTTTTTTAAAATATATCCATTAGCAGATTGTCCTGACTGTAATAGTCCCAATTGAGATAACTGGGCATCACAGTCAACTTGGTGCAGTTGTCATTGAGTGCAGTGAATCCCCTCTCACTAAGTGGGTTTACAAGAGCCAGTCTACCTGTTGGGGAAAGTCTGTTCAATCTCCCGAGCATCAAACGTCACTGCTAACTGCCAGCACATTTGGTTGAGGTGACCAGGCAGAATTCCCATTGCTGGGATTGTTTCAAAGCCACTTGCCGTTAGGTAGATTGTTTACACTGGCTCCGAATGTCCGAGGTAACTCTATGCAATAGAGGAACCCTCAGAAACACGATCCTCAGGCCAAAGCAAGACAGCTTGTGAAAGACACATAGACAAGTTGACAGGGAATGTATGACCGGGAATGTGGATATAGGAGGAGCTAGCATTTATATAACTCAGTTCATGACCTCAGGATGTCCCAAACGCTTCAAGAGAGAAAGAACTTGCATTAATCAGCCATGATCTTATTGAATGGCGGTGCAGGCTCGAAGGGCCGAATGGCCTACTTCTGCACCTATTTTCTATGTTTCTATATTTCTATGTTTCTATATAGTGCCTTGTATGATCTCTGGACAATGCTTTACAGCTAAAGAAGTAATTTTATTGACCTTTAGTCGCTGCTGCAATGTAATAAACGCGGCAGCCAATTTGCGCACAGCAAGCTCCCACAAAGAGCAATGTGATAATGACCAGATCACCTGCTTTTATATGTCTGTTGAGAAAAACTCCCCTGCTCTTCTTTGAAAGTTTTCTTCACAGCCAATTAAGTACTTTTGAAGTGTTGGCAATATTGTAAGGTAGGAAACACGGCAGCCAATTTGCACAGTTAGCTCCTAGAAACAGCAATGTGATAACGAGCAGATAATCTATTTATTTAAGTTAATGTTGGTTGAGTGATAAATATTGGCCAGGACACTAGGAAAACTCCCCTGCTATTCTTCATTTAGTGCTATAGGATATTTTATATTCACCTTAGAGAGTAGGCAGGGTCTCAGTTTGACGTTTCACCTGACAATCCTGCACAGCGCCAGAGCAGCACTGGAATATCAGCCTAGATTATGTGCTCAAGTATCTGGAGTATGGCTTGAACCCATGAGCATCGGACTCAGAGACAAGATTACCACCACTGAGCCAAGTCTGACATCTAACAGTCAGAAATGATAATAGATTTCCAACTCACTCCCCCGAGTTCTGGGAGGTGAATCAAAGAATTAAGACTGTGCTAATTAACTCTCTCAAACAAAAAGGAACCAAATAAATGTTGGGTTAGGAATGGGACTGAGGGTATAGGACAGGGATGTACTAAACACAGCCATTCCTGACCCTCAAACCCACTGCTATTGTATTTAGAATTCTCACTCACTGATTTGGCTGTTCGGATTTTGTGAGCCAGGAGGATTTCAAAGGGCTGTGCTTAGCACTGCTGAATAAATCCTAAATCGGAATATTAAGATAATTTAGTATCAGTACATGGAAATCAATGAGATTCAGACTTTAGATGTGCTTAAGCCCACCACCCTGCAACCCCCAAGACTTCCTGGTATTGAACTATGCAGCCCACAATGGCTAAGAGCTTACACTCCTACGAGAGTAAGTAAGCTATAACTAGGATTGTTCTCCTCAGAACAACGAAGGTTAAGAGGAGATTTAAAATTAAGAGGGGTTTTGATAGAGTAGATCGGGAGAAACTGTTTCCACGAGCACTCGATAATCAGAGAACAGAGATTTAGGATTATTCAGTGAGTTGTTACGATTGGGAACGCACTGCCTGAAAGTGTGTTGGAAGCAGATTCAATAGAAACTTTCAAAAGATAATTGGATAAATACTTAAACAGGAAATACATTGCTGGGGTACGGGGAAAGAGCGGGGGAGGGGGGCTAATTGGAACTCTCTGTCAGAGAGCCGGCACGGGCATGATGGGCCGAATGGCTTCCTTCTGGAATGATTCTGTGATTCTATAACTGTATCCATTCAAAGGTCCTGGTGTAGTGGCCATGATTGTAAGGTGGGGGAGGGGGGAGGTGGGGGGTGAGGTGTGGGGGGGTGGGAGGTGGGTGGGGGAGGGGGGGTGGGAGGAGGGGGGGTGAGGTGTGGGGGAGGGGGGAGGGGGGAGGTGGGGGGGGAGGTGGGGTGTAGGATGTGGGGGAGGTGGGAGGAGGGTGGGGGAGGGGGGGATGTCAAATTCACGCTAGCACCTTATCCACACCCCAGGGATCTTTTCACTTTCAGTCACCCCATCTCACACTCCCTGGAATGAAAGGGTCAGCTGAGAGTGGGAGGTTACCAGGCTCTCTCCTATCTGCCAAGTTGCTTCTGAACCATCTGCCTGGCTGGGACTCTCTCTTTATATTTTACTTTTCTCTTCACCTCCTTCCTATGGAGTTCAGTTGCCAACTCTGGTTGGACATATTCCTGGAGGTGTCAATACATGACCTCCTGCCTCCCAACTGCTTCAAGTCCAATATTTTTAGAACTAATAAAGCAAAAGTGTTGAAAGAAATGTTTGTTTAAATCACAGTATTTGCCGGCCCTAGTCTTGCTCCCGGCAGTGTCCCGAAGATTGGTCTTTAATTTCTGGAGAATCCGGGGCAATCCTGGAAGGTAGGTAGCCCTGTCATCGAGGACAGTCAGTAGCACAGCTGCACATGGGGATCACAGATTGAAGCCTGGTCCTTCAGCTCTGTGTCCCCACTCGGGAGCCCCAGTAATCTGCATTACACTACCAGCCAATTAAACTTCAGTACCAACAATTAAACCAGACAAATTTAGGCCTTAACAATTGGCCATCAAATTACAGAAAAAAAGGACCTTCAACCCCAACTTGTTATCAGTCCTAAACTGGGTAAGAGTGTTTAAAAACCTGAACTGTGTGCCCAGTGAGACTGATCTGCGGAGCAGACTGCTGGCTCAGTGGGCAGCACTGAGTCAGAGGGTTGTGGGTTCCTACACTCACTCGTGAGAGTTTGAACACAAAATAGAGGCTGACACTCCAAGGCAGTACTGAGGGAGTGCCGCACTGTCAGAGGGGCGGTACTGAGGGAGCGCCGCACTGTTGGAGGGGAAGTATTGAGGGAGCGCCGCACTGTTGGAGGGGCAGTACTGAGGGAGCGCCGCACTGTCGGAGGGGCAGTACTGAGGGAGTGCTGCACTGTCAGAGGGGCAGTACTGAGGGAGCGCCGCACTGGCGGAGGGGCAGTACTGAGGGAGTGCTGCACTGTCGGAGGGGCTGTACTGAGGGAGCG
Organism: Pristiophorus japonicus; assembly: GCF_044704955.1. Classification (NCBI taxonomy): domain Eukaryota; kingdom Metazoa; phylum Chordata; class Chondrichthyes; family Pristiophoridae; genus Pristiophorus; species Pristiophorus japonicus. The sequence continues at coordinate 1,594,365 of NC_091988.1, read as the reverse complement.
CCGCACTGTCGGAGGGGCAGTACTGAAGGAGTCCTGCACTGATGGAGGGGCAATACTGAGGGAGTGCTGCACTGTCGGAGGGGCAGTACTGAATGAGTGTTGCACTGTCGGAGGGGCAGTACTGAGGGAGCGCTGCACTGTCGGAGGGACAGTACTGAGGGGGTGCTGCACTGTCAGAGGGGCAGTACTGCGGGAGTGCTGCATTGTTGGAGGGGCAGTTATGAGGGAGTGCCGCACTGTCAGAGGGGCAGTACTGAGGGAGTGCTGCACTGTCGGAGGAGCAGTACTGAGGGGGTGCTGCACTGTCAGAGGGGCAGTATTGAGGGAGTGCTGCACTGTTGGAGGGGGCAGTATTGAGGGAGTGCTGCACTGTTGGAGGGGCAGTACCGAGGGAGTGCTGCACTGTCGGAGGGGCAGTATTGAGGGAGTGCTGCACTGTCGGAGGGGCAGTACTGAGGGAGCCCTGTACTGTCGGAGGTGCTGTCTTTTGGATGAGACGTTAAACCGAGGCCCAGTCTGCCCTCTCAGGTGGACGTAAAAGATCCCATGGCACTATTTCAAAGAAAAGCAGGGGAGTGCTCCCCTATGTCCTGGGGCCAATATTTATCCCTCAACCAGCTTCACTAAAACAGATTATCCCATTAGTATCACACTGCAGCTTGTCACGTTTCCTACATTACAACAGTGACTACACTTCAAAAATAGTTCATTGGGTGTAAAGCGATTTGGGACGTCTGGAGCTCGTGAAAGTCTTTCTTTCTTTTATGTCTTCATGCTGAAACTATTAGCTCGTGCATTTGCCTTCGTGTAACAATCAAAATCAAACATTTCCAGGCCACCCTGGACTGTCCAGGTCACAAATAAATGGGTGGTGTACCCACCTCAGGGTGCTGCTTTAAACATGCTCTTGCTAGTGGGTGCACACATCTCCTCTGTGCCAGCAAGCAAAGCACAGTCCCTGAGTAAACCAGCAGAGGGCAGCAACTACCCACTGCGACAGTAAAGAGTTGACACTTCGGTGAAAAACGGGGAAAACACTTCTTATAACCTCGAGATCAACAATTTCAGATCATAACCACTGCCCCCATTTTTTGAGAACAGCAGGTGCTGGTAATGGTTCTGCTGTTGCCATTTACAGCTCCTCTAGACACTGTTATGTATGTAAACCTGTAATTACCACGTCTAACCACCAGAGGGCTTATCCCTGGAGTCCCAAGGGATCTCACAATCCCTTGGGAGCACATGTACTTAAGGAGACCTCACAGACTGGAGAGGCACTCTGAGATCTGTAATAAAGGACTATGGTCACACTTTACTTTGAGCTCAAGTATCTAGTCTGACTCTTTATTCAAGACATAACAGACACATCTTTTATTTATTTACTGGTCCAATTACCAGCCTTTGCCTTGAAACAACATCCCTTTTGTTATTCAATCTCTCCTGCCATCTTACCACCCTATCAGAGACATTCCCTTTTGTTCTTCCCTCCTTTCCCTGCCTCTGTACTCGCTTCAAACCTGTTATGTCTGCAACTTCTTCCAGTTCTGACTAAGGGTCACAGACGTGAAACGCTAACTCTCTTTCTCTCTCCACAGTTGCTGCCTGACCCGCTAAGTATTTCCAGCAATGTCTGTTTTCATTTCCAGCATCTGCAGTATTTTGCTTTTGAAGACACTTCTTATTCTGTTCTGGTAGCTGATGACTGTTGGATTCTATTGCTTACTAGTTCTAAATCGTTTATTGGAAGATAACATAATCATCTCCATTGTAACAACATTACAATCAGAGCTTCCACTATACACTGCACACGATAAACTGCACATGTATACTATACTATATGCTATGTATTGCCTCTGCACATTATACTTTAGATGATGTGCTGGATGTATACATTGATGTATAGATGATGTGCCTCAATGCGAGGAGTATTCGGAATAAGGTGGACGAATTAACTGCGCAGATAGCTGTTAACGGATATGATGTAATTGGCATCATGGAGACATGGCTCTAGGGTGACCAAGGCTGGGAACTCAACATCCAGGGGTATTCAACATTTAGGAAGGATAGACAGAAAGGAAAAGGAGGCGTGGTGGCGTTGCTGGTTAAAGAGGAAATTAATGCAATAGTAAGGAAGGACATTAGCCTGGATGATGTGGAATCGGTATGGGTGGAGCTGCGGAATACCAAAGGGCAGAAAACGCTAGTGGGAGTTGTGTACAGACCACCAAACAGTAGTAGTGAGGTTGGGGACAGCATCAAACAAGAAATTAGGGATGCGTGCAATAAAGGTACAGCAGTTATTATGGGTGACTTTAATCTACATATTGAATGGCTAACCAAACTGGTAGCTATGCGGTGGAGGAGGATTTCTTGGAGTGTATTAGGGATGGTTTTCTGGACCAATATGTCGAGGAACCAACTAGAGGGCTGGCCATCCTAGACTGGGTGATGTGTAATGAGAAAGGACTAATTAGCAATCTTGTTGTGCGAGATCTCTTGAGGAAGAGTGACCATAATATGGTAAAATTCTTTATTAAGGTGGAGAGTGACACAGTTAATTCAGAAACTAGGGTCCTGAATTTAAGGAAAGGTAACTTCGACGGTATGAGACGTGAATTGGCTAGAATAGACTGACAAATGATACTTAAAGGGTTGACGGTGGATAGGCAATGGCAAACATTTAACGATCACATGGATGAACTTCAACAATTGTACATTCCTGTCTGGAGTAAAAATAAAACGGGGAAGGTGGCTCAACCGTGGCTAACAAGGGAAATAAAGGATAGTGTTAAATCCAAGGAAGAGGCATATAAATTGGCCAGAAAAAGCAGCAAACCTGAGGACTGGGAGAATTTTGTAATACAGCAGAGGAGGACAAAGGGTTTAATTAGGAGGGGGAAAATAGAGTATGAGAGGAAGCTTGATGGGAACATATAGACTGACTGCAAAAGCTTCTATAGATAGGTGAAAAGAAAAAGATTAGTGAAGACAAATGTAGGTCCCTTGCAGTCAGATTCAAGTGAATTTATAATGGGGAACAAAGAAATGGCGGACCAGTTGAACAAATACTTTGGTTCTGTCCTCATGAAGGAAGATACAAATAACCTTCCGGAAATATGAGGGGACCAAGGGTCTAGTGAGAAGGAGGAACTTAAGGAAATTCTTATTAGGCGGGAAATTGTGTTAAGGAAATTGATGGGATTGAAGGCTGATAAATCCACGGGGCCTGATAGTCTGCATCCCAGAGTACTTAAGGAAGTAGCCCTAGAAATAGTGGATACATTGGTGACCATTTTCCAACAGTATATCGACTCTGGATCGGTTCCTATGGACTGGAGGGTAGCTAATGTAACACCACTTTTTAAGAAAGGAGGGAGAGAGAAAACGGGTAATTATAGACCGGTTAGCCTGACATCAGTAGTGGGGAAAATGTTGGAATCAATTATTAAAGATGAAATAGCAACAGTGACGAGATCAGTCCAAGTTAGCATGGATTTATAAAAGGGAAATCCTGCATGACAAATCTTCTAGAATTTTTTGAGTTTGTAATTGGAAGAGTGGACAAGGGAGAACCAGTGGATGTGGTGTATTTGGACTTTCAAAAGGCTTTTGACAAGATCCCACACAAGAGATTGGTGTGCAATATTACAGCACGTGGTATTGGGGGTAATGTACTCACATGGATAGAGTACTGGTTGGCAGACAGGAAGCAGAGAGTCGGGATAAACTGGTGCTTTTCAGAATGGCAGGCAGTGACTAGTGGAGTGCCACAGGGCTCAGTGCTGGGACCCCAGCTCTTTGCAATATACATCAATGATTTGGATGAAGGAATTGAGTGTAATATCTCCAAGTTTGCAGATGACACTAAGCTGGGTGGCGGTATGAGCTGTGAGGAGGACACTAAGAGGCTGCAGGGTGACTTGGACAGGTTAGGTGAGTGGGCAAATGCATAGCAGATGCAGTATAATGAGGATAAATGTGAGGTTATCCACTTTGGTGGCAAAAACACGAAGGCAGAATATTATCTGAATGGCGGCAGATTAGCAAAAGGGGAGGTGCAACGAGACCTGGGTGTCATGGTACATCAGTCATTGAAAGTTGGCATGCAGGTACAGCAGGTGGTGAAAAAGGCAATTGGAATGTTGGCCTTCATAGTTAGGGGATTTGAGTATAGAATCAGGGAAGCCTTACTGCAGTTGTACAGTGCCTTAGTGAGGCCTCACCTGGAATATTGTGTTCAGTTTGAGGAAAGACGTTTTTGCTATTGAGGGAGTGCAGCGAAGGTTCACCAGACTGATTCCCGGGATGGCAGGACTGACATCTGAGGAGAGACTGGATTGACTGGTCCTATATTCACTGGAGTTTAGAAGGATGAGAGGAGATCTCATAGAAACATATAAAATTCTGATGGGACTGGACAGGTTAGATGCAGGAAGAATGTTCCCGATGTTGGGGGAGTTCAGAACCAGGGGACATAGTCTAAGGATAAGCGGTTAGCCATTTAGGACTGAGAGGAGGAGAAACTTCTTCACACAGAGAGTGGTTAACCTGTGGAATTCCCTACCGCAGAGAGTTGTTGATGCCAGTTCATTAGATATATTCAAGAGGGAGTTAGATATGGCCCTTATGGCTAAAGGGATAAAGGGGTATGGAGAGAAAGCAGGAAAGGGGTACTGAGGTGAATGATCAGCCATGATCTTATTGAATGGTGGTGCAGGCTCAAAGGGCCGAATGGCCTACTTCTGCACCTATTTTCTATGTTTCTATATTTCTATTGTGCTGTACACTATGTATTGTAGATGCACAATATATACTGCACATGTACACTTTGCCATATACCCTGAAGGGAACGGTAGCATGGTGGCCAAGTAATCCTAGACCAACGATCCTGGGACGTGAGTGCAAATCCCACTTCGGGGAAATTAAATTCTGTTAATTAAATAAATCTGGAATAAAAAGGCTTGTGTCAGTAATGGCTATGAAAGTACCGGATTGCTGCAAAAACCCCTCTGGTTCACTAATGTCTGTCAGAGAACGAAAGCTGTTGTCCTTACCTGGTCTGGCCGATAAGTGACTGCATACCCATAGCCATGTGACTGACTCTGAAACGGCTGAGCATTAAATGGTAGCCTTGACGATGACACCCACATCCTGTGAACAAATAAAAAATATATTTTTCATCTGTAAATTATGCTATATATTAAGAAAGACTTGCATTTATATAGCGCCTTTCATGACCACTGGACATCCCAAAGCGCTTTACAGCCAATGAAGTACTGGATATGTGCATTATACTATACACTGTGTACTGTACATGTACACTGAACTGTATACGATGCAGTGTACACGTAAACTCAATAAGGTTGCTGTAGGATACACAAATACTGGGCCAAAAATTGTTGTTGGAGGCTTCTGTGGGTGGATGCCTCGGACCATATGTTTTTTACGAAAGTACCTGGTGGTCCCGGAGGATCGAACACTTCGGGTCCGAGACCGAGATATGGAGCCCAGCACAGGAAGGCTCACACATCCCGGGAATGTATCCTGGGATCACGTGGGCCTAGACCACCAATCAACATCGAGTATTCTCATTGATAGGAATGGTGAATTCTGTTTGTATGAGCCCCCATTCCCCATCAATGGGAATATCCCCAAAACACAGAAATACAATAAATAAATTAAAAAACACACCTCACGTATTTAAAATTAATATAAATTGAATTAAATTAAATGTTTAAGAAAAAACTTTATTTTTCTTTAATATGTTTGAATAGGGTCAAAAATTAAATTAAATTTTTCTATCTTTTAAAACCCTTACACTGGTAAAACCAGGACTTATGTCTGCTTTTACCAGGCGTAAGAGTTTCGAAAGACTTTCGCTGGGTAAATAGCCCAAATCTCCGCCCGCGAAGGCCCTTCTCCCGGGAATCACAAGTTCCGGGTATCGGCACATGTGCTTCGGGCATCTAAACCTGGAAACTGTGGGGCCTCTTCCAGCACATGCTCACATCCTACACACCCAGAGAGGCCACAATTTACGGCCCAATACTTTGAATAAGAGAAACTGAAATTGCATCCTGACCAGCTTACACTGGGATGTTTTCCGACTTTAAAGGTGCTATATCAATACAAGTTGTTGTTTTCAGATGCCCAACCATTGTATGACATTATCATCATCATCATAGGCAGTCCCTCGGAGTCGAGCAAGACTTGCTTCCACTCCTGAAGTGAGTCCTTAGGTGGCTGAACAGCCCAATACGAGAACCACAGTCTCTGTCACAGGTGGGACAGTCAGTGGTTGAGGGAAGGGGAGGGTGGGACAGGTTTGCCGCACTCTCCTTCCGCTGTCTGCGCTTGATTTCTGCATACTTTCGGTGATGAGACTCGAGGTGCTCAGTGCCCTCCCGGATGCACTTCCTCCACTTAGGGCGGTCTTGGGCCAGGGACTCCCAGGTGTCAATGGGGATGTTGCACTTTATCAGGGAGGCTTTGAGGGTGTCCCTGTAACGTTTCCTCTGCTCACCTTTGGCTCGTTTTCCGTGAAGGAGTTCCGAGTAGAGCGCTTGCTTTGGGAGTCTCGTGTCTGGCATGCGGACAATGTGGCCTGCCCAGTGGAGCTGATCAAGTGTGGTCAGTACTTCAATGCTGGGGATGTTGGCCTGGTCGAGGACGCTAATGTTGGTGCGTCTGTCCTCCCAGGGGATTTGTAGGATCTTGCGGAGGCATCGTTGGTGGTATTTCTCCAGTATCTACTGTGCATAGTCCATATCTCTGTGCCATACAGGAGGGCGGGTATTACTACAACCCTGTAGACCATGAGCTTGGTGGTAGATTTGAGGGCCTGCTCTTCAAACATTCTTTTGCTCAGGTGGCCGAAGGCTGCACTGGCGCACTGGAGGCGGTTTTGAATCTCCTTATCAATGTCTGCTTTTGTTAATAAATTACTCCAGAGGTATGGGAAATGGCCCACATTGTTCAGGGCCACGTTGTGGATCTTGATGACTGGAGGGCAGTGCTGTGCGGTGAGGACAGGCTGGTGGAGGACCTTTGTCTTACGGATGTTTAGCGTAAGGCCCATGCTTTCGTACACCTCAGTAAATACGTCGACTATGTCCTGGAATGCAGCCTCTGAATGTGTGCACAGACGCAGACATCGTCCGTGTACTGTAGCTCGACGACAGAGGTTGGAGTGGTCTTGGAACTGGCCTGGAGATGGCGAAGGTTGAACAGCTTCCCACTGGTTCTGTAGTTTAGTACCACTCCAGCAGGGAGCTTGTTGACTGTGAGGTGGAGCATGGCAGCGAGGAAGATTGAGAAGAGGGTTGGGGCGATTCCCACTCAGTCTGCTAATGGGCGAAGCTGCAGCTGGAGATCCTTAGCCAAAAAAAAGTCAATTTACTGAAAGGCTAGCCAGCCATTGGGGCTTTCTACCTTAGGGATCATAATCAACAGAAAATCCTTGCTACCTATCCCCAGAGCCGACAACTTGGTAACACCTAATAACACTATTATAAACATCACAGCTGTTTACACCAGACCTTGGCCTCCATGGGGGTTTAGTGTTGGAAGGGTCCGGTGATAGTTTACTTCACGGGAGGGTGTCTTTAGGTCATGGTAAGTCAGCACGACAGGAGTTTGTTGGACAAGCCAGGGTTGTACTGTTGTAAACTGTACTGTTGTGCACACACCGCTTGTGATCGGGGAGGCGTGAGTTCGCGGTCAGGGGCCCAGGGGCAGCCCACACTGCAATATGTGAGCGCACTAGGTCCATGCAGCTGAGCAGGTCTCCAGTCATCTTGGTTAACCCTTGCCACTGGACCAAGACCTAGCTCAGTCAAGCCCGTGTGGTGGCTGGTGTGCAACGGCCACCCCACGTTAAAAAAATCCAGGCACAGGCATCTTCCACCCTTCAGGATGTAGTTCAGGATCTGGACAATTATTTCCTTCATTGAAACACCTGTGAAGTCATTCTTTTTTGGCGTGGAAACAAGTCATCCTCAATTTGAGGGACTGCCTACGAGGATGAACCACAGCAAGGAGTGAGGTAAGCAAGGCATCAAGTCAGATCAATGATGCGAGCTGCACAAACAGCAGCTCAGAATGCTCACTCCATGAGCATTGAAGCCATGACTGGTAATCGTAGGAAACGTGGGCAGCAGCAAGGAGCGGCAAACACTTTCCATGTCTGTAATTTTTCACGGAGTGCTATTGTTCCTAGGCCATCCATGAAGCTCGGCAACGGGCAAGTGTATTACACTGTGTACAACGGGCATACGGCAATGTTACACTGTGTACAACGGTCATATGACGATGTTACACTGTGTACAATAGGCATACGGCAATGTTAGACTGTGTACAACGGGCATATGGCGATGTTACACTGTGTACAATGGGCATATGACGATGTTACACTGTGTACAATAGGCATACGGCAATGTTACACTGTGTACAACAGGCATATGGCGATGTTACATTGTGTACAATAGGCATATGGCGATGTTACACTGTGTACAACAGGCATACGGCAATGTAACACTGTGTACAACGGGCATATGACGATGTTACACTGTGTACAATAGGCATACGGCGATGTTACACTGTGTACAACGGGCATATGACGATGTTACACTGTGTACAACGGGCATACGGCAATGTTACACTGTGTACAACGGTCATACGGCGATGTTACACTGTGTACAACGGGCATATGACGATGTTACACTGTGTACAACAGACATATGACGATGTTACACTATGTACAATAGGCATACGGCGATGTTACACTATGTACAACGGGCATATAACGATGGTACACTGTGTACAACAGACATATGACGATGTTACACTGTGTACAACAGGCATATGGCGATGTTACACTGTGTACAATGGGCATACGGCGATGTTACACTGTGTACAACGGGCATGTGACGATGTCACACTGTGTACAACGGGCATATGGCGATGTCACACTGTGTACAATGGGCATATGGCGATGGTACACTGTGTACAACAGACATATGACGATGTTACACTGTGTACAATGGGCATATGGCGATGTTACACTGTGTACAACGGGCATACGGCGATGTTACACTGTGTACAACGGGCATGTGACGATGTCACACTGTGTACAACGGGCATATGACGATGTTACACTGTGTACAATGGGCATGTGGTGATATTATACTGTGTACAATGGGCATACGGTGATGTTACACTGTGTACAACGGGCATATGGCGATGTGCTTTACACTGCGTACCAATTCACACAATGTATGGCATTATGTACGTGTCAGCATTTACAGTTATTTGATCACATGTCAGCTGTGACTCAGTGGGTAGCACTCTCACCTTCTGAGTGAGAAAGTTGTGGGTTCAAGTCCCACTCCAGGGACTTGAGCATGAAATCTACTGATACACCCCAGGACAGTCCTGAAGGAGTGCTGCACTGTCGGAGGACGAGATTAAACCGAGGCCCCATCTGCCCTATCAGGTGAACTTAAAAGATCCCACAGCACTATCTCAAAGAAGAGTAGGGGAGTTCTCCCTGGTGTTCCAGCCAATATTCATCCCTCAACCAACATCACTAAAACATGTTATTTGGTCGTTATCACATTGCTGTTTGTTGGACCTTACTGTACAATTGTGACTGCACTTCAAAAGTAATTAATTGGCTATAAAGCACGTTGGTACATCATAAGAACATAAGAAATAGGAGCAGGAGTAGGCCATAAGGCCCCTCGAGCCTGCTCCACCATTTAGTACGATCATGGCTGATCTGATCATGGACTCAGCTCCACTTCCCTGCCTGCCCCCCATAACCCCTTATCCCCTTATAATTTAAGAAACTGTCCATTTCTGTCTTAAACTTATTCAATGTTCCAGCTTCCACAGCTCTCTGAGGCAGTGAATTCCACAGATTTACAACCCTCTGAGAGAAGAAATTTCTCCTCATCTCAGTTTTAAATGGGCGGCCCCTTATTCTAAGATCATGCCCCCTAGTTCTAGTCTCCCCCATCATTGGAAACATCCTCTCTGCATCCACCTTGTCAAGCCCCCTCATAATCTTATATAAGATCACCTCTCATTCTTCTGAATTCCAATGAGTAGAGGCCCAACCTACTCAACCTTTCCTCATAATTCAACCCACTCATCCCTGGAATCAACCGAGTGAACCTTCGCTGAACTGCTTCCAAAATAAGTATATCCTTTTTTAAATATGGAAACCAAAACTGCACGCAGTATTCCAGGTGTGGCCTCATCAATACCCTGTACAACTGTAACAAGACTTCTCTGCTTTTATACTCCATCCCCTTTGAAATAAAGGCCAAGATTCCATTGGCCTTTCTGATCACTTGCTGTACCTGCATACTATCCTTTTGTGTTTCATGCACAAGTACCCCCAGGTCCCGCTGTACTGCAGCACTTTGCAATCTTTCTCCATTTAAATAATATCTTGCTCTTTGATTTTTTTTCTGCCAAAGTGCATGACCTCACATTTTGCAACATTATACTCCATCTGCCAAATTCTTGCCCACTCACTTAGCCTGTCTATGTCCTCCTGCAGCCCTCTTTATGTCCTCCTCACACAGTACCCTTCCTCCCATCTTTGTATAGTAAGCAAACTTGGCTACGTTACACTCAGTCCCTGTTCCCCTATTCCAAGTCGTTAATATAGTTTGTAAATAGTTGGAGTCCCAGCACTGATCCCTGCGGAACCCCACTGGTTACTAATTGCCAATCAGAGAATGAACCATTTATCCCGACTCTCTGTTTTCTGTTTGTTAGCCAATCCTCTATCCATGCTAATATATTACCCTCAACCCCGTGAACTTTTATCTTGTGCAGTAACATTTTATGTGGCACCTTGTCAAATGCCTTCTGGAAGTCCAAATACACCACATCCACTGGTTCCCCTTTATCCAACTTGTTCGTTACATCCTCAAAGAACTCCAGCAAATTTGTCAAACATGACTTCCACTTCATAAATCCATGCTGATTCTGCCTGACCGAATTTTGCTTTTCCAAATGTCTTGCTACTGCTTCTTTAATAATGGACTCCAACATTTTCCCAACCACAGATGTTAGGCTAACTGGTCTATAGTTTCCTGCTTTTTGTCTGTCTCCTTTTTTAAATCGGGGCATTACATTTGCAGTTTTCCAATCTGCTGGGACCTCCCCAGAATCCAGGGAATTTTGGTAAATTACAACCAATGCTTCCACAATCCTGAGGTCATGAAAGGTGCTATATAAATTAAAATGATTTTTTTCTTTGCATCAGGATCAACAGCGTGATCTTGACCGCTCCCAATAGCCACACGCTTGCACTTGCCAGCGGACATGACTTGTTAATGAGCAGAAGTGGGAACATTGGTCGATTACTCCTCTGCCCCCCCCCCTCTCCCTCTGCCCTTCCGCCCCCACCACACTCCCCTCCCCCCAACACACACAGCCTAGGGGCATATGGGGCCAATATTAATGAAAGCACCAGAGATCAGGGCTCGAACCCAAGACTTTCCAAAAATGTCTGGCTCAGTATCACGCCATGCTGAGCCAATGAGCCACTGGGGAAAGCTATCAACCAATCAGCTTTCAGTATTCAAAGTACAGCACGATGCAGTGCTGGGTATGACCTGTAGAAGGTGCTGTGTTTGTTTCAAATTCAAGAAAGAAATGAAGTAAAAACAAGCAGACACAACAATATTTGTTTCTAATGAGATTCCAGACCATCTTATTGAAATGTCAAAAAATTAGTTATTTAAACTTTCTATATATAACTTGCTCGCCACCCGTTCTCCCCCCCTCCCTTGACTCTTCCTATTAGCGAGAGCTGAGACATGCTGAATGTCTTTATGTCCCCGACGTGTTGAAGTTCAGGAGGTGTTATTGGCGAGGTCCCCAACACATGCATAGCATTTTGGATAACTCGCCTCGCCATCAACTGCGAATCAAGCAATTGCAGTATTCAGCGGCCACATTCAGTCCCACACAGGGTCAGTTATCCACCCGAATCCAGCTGCCAGTTTATTTGAATTCTCAAATCTGTCAGTCTCACTACCAGTCAGGCGTTAACTCTCTATTGAACAACATTTCAATCACCTGTTTCTGTAAGTGGGCCAGTCCCCTGTGTGAAATGAGTTTGGGCCATCTCAATCCAAGTCACAGATGCCAGGGCCCTCTGCACAGAATTGCCCCAATTCAGCACAAATAGTCCATGTCAGTCAGACAGGCTACATGGTGGCTGCTGTGAGAAATGGGAAAACGGCACGTTGCTCAGGAGGCTGAGACACATTGATGTAGCAGAGTAGAAGGAACCTTACAGTGGATGTGCGTAGGAATTAAAGAGAGCTTTACTCTGCATCCAACTGTTGCTGGACCTGATCTACAAACACTTGAAGCTGGTGTGACAAAAATGACGAATCTCTGTCCAAGATTTAGCAAGCAATGGGCTTGTTTAATTCTGTCACAATATATAATGGTTTAAAAGCCTGCTGTACTCTCAGAAAAATATGCTTGGTACAGATTTTAGTTGCTGTGCTCAGGTGTCTGAACGAGATTAAAGTATTCAATAGAAAGAGCTTGTAGTAAAAAAATCACGCGTTTTGAGGATAATAAGTCTGTTCCTTAGCGTTGACAGCATTTTTTGCTTTTGTTTAAGATCTGGAGAGATTTGTTCAAATATCTGTTTTACTGGCAGCTTTTTTTTAACACTAACAGTATTTAAATTTGATTGGTCCAGGCTCTTTTCCAGAACACATTGCTCCTGCCTGGTTAAATCTGGGAGTTTGTCTGGCATCGTTGGAGCCAGATAATCAGGTCAGATCGTGTCTGCGGAGACAAGACTTGACACGTCATAATACTGGATAGATTGTCGCAGCCGTCGCGACTGGTGGCTAGTCTCCACTTACTTAAGGAGATAGTTACGTTGATTAACTGTTGTAACATCTACAGTGCATCGTTGCTACTGTCCACTTGTTCTTTTACTGTTTCATTAATTTGTTTGGCGATTAAACCCGAAGTCACAGTCTACGGAAGTGTTTTGTTTTACACTTTCCGAAATAAAGGGCAGACGATAAAAGCAGTGAGTAATAATATAAAGTGACGAGGATTCAGTGTTTGATCTCTGGGCACGATACCAATCGACGAAGATATCTGGGGAAGCCCTCACTGGAATGTAGGAGGTGAAGGTCACCTATGCGAGTGGTCTGAGATGCTGAACCCAAAACAACTCGGATTAAACATAATGAGCAAGGATATAGTGAAAGCGTACCAGTTATCATGGGTACCAGATCTGCGATAGTGTTCCATTACCCCACTGAAAACATGGAGCTGTGAGCTAGGTCTCGGACAGCTGGGAGGTGACCACACATTCAAGGACCTTGGATAAGAGGGAAAGGTTAGGGACTGGGTGGAAGTTGAAGGGGACTCCGGGTAGGATCCAGGGTGGGCCTTTTGGGTGGAGGTGACAATGGCAGTTTTCAAAAGTGTGTTAACAGAGGGGTGCATTAAAAATGTCAGCAAGCTTGGGGCCAGGAGAGTAGGTGAGCTGTCTGAGGCTGGGTGGGGAGAGGACAGAAGCGAAAAGTGTTGGGGCATTGATGCCAGGGTGAGTGAGGAGATACAAGGTGCTCTGTGGTTTGGGGTGGAGGCGGGACGGGGCGAGGGGGGTGCTGGTGTTAAAGAGCGGTTCGGTGACAGCTGAAGCAGCCGGCAAAAGAATTCAAATAAATGCATGAGGTTCTCGCAATTCGTTTTAGAAGTGAGGGAGGAGAGGGCCAGGGAGGCAGTTAGAGGAGACGCTTTGCCATTGGGAAAAGGAATGATGAGATTGTTCTACAATGATGCTCGAGTAACAGGAGAATGTGATCGGGGGGTTTGAATTAGCTTGAGTTGGATTTAAAGCCAGGTCCCAGAGGTGAAAGTTTAACGTCTAACGCTGCACCACTAACACATAGCCATGACCGACGGATGTCGCTCAGACCTGCTTTCAATGCACTCCACCTGAACATTCTCAGCATGCTTTATAATTACTGCCAAACAGAGAGACATGTCGTAGACAATTCATCTCAAACACATTAGCACCATTTTGGTAAAGAGCAGATTTGTCATTCCTAACAGTGCTATGTTTAGTGAGGTTTTAATTTGATTTAATTGCTGATCTGAATATTGAAATGAGCTGACATTTTTTCAATAAGAATATATAAACTCCACAGGAAATCTGATCCCAGCAATAATCCTGACCCACAGGAAATCTGATCCCAGCAATAATCCTGACCCACAGGCAAAAACAAATAACAATCTTGGCAAAATGCATTGATCGGGATTCAATCACATCGCCGATCGCCCGAAGCACTGTTCAAATGAAACTGGAAACTTTCTGTTGAACCAATCGTTCCTCAGCTCCTAAAGGTGCTGACCCTTGCTGAGATACAGCCCTGAAGGGACCCTCCCCTGCCTTGCCATGCGTTGTGCCTGAGCCTCGATGGTGAGCACCAGCATGTCTCGTTGATGGAGTGGGACCATACCAACTCCTTCCCACCCACTGTCTCCACACACAGGCATGCTCCAACCGGGCTTACTGGACGACCAGCGACAGCAATCCTGGGGCATCTCAGTTAGGCAACGTAAAGAACTATCAAAGGCATGAAGGAGGCACGGAATGTGCGAGTAGCTAAATGGGTGGGAGGCCTGTGAGCACAAGGCCAGGGAATGGGAGATGGACAGTGCAGAAAGCCCGTGGGTCAGGATTCAAATTGAAACAGTGAACTGTGGCAAAGCAGCTACCAGCTCTGTTAACAGCAAGTGCATCTTGCCCTTCCTCCCCTGACAATGCGGAGTTCTGATAAAGGGTCTCTCCTCCCCCAAACTAATTACACCACTTGGCTTTGTCGGTTGGTTAATTTTCTGCTACCGCTGCTTCGCCTGTCAGCGAGTACCAATATATTAAACGTGAGAGGGGGCTATGGTGTCTCCTCCAGAACTCCCCTGTCTATCCTCACATCAAATCATCAGAATATACCCCCTCCGAGGAAATTTATTTTTCAGACATCAACCCCCTCCTGATTTCTGTGTCGACTATCTCCAGTCTGCCAAACACTTCTCCTTTGACAGACGATGACCTTCAATATAAAATGTTCCCACTCCACACTGCCCCGGCTAGCTGAGTGGCTAAAGGCTCTGGTGTAGTATTAAAGCCACGCAGACCAGAAGGACTTGACTTCAATTCCTGGATTGTCTTGTGCTCACTAATGAAAAGATATTTATGATTAGTAATTCTATTCCCCTCACCCCACCCCTCAACTAGAGCATCTATTGTTTGCTAAATGATTCCAGGGATTTTGTCTCGACTACACTATCTGCAAGTGTATTCCACATATTGATCACTTTGTGGCCTTGGAAATAGCGGATGCATTGACAGTCATTTTCCAACATTCCATAGACTCTGGATCAGTTCCTATGGAGTGGAGGGTAGCCAATGTAACCCCACTTTACATCGGTAGTGGGTAAAATGATGGAATCAATTATTAAGGATGTCATAGCAGCGCTTTTGGAAAGAGGTGACATGATAGGTCCAAGTCAGCATGGATTTGTGAAAGGAAAATCATGCTTGACAAATCTTCTGGAATTTTTTGAGGATGTTTCCAGTAGGGTGGACAAGGGAGAACCAGTTGATGTGGTGTATTTGGACTTTCAGAAGGCTTTTGACAAGGTCCCACACAAGAGATTAATGTGCAAAGTTAAAACATATGGGATTGGGGGTAGTGTGCTGACGTGGATTGAGAACTGGTTGGCAGACAGGAAGTAAAGATAGGAGTAAATGGGTACTTTTCAGAATGGCAGGCAGTGACTAGTGGGGTACCGCAAGGTTCTGTGCTGGGGCCCCAGCTGTTTACATTGTACATTAATGATTTAGACGAGGGGATTAAATGTAGTATCTCCAAATTTGCGGATGACTCTAAGTTGGGTGGCAGTGTGAGCTGCGAGGCAGATGCTATGAGGCTGCAGAGTGACTTGGATAGGTTAGGTGAGTGGGCAAATGCATGGCAGATGAAGTATAATGTGGATAAATGTGAGGTTATCCACTTTGGTGGTAAAAACAAAGAGACAGACTATTATCTGAATGGTGAAAGATTAGTAAAAGGGGAGGTGCAACGAGACCTGGGTGTCATGGTACATCAGTCATTGAAGGTTGGCATGCAGGTACAGCAGGTGGTTAAGAAAGCAAATGGCATGTTGGCCTTCATAGCGAGGGGATTTGAGTACAGGGGCAGGGAGGTGTTACTACAGTTTTACAGGGCCTTGGTGAGGCCACACCTGGAGTATTGTGTACAGTTTTGGTCTCCTAACTTGAGGAAAAACATTCTTGCTATTGAGGGAGTGCAGCAAAGGTTCACCAGGCTGATTCCCGGGATGGCGGGACTGACATATCAAGAAAGACTGGATCAACTGGGCTTGTATTCACTGGAGTTCAGAAGAATGAGAGGGGATCTCATAGAAACTTTAAAAATTCTGATGGGTTTAGACAGGTTAGATGCAGGAAGAATGTTCCCAATGTTGGGGAAGTCCAGAACCAGGGGTCACAGTCTAAGGATAAGGGGTAAGCCATTTAGAACAGAGATGAGGAGAAACTTCTTCACCCAGAGAGTGGTGAACCTGTGGAATTCTCTACCACAGAAAGCTGTTGAGGCCAATTAATTAAATATATTCAAAAAGGAGTTAGATGTAGTCCTTACTACTCGGGGGATCAAGGGGTATGAATGGGGTACTGAAGTTGCATGTTCAGCCATGAACTCATTGAATGGCGGTGCAGGCTCGAAGGGTCGAATGGCATACTCCTGCACCTATTTTCTATGTTTCTATGTTTCTAAAAGGAATTTCCAGAAATAATTCCTAAAATGCACTTCTCTTATTTCACCCTATGTCCCATTGTTCTGCTCCCATCATTGAATTTAAAGTAATATTCCGCGTTAACTTTCTCTGTAGCCTTCACAATCTTATATGCCTCAATAAAATGACCCTTTAGATGTCTGCCTCTTTTCTAGATTGCACATGATCTTTGCAGGAAAAATGCAGGGAACAGCGCCAGCCCTTATACATGACCTTTTTCGATCTTACAAAGGCCTTTGACACTGTCAACCGCGAGAATCTATGGAGCGTCCTCATCCATTTCGGATGCCCCCAAAAGTTTGTCAACATACTCCGCCTGCTCCACGACGACATGCAGGCCGTGAACCTTACCAACGGATCCATTACAGACCCAATCCACAGCTGGACCAGGGTCAAACAGGGCTGCGTCATCGGCCCAACCCTCTTCTCAATCTTCCTCGCTGCCATGTTGCACCTCACAGTCAACAAGCTCCCCGCTGGAGTGGAACTAAACTACAGAACCAGTGGGAACCTGTTCAACCTTCGTCATCTCCAGGCCAGGTCCAAGATCACCCCAACCTCTGTCCTCAAGTTACAGTACACGGACAACGCCTGCATCTGGCCACATACAGAGACTGAACTCCAGGACATAGCCAATGTATTTACTGAGGCATGCAAAAGCATGGGCCTTACACTAAACATCCATAAGACAAAGGTCCTCCACCAGCCTGTCCTCGCCGCACAGCTCTGCCCCCCAGTCATCAAGGTGTACGGCGTGGCCCTCAACAACCATTTCCCATACCTCGAGGGTCTATGGAGCGTCCTCCTCCTTCGGCTGCCTGAGGAAAAGAGTGTTTGAAGACCAGGCTCTCAAATCTACCACCAATCTCATGGTCTACAGGGCTGTAGTAATACCTGCCCTCCTGTATAGCTCAGAGACATGGACCATGTACAGTCACTGGAGAAATACCACCAATGATATCTCCGCAAGATCTTACAAATCCTCTGGGAGGACAGGCGCACCAACATCAGTGTCCTCATCCAGGCCAACATCCCCAGCATTGAAGCACTGACCACACTCGATCAGCTTCACTGGGCAGGCCACATAGTTCACATGCCAGACACGAGACTCCCTGAGCATGAGCTCTATGCGGAGCTCCTTCATGGCAAACGAGCCAAAGGTGGACAGAGGAAACGTTACAAGGACACCCTCAAAGCCTCCCTGATAAAGTGCGACATCACCACTGACACCTGGGAGTCCCTGGCCAAAGAGTACCCTAAGTGGAGAAAGTGCATCTGGGAGGGCGCTGAGCACCTCAAGTCTTGTCGCCGAGAGCATGCAGAAATCAAGCACAGGCAGCGGAAAGAGCGTGCGGCAAACCAGTCCCACCCACCCCTTCCCTCAATGACTATCTGACCCACCTGTGATAGAGTCTGTGGCTCTCGTATTGGACTGTTCAGCCACCAAAAACTCATTTCATGAGTGAAAGCAAGTCTTCCTCGATTCCGAGGGACTACCTATGATGATGATGATGGAGACTGCAAAGCCCAAATGTCTCTGGACTTTCCTGCCAATTGTGAATCTGGACACTGGAGTTCAGCCTCTCCTTTGCTCTGCCCCAGTGTTGGACCGTCTCGTTCCTTGGTGACCAGGACTGGACTCAGTATTCAAGCTGTAGTCTGATTTGAACATAAGCAATTTGATCATTACCTCCGCTGACTTGCATGCCACTGTTTTGTCCATGTAGTTAACCTTGGCTCTGTCAATCACTGCTCTGGATTGGTCAATCAGAATTAGTGTTGAGTCTACGAAACATGACCTCAGCCTGGGCAGCAGATGGGGTCCTATAATTGGCTTCAGGGCCCCTTGTCTCAGGTGAGGAAAATAATCTGATTGTTATTCAGCAACCCCAATCCCAATAAACACAGTCTGGACTCGCGCCTGAGGAATGGTCACTATGATGAGGTTACTAGCATCCATGGACCTGGAGAACTTGCTGTTAAAGGAAGTAAGATAATTGCCTATTGTTGGAGTCTGTGTTAATGTTCAATGCTCCGTATCTGTCATAAACTCCAGGCTTTTGGCAGGTACACATTCACAAGTCATACGTGTAAGTTTGTGAGCATTCAATCCGACACCTGCTGCGTGAGATCAGGCTGTGTGAAACTAACACAGGAATAGGTTCACTTTCAAACCAGTTCACAGCTTTGTTATATGAGCCATGCCTTCTGACTGCCTGTCAGCAAGTCTTGGATGAGGCAAAACTTTCTCCCAACTCAACACCCGTAACACAGAAACCATCCTTTTCAACTCCCGTCAAAAACTTTGTGTCTCAGATGCTGATTCCATCCGCCTTTCCAGCTACTGGCTCAGCCTGAACCTGACAGGGACTCAAACTCCGTGTTTGCTTTAAGTCTGAGGTGAACGTCAACTCCCATGTCCGATCAGTCACCAAGGCTACCAGCTCCCGAATACAACCTGCCTTTGTGCTACATCACCCCAGCTGCCAGTGAAGCTCTCATTGATGTTTCATTCACCTTTCATAGAAACATAGAAACATAGAAAATAGGTGCAGGAGTAGGCCATTCGGCCCTTCGAGCCTGCACCACCATTCAATAAGATCATGGCTGATCATTCCCTCAGTACCCTTTTCCTGCTTTCTCTCCATACCCCTTGAACCCTTTAGCCGTAAGGGCCATATCTAACTCCCTCTTGAATATATGCAACGACCTGGCCTCAACAGCTCTCTGCGATAGAGAATTCCACAGGTTCACAACTCTCTGAGTGAAGACGTTTCTCCTCATCTCGGTCCTAAATGGCTTATCCCTTCGGGAACATTCTTCCTGCATCTAACCTGTCCAATCCCATCAGAATTTTAAACGTTTCTATGAGATCCCCTCTCATCCTTCTAAACGTCAGTGAATACAGGCCCAGTCGATCCAGTCTCTCCTCATATGTCAGTCCTGCCATCAGGGAATCAGTCTGGTGAACCTTCGCTGCACTCCCTCAATAGCAAGAACGTCCTTCTTCAGATTAGGAGACCAAAACTGAACACAATATTCCATATGAGGCCTCACCAAGGCCCTGTACAACTGCAGTAAGACCTCCCTGCTCCTATACTCAAAACCCTTAGCTATGAAGGCCAACATACCATTTGCCTTCTTCACTGCCTGCTATACCTGCATGCCTACTTTCAATGACTGATGTACTATGACACCCAGGTCTCGTTGCACCTCCCCTTTTCCTAATCTGCCACCATTCAGATAATATTATGCCTTCATGTTTTTTCCACCAAAGTGGATAACCTCACATTTATCCACATTATACTGCATCTGCCATGCATTTGCCCACTCACCTAACCTGCCCAAGTCACCCTGCAGCCTCTTAGCATCCTCCTCACAGCTCACACTGCCACCCAGCTTAGTGTCATCCGCAAACTTGGAAACATTACACTCAATTCCTTTATCTAAATCATTAATGTATATTGTAAATAGCTGGTGTCCCAGCACTGAGCCCTGCGGCACTCCACTAGTCACTGCCTGCCATTCTGAAAAGGACCCGTTTATCCCGACTCTCTGCTTCCTGTCTGCCAACCAGTTCTCAATCCATGTCAGTCCAATACCTCCAATACCATGTGCTTCAATTTTGCACAACAATCTCTTGTGTTGGACATTGTCAAAAGCCTTTTGAAAGTCCAAATACACCACATCCACTGGTTCTCCCTTGTCCACTCTACTAGTTACACCCTCAAAAAATTCTAGAAGATTTGTTAAGCATGATTTCCCTTTCATAAATCCATGCTGACTTGGTCCGATCCTGTCACTGCTTTCCAAATGCGCTGCTATTTCATCTTTAATAATTGATTACAACATTTTCCCCACTACTGATGTCAGGCTAACCGGTCTATCTTTATGCGTTTTCTCTCTCCCTCCTGTTTTAAATAGTGGTGTTACATTAGCTACCCTCCAGTCCATAGGAACTGATCCAGAGTCGATAGACTGTTGGAAAATGATCACCAATGCATCCACTATTTCTAGGGCCATTTCCTTAAGTACTCTGGGATGCAGACTATCAGGCCCCGGGGATTTATTGACCTTCAATCCCAGCAATTTCCCTAACACCATTTCCTGACCATTAAGGATTTCCTTCAGTTCCTGCTTCTCGCTAGATCCTCGATCCCCTCGTATTTCCAGAAGGTTATTCGTGTCTTCCTTCGTGAAGACAGAACCAAAGTATTTGTTCAAACATCCTGTACACCAGCCTCCTGAGGTCGACGCTCGATAGTTTGGTGGCAGATTTGAGGACCTGGTCTTCAAACACTCTTTTCCTCAGGTGGCCGATGGTTGCATTGGCGCACTGGAGGCGGTGTTGAATCTCGTCGTCAATGTTTGTTCTTGTTGATAAGAGGCTCCCGAGATATAGGAAATGATCCACGTTGTCCAGGGTCGTGCCGTGGATCTTGATGACTGGGGGGCAGTGCTGTGCGGTGAGGGCAGGCTGGTGGAGGACCATTGTCTTACAGCTATTTAGCGTAAGGCCCATGCTTTCATACGCCTCATTAAATACATTGATTCCCAAAGCAAGCGCTCTACTCAGAACTCCTTCACGGTTAACGAGCCCCAGGTGGGCAGCGGAAATGTTACAAAGACACCCTCAAAGCCTCCCTGATAAAGTGCAACATCCCCACCGACACCTGGGAGTCCCTGACCAAAGACTGCCCTAAGTAGAGGAAGAGCATCCGGGAGGGCGCTGAGCACCTTGAGTGTCATCGCCCAGAACATGCAGAAATCAAGCGCAGGCAGTGGAAAGAGTGCGAGGCAAACCTGTCCCACCCACCCCTTCCCTCAACCACTGTCTGTTGCTCCTGTGACAGAGACTGTGGTTCCTGTATTGGACTGTTCAGCCACCTAAGGACTCATTTTAAGAGTGCAAGCAAGTCTTCCTCGATTCCGAGGGACTGCTTATGATGATGATGATGATGATGACCCTAGATAAGTTCCAACTCACCCAGAAATATGCCACTCATATCTTGTGCCATTCCAAGTTCCAAAACCTATCTTGCCTTGTGCGCATCATCTCCAACTGACTCCCCATCTCCAGTGCTTTAAAACTCCGCTCTATCTTTCCAATCAGCTCAAGCGCATCAACTTGTAATCATTTGATATCTTTAACACAGAAACGATGCTTCACCAAGACCATGTTTCTACTCGGGGATCAAGGGGTATGGCGAGAAAGCAGAAATGGGTACTGAAGTTGCATGTTCAGCCATGAACTCATTGAATGGCGGTGCAGGCTAGAAGGGCAGAATGGCCTACTCCTGCACCTATTTTCTATGTTTCTATGTTTCTATGTAAGGGTCAGAAACAGACCCAGAAATTCTGGTTGGACGCTTCACACCGCAAGCATTTCTACGAGCGTACCCGGAGGTTCGGAGACGTGCGGACCTGGATCTCCGCGCAAAGGCCCGCGTATCCCAGGATCGTAAGGGCTTCGTATGGATCTCTGGGATGATATGGGCCGGCGCAACCTATCAGAGTAGGGCGATCCCCATCCCGACTTATGGTGAGTTCTGTATGTATGGAGCTGCCATAAGTATAAATGGGAATACCCAAAAAAATCACAGAAACACTGAAAATACATTTTAAAAATCACAATACTTATTTCAAATTAATTAAAATGCAATTTAATTTTATATAAAAACTTATTTTTTGAAATTTTTTTAATATGTTTTAACGGGGCTAAAATTAAAAGTACTTTACTGGACAGAGTGTTTAATATATAAATGAGTGACAACATTTCATGTTTTTATTTTTTAAACCCTTAAGGGGCCGATATTGTCCCTTCCCTTAAGGCCTATTACCCGCAAATCGACGGCCCCGCTGGGCGTGGAGTGGCCGGCGACTTTAGTGGAATGGCAGCTGATGGACCAATTGCTCTCCCGAGCTTTCCCGGCAGTGCCCCGATCCCTCCCCCATCGCCCCGCTGCTGCCGACCTGCGGTAAACACGCCATGACCATGCGCATCACCAATCTCCCCCCCACCCCCGATGGCGACATTCCCCTCGGAAAATCTTTGCCCGCTCGGTGGTGCCAAAACAACCTTTCCCCGGTGGTCCGGTGAGGCTGCGGCCTACTGCAGCGGCAGTATGGCTTCCCTTAAAGGGGCGGGTACACTGCCGCTGCCGCCATGTTTTTTTTGTCGGCCAGCTGCCATGTCGGCCCGACAAATATGCCCCCGGGTTCGGCCGGGCCACCTACAGGCAACCTGGCATGCACCCCCTCTTGGGTGCCAGGCCACTGGCCCAGCTGAAATCCACCCTGGTGGCCCAGTGGCACTGAAGTTTTATAATCGCGGAGGCTCTCCCCTTTAAATGAAGGGGAGAGCCATAGTGACACGGCGCCATGATGATGCCATTGCGGCAGTCACTCCGCTCCGCCCCCAACTTTCACCCCTCAGTCACTGTCATTCCCCCGTCTCCGCCCCTCAGGTGCTGTCACCAACGTGTCTCCGCCCCTCACGTGATGTCACTGCTGTGTCTCCACCCCTCAGGTATGTCACCGTCGTGTCTCTGCCCCCAGATGATGTCACTGCCCCGTCTTTGCCCCCAGGTGCTGTCTCCGCCCCTAGGTGTAGTCACCGCCGTGTCTTCACCCCTTAGTGTCCATCACCGCCGTGTCTCCGCCCCTCAGGTGATGTCACCGCCATGTCTCCACCCCTTAGTGTCCATCACCGCCATGTCTCCGCCCCTCAGTGTCCATCACCGCCGTGTCTCCGCCCCTCAGGTGATGTCACCGCCATGTCTCCACCCCTTAGTGTCCATCACCGCCGTGTCTCCGCCCCTCAGGTGATGTCACCGCCATGTCTCCACCCCTTAGTGTCCATCACCGCCATGTCTCCTCCCCTCAGGTGATGTCACCGCCGTGTCTCCACCCCTCCGGTGATGTCACCACCCTGTCTCCGCCCCTCAGTTGATGTCACCGGCGTGTCTCCGCCCCTCAGATGTAGTCACCACCGTGTCTCCGCCCCTCAGGTGATGTCACCGCCGTATCTCCGCCCCTCAGTTGCTGTCACCGCCGTGTCTCCGCCCCTCATGATCGAGTTCCGGATCATGGAGAAAAAAAACAAAGAGCAGAACGTCGTTCAAGAGACAAGCTGAACTGCAGCTGTGGTAAAACCCCCGAAATGCACGCCCGGTTTCGGGTGGGGGCAATTTCTACCCCTTACTACCAGCGTAAGAATTTCAAGGACATTCGCTGGGCAAGAGTTGGGAAAATCTCTGTCGCGGAGGCCCTTTTCCTTCTGATGCGATGGATCTGTCAAGAGATTTCTTGACAGATCGCAAGTTCTGGGCTAGGGCGCATGGCGCAGTGCTTGCACTGTCCCTACGGACGCGTGCGCACGTCGTACCATTAGGGGCCACAAATTCAGGCTCATGGAATGCGACCCTGCATCCCCGTACACACCCTCTTCTCTTACCACTTTGGTATATTGTGTGTCCCCACCATGACCCTGCACAGTAATGCTCTCTCCCTAACTGCTACCAGTTTGTTGCTTTTCTCCCCTCCTTCAAAAACCTCCTCAAGACCTACTTCTCAAGCACATCTTTGGTCACTTCTTGTAAATTGTACCTCCGCCCTGCTTAGTGTGGGTATCTTACCCAATGGGTTATGTGAACGGTGTTATACAAGTGTCAGTTATATTGGAATGAGAGATTTCATACATATATATACGTTGATATCAGTTCAGCAGTAGCACTCTTGTCTCTGAGACAGGAGGTTGTGGGTTCAAACCCTACTCCAGGAGTGGAGCCTATAATCGAGGCCAACACTCCAGTGTATTACTTAGGAAGTGCTATATTGTTGAGGTACTGTCTTTGGGATGAGACATTAAACTGAGGCCCCATTGGTTTGTGCAGATGGATGTAAAAGATCCCATGCGACTATTTGAAGAAGAACAGGGGAATTCCCAAAGTCCTGGCCAACTTTCATCCATCAACCAACACCACCAAAAATAGACTCAAAGGCCATTCATCACATTTGCAGTCTGTGGGATCTTGCTGTTTGCAAATTAGCTGTTGGGTTTGCCCAAATTACAATAGTAATTGCACTTCAAAAGTAATTCAGCAAGCTTTTTCATTTCTAATGATGCAAAGAACAATTTCACCACACCAGAACTCTCCGGGACAAAACTCTTTGTTTCCGAAGCGTGTAAGACCAGACTTTACAAACAAATCAATATTACATCGTGTCAATGTTCACTGCGGTAAAACAGGATCAGCAAAATGAACAACATGCAAATCTGGGAAAAAAGCTGTAAAATGAGATGGCATTAACATTTACAGATTGAATATGTTGGGGTGTAATTAGCATGGTGTCCCATGCAATTCACTCACTCAGTGATCAAAGAGGGAGGGAGAGCAAGACATAATTCATGGATAAATAATTCATAAATAGCCTCTCTGACTTCATCATCAATTCAAATTACTGCAACTGCCTCAAGTAAACAAATCCACATAAATGGTCTGAGACACTGGATTGAGAAGCTCCTGTTAACTCCTCCGTGCCTGACAACCCAGAGTCCCACATATCGGAGTTCCAATATCGGAGTCAGGTGCCAGAGTTTCCGGCTGCTTTGATTTACAATATACATCAATGATTTGGATGAAGGAATTGAGTGTAATATCTCCAAGTTTGCAGATGACACTAAGCTGGGTGGCGGTGTGAGCTGTGAGGAGGACGCTAAGAGGCTGCAGGGTGACTTGGACAGGTTAGGTGAGTAGGCAAAAGCATGGCAGATGCAGTATGATGTGGATAAATGTGAGGTTATCCACTTTGGTGGCAAAAACACGAAGGCAGAATATTATTTGAATGGTGGCAGATTAGGAAAAGGGGAGGTGCAACGAGACCTGGGTGTCATGGTACATCAGTCATTCAAAGTTGATATACAGGTACAGCAGGCAGTGAACAAGACAAATGGTATGTTGGCCTTCATAACTAGGGGTTTTGAGTATAATAGCAGGGAGGTCTTACTGCAATTGCACAGGGCCTTAGTGAGACCTCACCTGGAATATTGTGTTCAGTTTTGGTCTCTTAATCTGAGGAAGGACGTTCCTGTTATTGAGGGAGCGCAGCAAAGGTTCACCAGACTGATTCCTGGGATGGCTGGTCTGACATATGAGGAGAGACTGGATCGACTGGGCCTTTATTCACTGGCATTTAGAAGAATGAGTGGGGATCGCATAGAAACATATAAAGTTCTGACGGGACTGGACAGGTTAGATGCAGGAAGAATGTTCCCGATGTTGGGGAAGTCCAGAACCAGGGGACAGAATCTAAGGATAAAGGGTAAGCCATTTAGGATCGAGATGAGGAGAAACTTTTTCACTCAGAGAATTGTTAACCTGTGGAATTCCCTACCGCAGAGAGTTGTTGATGCCAGTTCATTGGATATATTCAAGACGGAGTTAGATATGGCCCTTATGGCTAAAGGGATCGAGGAGTATGGAGAGAAAGCAGGAAAGGGGTACTGAAGGAATGAGCAGCCATGATCATATTGAATGGCGGTGCAGGCTCGAAGGGCCGAATGGCCTACTCCTGCACCTATTTTCTATGTTTCTATGTTTCTATGATTACTCTGTAACTGGGGAGACTCTTAATAAAAGAATATATTGCCATTTCCTCACATCTTTCGGCTAAGGTTCCCAACATGTGAAAGCCAGTGTTTTTTTGTGAGTGGGGAAAGAGATATTTCAGGGACCAGGCAGCTCTCTTCAATTTCCGTAGATACATCTGATATCGAACAGTCAGAGAAGGTTTAAACTATCTTACAGGTTAACCTTTCTATTTTGTTAACACCTGCGGTAATGCTGTGGGTTATTAGGATGTTTAATCACTGAGGCAAGGATTACACACCACACGTCACTCAAACCCTTCATTTACCCTCTATCCCCACTCACCGATAATCTTGCCTTGTTTACTGAAAGCACCAACTCCCCGGTGATATGGTTACAAGGGTGCCTGCAGCTCACCGATACCATACCTCAGCGGGCATTCTGTATGTAGGAGCCGAGATGGCAAGAGTGAACGAACTAGTCATCTGTGGGGAGTTATGGTTGCGATGCTGAAGCCAGGTATATCACTCCGAAAGATGTGCCAGCTCAGATCAGCTGGGTCTCCTGACCACACTGGGAGGTGACTTTGCTCATTGAACATCAGTTATAACTCCTGTACCGGTCCTGTGCACAGGATGTCATTAAGAATGCCCCAAAGATGCAATGTAATGGCCCTTCCCTCAATCTCGCCCCTAGTTTTATGCCAAAATCACTTGTGGCAGATCTGCTATGTGTTGGATACAGCTGTACAGTGCAATGCTCACACATACCTTTACCATTCGCTTTGCCTCTGTTCTTCTGAATGAAAAGGTTCATTCCGCCAATCAGTAGAAAATAAACGCAGCTCGAAGGGAGGCAGTGAGCAAAGCTCCCGAGAGATCAAATTCATCCCAAAATTCATGTTACTGCTACATGTCCATCATGCTGCAATGTTTCAGTATAGGGAATACAGTCATTTCCTGCTGCTTTTACTGATCTCAGGGACCCGCCAGGAATCTACACGCAGCTGCCAATGTACAAGGGAACAATCACCTTCTACCTGACCTCAGAATATGCTCCGCGTCGAACTAATGTCAGGAGCCCCAATTACAGAAGGTAGACTTCGTAACCATAAGGCAACAGTCCAGGTTTGACCTTAGCTCGCAGCAAACTGTGTGTTACATGGTTTAATGCCTCTGTCCTTACAGAACAATGTATTCGCTGACTTATAACCAGCAATGCCATGGGACATCCACTGATGAAGTGCCCTGTCAAGTCTCTCACATTTCCCCTTTCGATATATATTTATTCTCAGGATGTGGGGGTCACTGGCATGATCCATGCCGAGTTGCACTGAGAAGGTGGTGCAGGATCTCCTTCTTGAACTGCTGCAGTTCTTATGGCGATGGTACTCCCACAATGGCTTCCAGAAGATTGACCCAGTGATGATGTCCCAGTCGTGAAAATAATATAGTTAACTTCACAGGCCACCATTAAACCTCAGCGAAAATCTGCTGATAACGCTGAAGTGTATAGTGAAGCTGGACTCCTGTGCCCATCACATTGTGCACGCAACAGCTGCATGAACATCTGGCTGGGTGGGCAGCGGCAAAGTCGGGCAACAGTCACACAAACTGCTGGCGTTGCAGTAACTGGCACGCACTCCACCAAAGCCCGTCCTTTGCGTCTTCTGAAATCCCGTGGTGCTGCAGCTCTTCCTTCAACACATCCCGCGCGGCAATGGTCAGCATTGATCAGCAATGTGACACTGGCAGAGCTCTGGCGTTGTCTTTCTGAGCTGAGAGGTGCCGACAGGAAGGGTCTGAGTGACAGCAGACTGCTTGTAGAGAGGAAAGGGTTACGATCAGCTCTTTTGTCCACATCCTGGCAGCAGTGGGTTTGACAAGAGGCCCAATAGCAGGATGTTGTGGGATCCTTTGAGACAGGCGATGGAGAAAGGAAGACAAAAACAAAGCTAGCTAAAGAGCTTGAGGAGAACTCTCGATAAATAATTTACTTTCTTTGCATCCAGAGAGTGATAAATATTTGGAATAATCTCATAGATTAGTAATTAGATTGTAACATTGGAGTCATACAAAGTGATAGGCGATGGTTCATTGAATGGCTACACACCAATGGGCTGAATGGCCTGACTTATTTTATGTTCTTATCTCCATAAGCTTTCTTAAACATGAGCACCATGCTAGTTGAACTGAAAGGTCATTTGTCTCCAGTAGCTGTTCCTAGTGTCCAGAAGCAGTGACTGCTCGGATCAGAAATTGAAAAGCAAGAGTAATTTAAAATGTGTCTGTAACATCACAAAGACAAGACAATGGGATTTTAATTATCGTATTTATGCTGGGACGCAGGGTGTCAGGACTTTAATAAAAACTAACTTCACACTGAATTGTGTGTCATCAATTCAACAACCCAATAATTAATAAATGGTGGAATCTTTCAAATCAAAAAGTAATCTAAGTGGTTTTATGCCTACTTACCCAAGGTTGCTGAGTTTGACCTTTTGAATAGGCAATCTATACTGTGCCTTACAGCAAATAAAACATGTTTCCTTCCCCTTACAGCAATGACGAGAATATTGCATTCGAATTCTAATGTTGAATGCCAGAAATGATTGAAAATGTTCCGACTGCAAATAATGGATGATGTGGGGAGAGAACAGTCAGTTCAGGTTTCACACATGTCCATTTAACCAGACGGTCCTTTCATGGGGCTTCTTTGAACTTGATGTAGTCAATGAGAGCTGTCGGTTTTCTTCAACGAAAATGACACCATGTTGTGATGTTCTGTTAGATTTTTTTCTACGTTGCTATGTTGTACGTTGCCCAAAGTAACACTGCTTCCGTTTTTAATACAGCAACACAAGATTTAAAAAAAATCTACCAGGCTGAAGTGAGGACAAGCTATCTGTCTCTGTGGACCCCGTATAAAACTCCTTTCTGTTCAACAAGTTGGGCCAGTGCCAGCCCATAATGTGACTCAATCTGCCCCAATGATTCTCAGCTGCATTTATATAATGCTTTTAAAGTGAAGACGATCCTAAAGTGCTTTACAGATCGACATATGGAATATGGCTAGTGAGACAGGGAACACGAGCTAGGAGGGGCGAGCAAAAGCTTGGTTAAAGAAATGGATTTTCAAGTGTTTTTAAAAGAAATATAGAGAGATTGATGTTTACGGAAGGTGTTCCAGATAAAAGGACCTAGGCGGATAAAGGCTCTTCCGTTCATAATAAGAACAGATTCATTTTTATTTTCCACATTCTATCCACATTTTATTCTTTTCTGTCATTCCTTTTGTTTTGACCATTTCCTTTATCTGTCCACCTCTGTGCTTCATATTCCATCCAATTTCTATTTTTGAAGTTGATCTTTTTTCTTTGTTTAACAACCTCCCAGCTCTCTCCACTCCCCATCTCCCAGCTCTGACCACTCCTCATCTCCCAGCTCTGACCATTCCCCATCTCCCAGCACTGACGACTCCCCAACTCCCAGCTCTGACCACTCCTCATCTCCCAGCTCTGACCACTCCCCATCTCCCAGCTCTGACCACTCCCCATCTCCCAGCTCTGACCAGTCCCCATCTCCAAGCTCTGACCACTGCCCATCTCCCAGCTCTGACCACTCCCCATCTCCCAGCTCTGACCACTCCCCACCTCCCAGCTCTCTCCACTCCCCATCTCCCAGCTCTGACCACTCCCCATCTCCCAGCTCTGACCACTCCCCATCTCCCAGCTCTGACCATTCCCCATCTCACAGCTCTGACCACTCCCCATCTCCCAGCTCTGACCACTCCCCATCTCCCAGCTCTGATCACTCCCCATCTCCCAGCACTGACCATTCCCCATCTCCCAGCACTGACCACTCCCCAACTCCCAGCTCTGACCACTACCCATCTCCCAGCTCTGAGCACTCCCCACCTCCCAGCTCTCTCCACTCCCCATCTCCCAGCTCTGATCACTCCACATCTCCCAGCTCTGACCATTCCCCATCTCCCAGCACTGACGACTCCCCAACTCCCAGCTCTGACCACTCCTCATCTCCCAGCTCTGACCACTCCCCATCTCCCAGCTCTGACCACTCCCCATCTCCCAGCTCTGACCAGTCCCCATCTCCAAGCTCTGACAACTGCCCATCTCCCAGCTCTGACCACTCCCCATCTCCCAGCTCTGACCACTCCCCACCTCCCAGCTCTCTCCACTCCCCATCTCCCAGCTCTGACCACTCCCCATCTCCCAGCTCTGACCACTCCCCATCTTCCAGCTCTGACCACTCCCCATCTCCCAGCTCTGACCACTCCCCATCTCCCAGCTCTGACCATTCCCCATCTCCCAGCTCTGACCACTCCACATCACCCAGCTCTGACCACTCCCCATCTCCCAGCTCTGACCACTCCCCATCTCTCAGCTCTGACCACTCCCCATCTCACAGCTCTGACCACTCCCCATCTCCCAGCTCTGACCACTCCCCATCTCCCAGCTCTGATCACTCCCCATCTCCCAGCTCTGACCATTCCCCATCTCCCAGCACTGACCACTCCCCAACTCCCAGCTCTGACCACTACCCATCTCCCAGCTCTGAGCACTCCCCACCTCCCAGCTCTCTCCACTCCCCATCTCCCAGCTCTGACCACTCTACATCTCCCAGCTCTGACCACTCCCCATCTCCCAGGTCTGACCACTCCCCATCTCCCAGCTCTGAACACTCCCCATCTCCCAGCTCTGACCATTCCCCATCTCCCAGCTCTGACCATTCCCCATCTCCCAGCTCTCTCCACTCCCCATCTCCCAGCTCTGACCATTCCCCATCTCCCAGCTCTGACCACTCCCCATCTCACAGCTCTATCCAGTTCCCATCTCCCAGCTCTGACCATTCCCCATCTCCCAGCTCCGACCACTCCCCATCTCCCAGCTCTGACCACTCCCCATCTCCCAGCTCTGACCACTCCCCATCTCCCAGCTCTGACCGCTCCCCATCTCCCAGCTCTGACCACTCCCCATCTCCCAGCTCTGAACATTCCCCATCTCCCAGCTCTGACCATTCCCCATCTCCCAGCTCTGACCATTCTCCATCTCCCAGCTCTGACCACTCCCCATCTCCCAGCTCTGACCACTCCCCATCTCCCAGCTCTGACCACTCCCCATCTCCCAGCTCTGACCACTCCCCATCTCCCAGCTCTGACCACTCCCCATCTCCCAGCTCTGACCATTCTCCATCTCCCAGCTCTCACCACTCCCCATCTCCCAGCTCTGACCACACCCCATCTCCCAGCTCTGACCACTCCCCATCTCCCAGCTCTGACCACTCCCCATCTCCAAGCTCTGACCACTGCCCATCTCCAAGCTCTGACCACTGCCCATCTCCCAGCTCTAACCGCTCCCCACCTCCCAGCTCTCTCCACTCCCCATCTCCCAGCTCTGACCACTCCCCATCTCCCAGCTCTGACCACTCCCCATCTCCCAGCTCTGACCATTCCCCATCTCCCAGCTCTGACCACTCCCCATCTCCCAGCTCTGACCACTCCCCAACTCCCAGCTCTGACCACTCCTCATCTCTCAGCGCTGACCACTCCCCATCTCACAGCTCTGACCACTCCCCATCTCCCAGCTCTGACCACTCCCCATCTCCCAGCTCTGATCACTCCCCATCTCCCAGCTCTGACCATTCCCCATCTCCCAGCACTGACCACTCCCCAACTCCCAGCTCTGACCACTACCCATCTCCCAGCTCTGAGCACTCCCCACCTCCAAGCTCTCTCCACTCACCATCTCCCAGCTCTGACCACTCCACATCTCCCAGCTCTGACCACTCCCCATCTCCCAGGTCTGACCACTCCCCATCTCCCAGCTCTGAACACTCCCCATCTCCCAGCTCTGACCATTACCCATCTCCCAGCTCTGACCATTCCCCATCTCCCAGCTCGCTCCACTCCCCATCTCCCAGCTCTGACCATTCCCCATCTCCCAGCTCTGACCACTCCCCATCTCACAGCTCTATCCACTCCCCATCTCCCAGCTCTGACCACTCCCCATCTCACAGCTCTATCCAGTCCCCATCTCCCAGCTCTGACCATTCCCCATCTCCCAGCTCCGACCACTCCCCATCTCCCAGCTCTGAGCACTCCCCATCTCCCAGCTCTGACCACTCCCCATCTCCCAGCTCTGACCGCTCCCCATCTCCCAGCTCTGACCGCTCCCCATCTCCCAGCACTGACCACTCCCCATCTCACAGCTCTGACCGCTACCCATCTCCCAGCTCTGACCATTCCCCATCTCCCAGCTCTGACCATTCTCCATCTCCCAGCTCTCACCACACCCCATCTCCCAGCTCTGACCACTCCCCATCTCCCAGCTCCGACCACTCCCCATCTCCCAGCTCTGACCGCTCCCCATCTCCCAGCTCTGACCGCTCCCCATCTCCCAGCTCTCACCACTCCCCATCTCCCAGCTCTGACCACTCCCCATCTCCCAGCTCTGACCATTCCCCATCTCCCAGCTCTGACCATTCTCCATCTCCCAGCTCTCACCACTCCCCTTCTCCCAGCTCTGACCATTCCCCATCTCCCAGCTCCGACCACTCCCCATCTCCCAGCTCTGACCACTCCCCATCTCACAGCTCTAGCCACTCCCCATCTCCCAGCTCTGACCATTCCCCATCTCCCAGCTGCGACCACTCCCCATCTTCCAGCTCTGACCACTCCCCATCTCCCAGCTCTGACCACTCCCCATGTCCCAGCTCTGACCACTCCCCATCTACCAGCTCTATCCACTCCCCATCTCCCAGCTGACCATTACCCATCTCCCAGCTCTGACCATTCCCCATCTCCCAGCTCTCTCCACTCCCCATCTCCCAGCTCTGACCATTCCCCATTTCCCAGCTCTGACCACTCCCCATCTCACAGCTCTATCCACTCCCCATCTCCCAGCTCTGACCACTCCCCATCTCACAGCTCTATCCAGTCCCCATCTCCCAGCTCTGACCATTCCCCATCTCCCAGCTCCGACCACTCCCCATCTTCCAGCTCTGACACTCCCCATCTCCCAGCTCTGACCACTCCCCATCTCCCAGCTCTGACCGCTCCCCATCTCCCAGCTCTGACCGCTCCCCATCTCCCAGCACTGACCACTCCCCATCTCACAGCTCTGACCGCTACCCATCTCCCAGCTCTGACCATTCCTCATCTCCCAGCTCTGACCATTCTCCATCTCCCAGCTCTCACCACACCCCATCTCCCAGCTCTGACCACTCCCCATCTCCCAGCTCCGACCACTCCCCATCTCCCAGGTCTGACCGCTCACCATCTCCCAGCTCTGACCGCTCCCCATCTCCCAGCTCTGACCACTCCCCATCTCCCAGCTCTGACCACTCCCCATCTCCCAGCTCTGACCGCTCCCCATCTCCCAGCTCTGACCACTCCCCATCTCACAGCTCTAGCCACTCCCCATCTCCCAGCTCTGACCATTCCCCATCTCCCAGCTGCGACCACTCCCCATCTCCCAGCTCTGACCACTCCCCATCTCCCAGCTCTGACCACTCCCCATCTCCCAGCTCTGACCATTCCCCATCTCCCAGCTGCGACCACTCCCCATCTCCCAGCTCTGACCACTCCCCATCTCCCAGCTCTGACCACTCCCCATCTCCCAGCTCTGACCATTCCCCATGTCCCAGCTCTGACCACTCCCCATCTACCAGCTCTATCCACTCCCCATCTCCCAGCTCTGACCACTCCCCATCTCTCAGCTCTGACCACTCCCCATCTGCCAGCTCTGACCACTCCCCATCTCCCAGCTCTGACCACTTCCCATCTCTCAGCCCTGACCACTCCCCATCTCCCAGCTCTCTCCACTCCCCATCTCCTAGCTCTCTCCCCTCCCCATCTCCCAGCTCTGACCACTCCCCATCTCCCAGCTCTGACCACTCCCCATCTCCCAGCTCTGACCACTCCCCATCTCCCAGCTCTGACCACTCCCCATCTCCCAGCTCTGACCAATCCCCATCTCCCAGCTCTGACCATTCCCCATCTCCCAGCACTGACCACTCCCCAACTCCCAGCTCTGACCACTCCCCATCTCCCAGCTCTGACCACTCCCCATCTCCCAGCTCTGACCACTCCCCATCTCCCAGCTCTGACCACTCCCCATCTCCAAGCTCTGACCACTCCCCATCTCCCAGCTCTGACCACTCCCCATCTCCCAGCTCTGACCACTCCCCACCTCCCAGCTCTCTCCACTCCCCATCTCCCAGCTCTGACCACTCCCCATCTCCCAGCTCTGACCACTCCCCATCTCCCAGCTCTGACCACTCCCCATCTCCCAGCTCTGACCATTCCCCATCTCCCAGCTCTGACCACTCCCCATCTCCCAGCTCTGACTACTCCCCATCTTCCAGCTCTGACCACTCCCCATCTCCCAGCTCTGACCACTCCCCATCTCTCAGCTCTGACCATTCCCCATCTCCCAGCACTGACCACTCCCCATCTCCCAGCTCTGACCACTTCCCATCTCCCAGCTCTATCCACTCCTCATCTCCCAGCTCTGACCACTCCCCATCTCTCAGCTCTGACCACTCCCCATCTCCCTGCTCTGACCACTTCCCATCTCCCAGCTCTGACCACTCCCCATCTCTCAGCCCTGACCACTCCCCATCTTCCAGCTCTCTCCACTCCCCATCTCCCTGCTCTCTCCCCTCCCCATCTCCCAGCTCTGACCACTCCCCATCTCCCAGCTCTGACCACTCCCCATCCCCCAGCTCTGACCACTCCCCATCTCCCAGCTCTATCCCCTCCCCATCTCCCAGCTCTGACCACTCCCCATCTCCCAGCTCTGACCACTGCCCATCTCCCAGCTCTGACCACTCCCCATCTCTCAGCCCTGACCACTCCCCATCTCCCAGCTCTCTCCTCTCCGCATCTCCCTGCTCTGACCACTCCCCATCTCCCAGTTCTGACCACTCCCCATCACCCAGCTCTGACCACTCCCCGTCTCCCAGCTCTTTCCCCTCCCCTTCTCCCAGCTCTGACCACTCCCCATCTCCCAGCTCTGACCACTATCCATCTCCCAGCTCTGACCACTCCCCATCTCCCAGCTCTGACCACACCCCATCTCCCAGCCCTGACCACTCCCCATCTCCCAGCTCTCTCCCCTCCCCATCTCCCAGCTCTGACCATTCCCCATCTCCCAGCTCTGACCACTCCCCATCTCCCAGCTCTGACCACTCCCCATCTCCCAGCTCTCTCCCCTCCCCATTTCCCAGCTCTGACCACTCCCCATCTCCCAGCTCTGACCACTCCCCATCTCCCAGCTCTGACCACTCCCCATCTCTCAGCTCTGACCACTCCCCATCTCACAACTCTCTCCCCTCCCCATCTCTCAGCTCTGACCACTCCCCATCTCCCAGCTCTGACCACTACCCATCTCCCAGCTCTGACCACTCCCCATCTCTCAGCTCGCTCCACTCCCCATCTCTCAGCTCTGACCACTCCTCATCTCCCAGCTCTATCCCCTCCCCATCTCCCAGCTCTGACCACTTTCCATTTCCCAGCTCATTCTTGTTTCCAGTCTTATTGGACCACCAATCGCAGTCTCTATGGGCGTGTATGATGTGCGCACGTACCCCGTAGAGGACCCGCATGTGCTGGTTCTCTGACCATGCGTCGAGACCTGGCACTTGCCAATTGTCAAGCTGCCTTTTGACAATTCCAATACATCCCCGGGAGAAGGGACTTTGCAGGCAGGGATTTGGGCTATTTGTCCAACTCTTGCCCAGCGAATGTCCTTCAAACTCTTATGTCTGGTAAAAGCAGTGTAACGCCTACTTTTACCAGCATAAGAGTTGTAAAAGATAGAAAGATAACATGTTATCAATAATTTTTATATTAAAAACCCTGTCCATTAAGGTAAGTTTATTTTATTCCTATTAAAACATCAAAAAAAATTAAAATAAATAATTTTTTGTCTAAAACATTTAATTAAATTTAATTTCAATTAATTTTAAATATGTGAGGTGTTTTTCTCATTTATTTAAATGTTTGTGCTTTAGGAGGTATATCCATTCACACAGATGGTGATATGAATCATTGTTACTGTGAATGGGAATAGGCTGTTTACATTGGTTGGTCCGGCCCATGTGATCCTAGGCTAAACAAATGCTCCTGGAATACATGGGACCCTATGCTGGACTGCAAATGAAGACCTCGGACTGAAAGTATGCGTTCCTCCGGAACCACCAGGTACTTTCGCTGGAAGCCTCTGACCACAATTTCTGGGCCATTATCTTTCTCTCTCCCACTTCTGGCCCCTCTCCAAAATTGTCTTGGTCAAAGTTCTACTTCCTGGCTGCATCAATATCATTTCTCAGCTCACTTCTGCATCCATACCATGGCTGCATTCCCACAACCTACCCAAATGTGCTCTCACAACTTGTTGGCTCTCTTCCACACTGCCCTGGCCCTCTCCTTCAGATTATCTCATGATTAGTGGGCTTTACTGCCACAATGGTGAAGTGCCATCAGTAAGTGGCACCATAAGGCCATATTAATAGATGATAAATCTTGTTCTTTGTTCTAAGTGTTTTGTAATTGACACAATTCAGTACCAGCAATGGTGTTGTAACTTACATTGCTTATTAAACAGAGTTAAAGATTTGACCCACTTTGTGATTGAATACATAGTTTATTTCAAACTCCAGTAAACAGAGCACAAGGAATTGGTTATTGGCGAGCCGTTTCAGGCTTCATCAGAAATTCTACAGGGCTACGGACCGAGTGCAGGAAGTAGGGATTAGGCTGGGTAGTCTGGACCGAGGACAATCCGTGAGAGAGGCGAAAATCAGTAAGAGAGGGAAATGAGTGAGAGAGGAACAATCAGTAAGAGGGAAAATAAAAGAGGGGAAAATTAATTCAGAGACAGAAACAGCAGTTAAAGAGTAAACTCAGTCAGTGAGGAAAATCAAAGTGAGAGGGAGAACAGAGAGTGACGGAAATTCAGTGAAAGTGGAGAAATTTAGCAAGACAAAGAGGGAAAATCAATGAGACGGGAAAATTAGCGAGAGAGGGAAAATCAGCAAGTGAGTCAAATCAGCGAGTGAGTCAAATCAGCGAGTGACTGAAATCAGTGATTGAGGGAAATCAGTGAGAGAGGGAAATGAGTGAGTGAGGGAAATCAGTGAGTGAGGGAAATCAGTGAGTAAGGGAAGTCAGTGAGTGAGGGAAATCAGTGAGTGAGGGAAATCAGTGAGAGAGGGAAATCAGTGAGCAAGGGAATTCAGTAAGTGAAGGAAATCAGTGAGTGAAGGAAGTCAGTGAATGAGGGAAATCAGTGAGTGAGGGAAATCAGTGAGTGAAGGACATCAGTGAGTGAGGGAAGTCAATGAGTGAGCGAAATCAGTGAGAGGGAAATCAGCGAGGGAGGGAAATCAGTGAGTGAGGGAAATCAGTGAGAGAGGGAAATCAGTGAGCGATGGAAATCAGTGAGATGGAAACCAGTAACTGAGGGAAATCAGTGAGTGAGGGAAACCCATGAGAGGGAAATCAGTGAGTGAGGTAAATCAGTGAGCGGGAAATCAGTGCGAGGGGAAATCAGTGAGCGCGGGAAATCAGTGAGCAATGAAAATCAGTGAGAGAGGAAATCAGTGAGAGGGAAATCAGTGAATGAGGGGCATCAGTGAGAGAGGAAAATCAGTGAGTGAAGGATATCAGTGAGTGATGGAAATCAGTGCGAGAGGAAAATCAGTGAGTGAGGGAAATCAGTCAGAGGGAAATCAGTGAGTGAGGGAAATCAGTGAGTGAAGGAAATCTGTGAGTGAGGGAAATCAGTGAGCGAGGGAAATCAATGAGAGGGAGATCAGTGGGGGAGGGAAATCAGTGAGTGAGGGAAATCAGTGAGTGATGGAAATCAGTGAGAGGGAAACCAGTGGGTGAGGGAAATCAGTGAGTGAGGGAAATCCATGAGAGGGAAATCAGTGAGTGAGGGAAATCAGTGAGCGGGAAATCAGTGTGAGGGGAAATCAGTGAGTGAGGGAAATCAGTGAGCGAGGGAAATCATTGAGAGGGGGAAATCAGTGAGCGCAGGAAATCAGTGAGCAATGAAAATCAGTGAGAGAGGAAATCAGAGAGAGGGAAATCAGTGAATGAGGGACATCAGTGAGAGAGGGAAATCAGTGAGTGAAGGATATCAGTGAGTGATGGAAATCAGTGTGAGAGGGAAATCAGTGAGTGAGGGAAATCAGTCAGAGGGAAATCAGTGAGTGAGGGAAATCAGTGAGAGGGGAAAATCAGTGCAAGAGGGAAACCAGTGCGAGAGGAATATCAGTGAGAGAGGGAAATCAGTGAGTGAGGGAAATCAGTGAGAGGGAAATCAGTGCGAGAGGGAAACCAGTGCGAGAGGGAAATCATTGAGAGAGGGAAATCAGTGAGAGAGGCAAATCAGGGAGAGAGGGAATTCAGTGAGTGAGGGAAATCAGTGAGAGAGGTAAATCATTGAGTGAGGGAAATCAGTGAGAGAGGGAAATCAGTGAGTGAAGGAAATCAGTGAGCGAGGGAAATCAGTGAGTGAGGGAAATCAGTGAGTGAAGGAAATCTGTGAGTGAGGGAAATCAGTGAGTGAAGGAAATCTGTGAGTGAGGGAAATCAGTGAGTAAGGGAAATCAATGAGAGGGAAATCAGTGGGGGAGGGAAATCAGTGAGTGAGGGAAATCAGTGAGAGAGGGAAATCAGTGAGCGATGGAAATCAGTGAGAGGGAAACCAGTGAGTGAGGGAAATCAGTGAGTGAGGGAAATCATTGAGAGGGGGAAATCAGTGAGCGCGGGAAATCAGGGAGCAATGAAAATCAGTGAGAGAGGAAATCAGTGAGAGGGAAATCAATAAATGAGGGACATCAGTGAGAGAGGGAAATCAGTGAGTGAAGGATATCAGTGAGTGATGGAAATCAGTGCGAGAGGGAAATCAGTGAGTGAGGGAAATCAGTCAGAGGGAAATCAGTGAGTGAGGGAAATCAGTGAGTGAGGGAAATCAGTGAGAGGGAAATCAGTGCAAGAGGGAAACCAGTGCGATAGGGAAATCAGTGAGTGAGGGAAATCAGTGAGGGGGAAATCAGTGAGTGTGGGAAATCAGTGAGCAATGAAAAGCAGTGAGTGAGGGAAATCAGTGAAAGGGAAATCAGTGAGAGAGGGAAATCAGCGACTGAGTCAAATCAGCGAGTGAGTCAAATGAGTGTGCGAGTGAAATCAGCAAGTGAGGGAAATCAGTGAGCGGGGGAAATCAGTGAGAGAAGAAATCAGTGAGTGAGGGAAATAAGTGAGAGTGAAACCAGTGAGTGAGGGAAGTCAGTGAGTGAGGGAAATCCATGAGAGGGAAATCAGTGAGCAAGGGAAATCAGTGAGCAATGGAAATCAGTGAAAGAGGAAATCTGTGGAGAGGGAAATCTGTGAGAGAGGGAAATCATTGAGAGGGGAAAATCAGTGACAGAGGGAAATCAGTGAGTGAGGGAAATCAGTGAGAGGGAAATCAGTGCAAGAGGGAAACCAGTGCGAGAGGGAAATCAGTGAGAGAGGGAAATCAGTGAGGGGAAATCAGTGAGAGAGGGAAATCAGTGAGAGAGGCAAATCAGGGAGAGAGGGAAATCAGTGAGTGATGGAAATCAGTGAGAGAGGGAAATCATTGAGTGAGGGAAATCAGTGAGAGCTGGAAATCAGTGAGAGAGGGAAATCAATGTGTGAGGGAAATGAATGAGAGGGAAATCAGTGAAAGAGGGAAATCAGTGAGGGGCAAATGAGTGAGAGAGTGAAATGAGCGAGTGGATGAAATCAACAAGTGAGTGAAATCAGCAAGTGAGTGAAAACAATGATTGAATGAAATCAGCGATTGAGTCAAATCAGCGAGTGAGTCAAATCAGCGAGCGAGTGAAATCAGCGAGCGAGGGAAATCAGTGAGAGAGGGAAATCAGTGAGAGAAGAAATCAGTGAGCGAGCGAAATAAGTGAGAGGGAAAACAATAAGTGAGGGAAGTCAGTGAGTGAGGGAAATCCATGAGAGGGAAATCAGTGAGCGCGGGAAATCAGTGAGCAATGAAAATCAGTGAGAGAGGAAATCAGTGAGAGGGAAATCAGTGGGAGACGGAAATTAGTGAGGGGGAAATCTGTGAGTAAGGGATGTCAGTGAGTGAGAGAAATCAGTGAGAGAGGGAAATCAGTGAGCAAGGGAAATCAGTGAGAGGGAAATCATTGAAGGAGTGAAATCAGTGAGTGAAGGAAACCAGTGAGCGAGGGAAATCAGTGAGCAAGGGAAATCAGTGAGCAAGGGAAAGCAGTGCGAGTGAAATCAATGAGTGAGCAAAATCATTGAGTGAAGGAAATCAGTGAGAGGGAAATCAGTGAGTGAAGGAAATCAGTGAGCGAGGGAAATCAGTGAGTGAGGGACATCAGTGAGAGAGGGAAATCAGTGAGTGAGGGAAATCAGTGAATGAGGGACATCAGTGAGAGAGGGAAATCAGTGAGTGAGGGAAATCAGTGAGTGAAGGAAATCTGTGAGTGAGGGAAATCAGTGAGTGAGGGAAATCAGTGAGAGGGAAATCTGTGGGGGAGGGAAATCAGTGAGTGAGAGAAATCAGTGAGAGAGGGAAATCAGTGATCGATGGAAATCAGTGAGAGGGAAACAAGTGAGTGAAGGAAATCAGTGAGTGAGGGAAATCCATGAGAGGGAAATCAGTGAGTGAGGGAAATCAGTAAGCGGGAAATCAGTGTGAGGGGAAATCACTGAGTGAGGGAAATCAGTGAATGAGGGAAATCATTGAGAGGGGGAAATCAGTGAGCTCAGGAAATCAGTGAGCAATGAAAATCAGTGAGAGAGGAAACAAGTGAGAGGGAAATCAGTGAATGAGGGACATCAGTGCGAGAGGGAAATCAGTGAGTGAAGGATATCAGTGAGTGATGGAAATCAGTGCGGGAGGGAAATCAGTGAGTGAGGGAAATAAATGAGAGGGGAAAATAAGTGACAGAGGGAAATCAGTGAGCGAGGGAAATCAGTGAGAGGGAAATCAGTGCGAGAGGGAAACCAGTGCGAGAGGGAAATTAGTGAGATAGGGTAATCAGTGAAAAGGAAATCTGTGAGAGAGGGAAATCAGTGAGAGAGGCAAATCAGGGAGAGAGTGAAATCAGAGAGTGAGGGAAATCAGTGAGAGGGAAATCAGTGAATGAGGGACATCAGTGAGAGAGGGAAATCAGTGAGTGAAGGATTTTAGTGAGTGATGGAAATCAGTGCGAGAGGGAAATCAGTGAGTGAGGGAAATCAGTGAGTGAGGGAAATCAGTAAATGAGGGAAATCAGTGAGAGGGGAATATCAGTGACAGAGGGAAATCAGTGAGTGAGGGCAATCAGTGAGAGTGGGAAATCAGTGAGTGGTAAATCAGTGAGAGAGGCAAATCAGTGAGAGAGGCAAATCAGGGAGAGAGGGAAATCAGTGAGTAAGGAAAATGTGAGTGAGGGAAATCCATGAGCGGGAAATCAGTGAGCATGGGAAATCAGAGAGCAATGAAAATCAGTGAGAGAGGAAATAAGTGAGAGGGAAATCAGTGAATGAGGGACATCAGTGCGAGAGGGAAATCAGTGAGTGAAGGATATCAGTGAGTGATGGAAATCAGTGCGAGAGGGAAATCAGTGAGTGAGGGAAATAAATGAGAGGGGAAAATCAGTGACAGAGGGAAATCAGTGAGCGAGGGAAATCAGTGAGAGGGAAATCAGTGCGAGAGGGAAACCAGTGCGAGAGGGAAATTAGTGAGATAGGGAAATCAGTGAAAGGGAAATCTGTGAGAGAGGGAAATCAGTGAGAGAGGCAAATCAGGGAGAGAGTGAAATCAGAGAGTGAGGCAAATCAGTGAGAGGGAAATCAGTGAATGAGGGACATCAGTGAGAGAGGGAAATCAGTGAGTGAAGGATTTCAGTAAGTGATGGAAATCAGTGCGAGAGGGAAATCAGTGAGTGAGGGAAATCAGTGAATGAGGGAAATCAGTGAGAGGGGAATATCAGTGAGAGAGGGAAATCAGTGAGTGAGGGAAATCAGTGAGAGTGGGAAATCAGTGAGTGGTAAATCAGTGAGAGAGGCAAATCAGTGATAGAGGCAAACCAGTGAGAGAGGGAAATCAGTGAGTGAGGAAAATGAGTGAGTGAAGGAAATCAGTGAGAGGGAAATCAGTGAGTAAGGGAAATCAGTGAGAGGGGAAAATCAGTGACAGAGGTAAATCAGTGAGTGAGGGAAATCAGTGAGAGTGAAATGAGTGCGAGAGGGAAACCAGTGCGAGAGGGAAGTCAGTGAGAATGGGAAATCAGTGAGGGGGAAATCAGTGAGAGAGGGAAATCAGTGAGAGAGGCAAATCAGGGAGAGAGGGAAATCAGTGAGTGATGGAAATCAGTGAGAGAGGGAAATCATTGAGTGAGGGAAATCAGTGAGAGAGGGAAATCAGTGAGAAAGAGAAATCAGAGAGAGGGAAATCAGTGAGTGAGGGAAATCAGTGAGTGAGGGAAATCAGTGCAAGAGGGAAATCAGTGAGTGAAGGATATCAGTGAGTGATGGAAATCAGTGCGAGAGGGAAATCAGTGAATGAGGGAAATAAATGAGAGGGAAAAATCAGTGAGTGAGGGAAATCAGTGAGCGAGGGAAATCAGTGAGAGGGAAATCAGTGCGAGAGGGAAACCAGTGCGAGAGGGAAATTAGTGAGATAGGGAAATCAGTGAAACGGAAATCTGTGAGAGAGGGAAATCAGTGAGAGAGGCAAATCAGGGAGAGAATGAAATCAGAGAGTGAAGGAAATCAGTGAGAGGGAAATCAGTGAATGAGGGACATCAGTGAGAGAGGGAAATCAGTGAGTGAAGGATTTCAGTGAGTGATGGAAATCAGTGCGAGAGGGAAATCAGTGAGTGAGGGAAATCAGTGAGTGAGGGAAATCAGTGAATGAGGGAAATCAGTGAGAGGGGAATATCAGTGACAGAGGGAATTCAGTGAGTGAGGGAAATTAGTGAGAGTGGGAAATCAGTGAGTGGTAAATCAGTGAGAGAGGCAAATCGGTGAGAGAGGCAAACCAGGGAGAGAGGGAAATCAGTGAGTGAGGGAAATCAGTGAGTGAGGGAAATCCACGAGCGGGAAATCAGTGAGCATGGGAAATCAGAGAGCAATGAAAATCAGTGAGAGAGGAAATAAGTGAGAGGGAAATCAGTGAATGAGGGACATCAGTGCGAGAGGGAAATCAGTGAGTGAAGGATATCAGTGAGTGATGGAAATCAGTGTGAGAGGGAAATCAGTGAGTGAGGGAAATAAATGAGAGGGGAAAATCAGTGACAGAGGGAAATCAGTGAGCGCGGGAAATCAGTGAGCAGTGAAAATCAGTGAGAGAGGAAATCAGTGAGCAAAGGAAATCAGTGAGCAAGGGAAATCAGTGAGAGTGAAATCAGTGAGTGAGGAAAATGAGTGAGTGAAGGAAATCAGTGAGAGTGAAATCAGTGAGTGAGGGAAATCAGTGAGAGTGAAATGAGTGCGAGAGGGAAACCAGTGCGAGAGGGAAATCAGTGAGAGTGGGAAATCAGTGAGTGGGAAATCAGTGAGAGAGGGAAATCAGTGAGAGAGGCAAATCAGAGAGAGAGGGAAATCAGTGAGTGATGGAAATCAGTGAGAGAGGGAAATCATTGAGTGAGGGAAACCAGTGAGAGAGGGAAATC
Source organism: Pristiophorus japonicus (assembly GCF_044704955.1). NCBI lineage: Eukaryota > Metazoa > Chordata > Chondrichthyes > Pristiophoridae > Pristiophorus > Pristiophorus japonicus. The sequence goes on along the minus strand of NC_091988.1, from coordinate 1,550,192 downwards.
AGTGAGAAAGAGAAATCAGAGAGAGGGAAATCAGTGAGTGAGGGAAATCAGTGAGTGAGGGAAATCAGTGCGAGAGGGAAATCAGTGAGTGAAGGATATCAGTGAGTGATGGAAATCAGTGCGAGAGGGAAATCAGTGAATGAGGGAAATAAATAAGAGGGGAAAATCAGTGACAGAGGGAAATCAGTGAGCGAGGGAAATCAGTGAGAGGGAAATCAGTGCGAGAGGGAAACCAGTGCGAGAGGGAAATTAGTGAGATAGGGAAATCAGTGAAAGAGAAATCTGTGAGAGAGGGAAATCAGTGAGAGAGGCAAATCAGGGAGAGAGTGAAATCAGAGAGTGAGGGAAATCAGTGAGAGGGAAATCAGTGAATGAGGGACATCAGTGAGAGAGGGAAATCAGTGAGTGAAGGATTTCAGTGAGTGATGGAAATCAGTGCGAGAGGGAAATCAGTGAGTGAGGGAAATCAGTGAGTGAGGGAAATCAGTGAATGAGGGAAATCAGTGAGAGATGAATATCAGTGACAAGGGAAATCAGTGAGTGAGGGAAATCAGTGAGTGAGGGAAATCAGTGAGAGTGGGAAATCAGTGAGAGAGGCAAATCGGTGAGAGAGGCAAATCGGTGAGAGAGGGAAATCAGTGAGTGAGGGAAATCAGTGAGTGAGGGAAATCCATGAGCGGGAAATCAGTGAGCATGGGAAATCAGAGAGCAATGAAAATCAGTGAGAGAGGAAATAAGTGAGAGGGAAATCAGTGAATGAGGGACATCAGTAGTGCGAGAGGGAAATCAGTGAGTGAAGGATTTCAGTGAGTGATGGAAATCAGTGCGAGAGGGAAATCAGTGAGTGAGGGAAATCAGTGAGTGAGGGAAATCAGTGAATGAGGGAAATCAGTGAGAGGGGAATATCAGTGATAGAGGGAAATCAGTGAGTGAGGGAAATCAGTGAGAGTGGGAAATCAGTGAGTGGTAAATCAGTGAGAGAGGCAAATCAGTGATAGAGGCAAATCAGTGAGAGAGGGAAATCAGTGAGTGAGGGAAATCAGTGAGTGAGGGAAATCCATGAGCGGGAAATCAGTGAGCATGGGAAATCAGAGAGCAATGAAAAGCAGTGAGAGAGGAAATCAGTGAGAGGGAAATCAGTGAGAGAGGGAAATTAGTGAGGGGGAAATTAGTGAGTAAGTGAAGTCAGTGAGTGAGAACAATAAGAGTGAGGGAAATCAGTGAGTGAGGAAAATCAGTGAGAGAGGGAAATCAGTGAGCAAGGGAAATCAGTGAGAGGGAAACCAATGAGTGAGGGAAATCAGTGAGTGAAGGAAATCAGTGAGTGAGGGAAATCAGTGAGTGAGGGAAATCAGTGAGAGGGAAATCAGTGAGGGAATGAAATCACTGAGTGAAGGAAACCAGTGAACGAGGGAAATCAGTGAGCGAGGGAAATCAGTGAGAGGGAAATCAGTGAGTGAGGAAAATCAGTGAGTGAAGGAAAACAGTGAGTGAGGGAAATCAGTGAGTGAGGGAAATCGGTGAGAGGGAAATCAGTGAGGGAGGGAAATCAGTGAGAGAGGGAAATCATTGAGTGAGGGAAATCAGTGAGAGAGGGAAATCAGTGAGAAAGAGAAATCAGAGAGAGGGAAATCAGTGAGTGAGGGAAATCAGTGAGTGAGTGAAATCAGTGCAAGAGGGAAATCAGTGAGAAAGAGAAATCAGAGAGAGGGAAATCAGTGAGCGAGGGAAATCAGTGAGAGGGAAATCAGTGAGTGAGGAAAATCAGTGAGTGAAGGAAAACAGTGAGTGAGGGAAATCAGTGAGTGAGGGAAATCAGTGAGAGAGGCAAATCAGTGCGAGAGGTAAATCAGTGAGTGAGGGAAATCAGTGAGTGAGGGAAATCAGTGAATGAGGGAAATCAGTGAGAGGGGAATATCAGTGACAGAGGGAAATCAGTGAGTGAGGGAAATCAGTGAGAGTGGGAAATCAGTGAGTGGTAAATCAGTGAGAGAGGCAAATCGGTGAGAGAGGCAAATCAGGGAGAGAGGGAAATCAGTGAGTGAGGGAAATCAATGAGTGAGGGAAATCCATGAGCGGGAAATCAGTGAGCATGGGAAATCAGAGAGCAATGAAAATCAGTGAGAGAGGAAATAAGTGAGAGCGAAATCAGTGAATGAGGGGCATCAGTGCGAGAGGGAAATCAGTGAGTGAAGGATATCAGTGAGTGATGGAAATCAGTGCGAGAGGGAAATCAGTGAGTGAGGGAAATAAATGAGAGGGGAAAATCAGTGACAGAGGGAAATCAGTGAGCGAGGGAAATCAGTGAGAGGGAAATCAGTGCGAGAGGGAAACCAGTGCGAGAGGGAAATTAGTGAGATAGGGAAATCAGTGAAAGGGAAATCTGTGAGAGAGGGAAATCAGTGAGAGAGGCAAATCAGGGAGAGAGTGAAATCAGAGAGTGAGGGAAATCAGTGAGAGGGAAATCAGTGAATGAGGGACATCAGTGAGAGATGGAAATCAGTGAGTGAAGGATTTCAGTAAGTGATGGAAATCAGTGCGAGAGGGAAATCAGTGAGTGAGGGAAATCAGTGAGTGAGGGAAATCAGTGAATGAGGGAAATCAGTGAGAGGGGAATATCAGTGATAGAGGGAAATTAGTGAGTGAGGGAAATCAGTGAGAGTGGGAAATCAGTGAGTGGTAAATCAGTGAGAGAGGCAAATCAGTGATAGAGGCAAATCAGTGAGAGAGGGAAATCAGTGAGTGAGGGAAATCAGTGAGTGAGGGAAATCCATGAGCGGGAAATCAGTGAGCATGGGAAATCAGAGAGCAATGAAAAACAGTGAGAGAGGAAATCAGTGAGAGGGAAATCAGTGAGAGAGGGAAATTAGTGAGGGGGAAATTAGTGAGTAAGTGAAGTCAGTGAGTGAGAACAATAAGAGTGAGGGAAATCAGTGAGTGAGGAAAATCAGTGAGAGAGGGAAATCAGTGAGCAAGGGAAATCAGTGAGAGGGAAACCAATGAGTGAGGGAAATCAGTGAGTGAAGGAAATCAGTGAGTGAGCGAAATCAGTGAGTGAGGGAAATCAGTGAGAGGGAAATCAGTGAGGGAATGAAATCACTGAGTGAAGGAAACCAGTGAACGAGGGAAATCAATGAGCGAGGGAAATCAGTGAGAGGGAAATCAGTGAGTGAGGAAAATCAGTGAGTGAAGGAAAACTGTGAGTGAGGGAAATCAGTGAGTGAGGGTAATCGGTGAGAGGGAAATCAGTGAGGGAGGGAAATCAGTGACTGAAGGAAATCAGTGATCGAGGGAAATCATTGAGAGGTGGAAATCAGTGGGCGCGGGAAATCTGTGAGCAATGAAAATCAGTGAGAGAGCAAATTAGAGAGAGGGAAATCAGTGAATAACGGACATCAGTGAGAGAGGGAAATCATTGAGTGAAGGATATCAGTGAGTGATGGAAACCAGTGCGAGAGGGAAATCAGTGAGTGAGTCAAATTAGCGAGCGAGTGAAATCAGCGAGTGAGGAAAATCAGTGAGAGAGGGAAATCAGTGAGAGAAGAAATCAGTGAGCGATGGAAATAAATGAGAGGGAAACCAATGAGTGAGGGAAGTCAGTGAATGAGGGAAATCCATGAGAGGGAAATCAGTGAGCGCGGGAAATCAGTGAGCAATGAAAATCAGTGAGAGAGGAAATCAGTGAGAGGGAAATCAGTGAGAGGCGGAAATTAGTGAGGGGGAAATCAGTGAGTAAGGGAAGTCAGTGAGTGAGAGAAATCAGTGAGAGAGTGAAATCAGTGAGCAAGGGAAATTAGTGAGAGGGAAATCAGTGAGTGAGGGAAATCAGTGAGTGAGGGAAATCAGTGAGAGGGAAATCTGTGAAGGAGTGAAATCAGTGAGTGAAGGAAACCAGTGAGCGAGGGAAATCAGTGAGCAAGGGAAATCCGTGAGCAAGGGAAATCAGTGAGAGTGAAATCAGTGAGTGAGGAAAATGAGTGAGTGAAGGAAATCAGTGAGAGGGAAATCAGTGTGTGAGGGAAATCAGTGAGAGGGGAAAATCAGTGACAGAGGGAAATCAATGAGTGAGGGAAATCAGTGAGAGGGAAATGAGTGCGAGAGGGAAACCAGTGTGAGAGGGAAATCAGTAAGAGTGGGAAATCAGTGAGGGGAAATCAGTGAAAGAGGGAAATCAGTGAGGGGCAAATGAGTGAGAGAGTGAAATGAGCGAGTGGATGAAATTAACAAGTGAGTGAAATCGTCAAGTGAGTGAAATCAATGATTGATTGAAATCAGCGATTGAGTCAAATCAGCGAGTGAGTCAAATCAGCGAGCGAGTGAAATCAGCGAGTGAGGGAAATCAGTGAGAGGGGGTAATCAGTGAGAGAAGAAATCAGTGAGCGAGGGAAATAAGTGAGAGGAAAACCAGTGAGTGAGGAAAGTCAGTGAGTGAGGGAAATCCATGAGAGGGGAATCAGTGAGAGGGAAATCAGTGAGAGTCGGAAATTAGTGAGGGGGAAATCAGTGTGTAAGGGAAGTCAATGAGTGAGAGAAATCAGTGAGAGAGGAAAATCAGTGAGTGAGGGAAATCAGTAAGTGAGGGAAATCAGTGAGAGGGAAATCAGTGAAGGAGTGAAATCAGTGAGTGAAGGAAACCAGTGAGCGAGGGAAATCAGTGAGCAAGGGAAATCAGTGAGCAAGGAAAATCAGTGAGAGGGAAATCAGTGAGTGAGGAAAATGAGTGAGTGAAGGAAATCAGTGAGAGGGAAATCAGTGAGTGAAGGAAATCAGTGAGCGAGGGAAATCAGTGAGTGAGGGAAATCAGTGAGTGAGGGAAATCAGTGAGAGAGGGAAATCAGTGAGTGAAGGAAAATGAGTGAGTGAAGGAAATCAGTGAGAGGGAAATCAGTGAGTGAGGGAAATCAGTGAGAGGGGAAAATCAGTGAGCTTGGGAAATCAGAGAGCAATGAAAATTAGTGAGAGAGGAAATCAGTGAGAGGGAAATCAGTGAGAGACGGAAATTAGTGAGGGGAAATCAGTGAGTAAGGGAAGTCAGTGAGCAAGGGAAATCAGTGAGAGTGAAATCAGTGAGTGAGGAAAATGAGTGAGTGAAGGAAATCAGTGAGAGGGAAATCAGTGAGTGAGGGAAATCATTGAGAGGGTTAATCAGTGAAAGAGGGAAATCAGTGAGTGAGGGAAATCAGTGAAAGTGAAATGAGTGCGAGAGGGAAACCAGTGCGAGAGGGAAATCAGTGAGAGTGGGAAATCAGTGAGGGGGAAATCAGTGAGAGAGGGAAATCAGTGAGAGAGGCAAATCACGGAGAGAGGGAAATCAGTGAGTGATGGAAATCAGTGAGAGAGGGAAATCAGTGAGAAAGAGAAATCAGAGAGAGGGAAATCAGTGAGTGAGGGAAATCAGTGAGTGAGGGAAATCAGTGAGAGCTGGAAATCAGTGAGAGAGGGAAATCAATGCGTGAGGGAAATCAATGAGAGGGAAATCAGTGAAAGAGGGAAATCAGTGAGGGGCGAAATGAGCGAGTGGATGAAATCAGCAAGTGAGTGAAAGCAGCAAGTGAGTGAAATCAATGATTGAATGAAATCAGCGATTGAGTCGAATCAGCGAGTGAGTCAAATCAGCGAGCGAGTGAAATCAGCGAGCGAGGGAAATCAGTCAGAGAGGGAAATCAGTGAGAGAAGAAATCAGTGAGCGAGGGAAATAAGTGAGAGGGAAACCAGTGAGTGAGCGAAGTCAGTGAGTGAGGGAAATCCATGAGAGGGAAATCAGTGAGCGCGGGAAATCAGTGAGCAATGAAAATCAGTGAGAGAGGAAATCAGTGAGAGGGAAATCAGTGAGAGACGGAAATCAGTGAGGGGGAAATCAGTGAGTAAGGATGTCAGTGAGTGAGAGAAATGAGTGAGGGAGGGAAATCAGTGAGCAAGGGAAATCAGTGAGAGGGAAATCAATGTGTGAGGGAAATCAGTGAGTGAGGGAAATCAGTGAGTGAGGGAAATCATTGAGAGGGAAATCAGTGAAGGAGTGAAATCAGTGAGTGAAGGAAACCAGTGAGCGAGGGAAATCAGTGAGCAAGGGAAATCAGTGAGAAAGGGAAATAAGTGAGAGGGAAATCAGTGGGTGAGGAAAATGAGTGAGTGAAGGAAATTAGTGAGAGGGAAATCAGTGAATGAGGGACATCAGTGAGAGAGGGAAATCAGTGAGTGAAGGATTTCAGTGAGTGATGGAAATCAGTGCGAGAGGGAAATCAGTGAGTGAGGGAAATCAGTGAGAGGGGAATATCAGTGACAGAGGGAAATCAGTGAGTGAGGGAAATCAGTGAGAGGGAAATCAGTGCGAGAGGGAAATCAGTGCGAGAGGGAAATCAGTGAGGGAGGGAAATCAGTGAGGGAGGGAAATCAGTGACAGAGGCAAATCAGGGAGAGAGGGAAATCAGTGAGTGAGGGAAATCAGGGAGTGAGGGAAATCCAAGAGTGGGAAATCAGTGAGTGCGGGAAATCAGTGAGAGAGAAACCAATGAGTGAGGGAAATCAGTGAGAGAGGGAAATCAGTGAGCAAGGGAAATCAGTGAGAGGGAAATCAATGAGTGACGGAAATCAATGAGTGAGGGAAACCAGTGAGAGGGAAACCAATGAGTGAGGGAAAGCAGTGAGTGAAGGAAATCAGTGAGTGAGGGAAATCAGTGAGTGAGGGAAATCAGTGAGAGGGAAATCAGTGAGGGAATGAAATTAGTGAGTGAAGGAAACCAGTGAGCGAGGGAAATCATTGAGAGGGGGAAATCAGTTGGCGCGGGAAATCTCTGAGCAATGAAAATCAGTGAGAGAGCAAATTAGAGAGAGGGAAATCAGTGAATGACGGACATCAGTGAGAGAGGGAAATCAATGAGTGAAGGATGTCAGTGAGTGATGGAAACTAGTGCGAGAGGGAAATCAGCGAGTGAGTCAAATCAGCGAGCGAGTGAAATCAGCGAGTGAGGGAAATCAGTGAGAGAGGGAAATCAGTGAGAGAACAAATCAGTGAGCGAGGGAAATAAGTGAGAGGGAAACCAATGAGTGAGGGAAGTCAGTGAGTGAGGGAAATCCATGAGAGGGTAATCAGTGAGCGCGGGAAATCAGTGAACAATGAAAATCAGTGAGAGAGGAAATCAGTGAGAGGGAAATCAGTGAGAGAGGGAAATTAGTGAGGGGGAAATCAGTGAGTAAGGGAAGTCAGTGAGTGAGAGAAATCAGTGAGAGAGGGAAATCAGTGAGCAAGGGAAATTAGTGAGAGGGAAATAAGTGAGTGAGGGAAATCAGTCAGTGAGGGAAATCAGTGAGAGGGAAATCAGTGAAGGAGTGAAATCAGTGAGTGAAGGAAACCAGTGAGCGAGGGAAATCAGTGAGCAAGGGAAACCAGTGAGCAAGGGAAATCAGTGAGAGGGAAATGTGAGTGAGGAAAATGAGTGAGTGAAGGAAATCAGTGAGAGGGAAATCAGTGAGCAAGGGAAATTAGTGAGAGGGAAATCAGTGAGTGAGGGAAATCAGTGAGCAAGGGAAATCAGTGAGCAAGGGAAATCAGTGAGAGTGAAATCAGTGAGTGAGGAAAATGAGTGAGTGAAGGACATCAGTGAGAGGGAAATCCGTGAGTGAGGGAAATCAGTGAGAGGGGAAAATCAGTGACAGAGGGAAATCAGTGAGTGAGGGAAATCATGTGAGAGGGAAATGAGTGCGAGATTGAAACCAGTGCGAGAGGGAAATCAGTGAGAGTGGGAAATCAGTGAGGGGGAAATCAGTGAGAGAGGGAACTCAGTGAGAGAGGCAAATCAGGGAGAGAGGGAAATCAGTGAGTGAGGGAAATCAGTGAGCAAGGGAAATCAGTGAGAGAGAAATCAATTAGTGACGGAAATCAGTGAGTGAGGTAAATCAGTGAGTGAGGGAAATCAGTGAGAGGGAAATCAGTGAGGGAGTGAAATCAGTGAGTGAAGGAAACCATTGAGCGAGGGAAATCAGTGAGCGAGGGAAATCAGTGAGCAAGGGAAATCAGTGAGTGAGGGAAATCAGTGAGTGTAGGAAATCAGTGAGTGAGGGAAATCAGTGAGTGAGGGAAATCAGTGAGTGAAGGAAACCATTGAGCGAGGGAAATCAGTGCGAGAGGGAAATCAGTGAGAGAAGGAAATCAGTGAGGGGGAAATCAGTGATGAGAGGGAAATCAGTGACAGAGGCAAATCAGGGAGAGAGGGAAATCAGTGAGTGAGGGAAATCAGTGAGAGTGAAATGAGTGCGAGAGGGAAACCAGTGCGAGAGGGAAATCAGTGAGAGTGGGAAATCAGTGAGGGGGAAATCAGTGAGAGAGGGAAATCAGTCAGAGAGGCAAATCAGGGAGAGAGGGAAATCAGTGAGTGATGGAAATCAGTGAGAGAGGGAAATCATTGAGTGAGGGAAATCAGTGAGAGAGGGAAATCAGTGAGAAAGAGAAATCAGAGAGAGGGAAATCAGTGAGTGAGGGAAATCAGTGAGTGAGGGAAATCAGTGAGAGCTGGAAATCAGTGAGAGAGGGAAATCAATGCGTGAGGGAAATCAATGAGAGGGACATCAGTGAAAGAGGGAAATCAGTGAGGGGTGAAATGAGCGAGTGGATGAAATCAGCAAGTGAGTGAAAGCAGCAAGTGAGTGAAATCAATGATTGAATGAAATCAGCGATTGAGTCGAATCAGCGAGTGAGTCAAATCAGCGAGCGAGTGAAATCAGCGAGCGAGGGAAATCAGTGAGAGAGGGAAATCAGTGAGAGAAGAAATCAGTGAGCGAGGGAAATAAGTGAGAGGGAAACCAGTGAGTGAGCGAAGTCAGTGAGTGAGGGAAATCCATGAGAGGGAAATCAGTGAGCGTGGGAAATCAGTGAGCAATGAAAATCAGTGAGAGAGGAAATCAGTGAGAGGGAAATCAGTGAGAGACGGAAATCAGTGAGGGGGAAATCAGTGAGTAAGGAAGTCAGTGAGTGAGAGAAATGAGTGAGAGAGGGAAATCAGTGAGCAAGGGAAATCAGTGAGAGGGAAATCAATGTGTGAGGGAAATCAGTGAGTGAGGGAAATCAGTGAGTGAGGGAAATCATTGAGAGGGAAATCAGTGAAGGAGTGAAATCAGTGAGTGAAGGAAATCAGTGAGTGAGGGAAATCAGTGAGTGAGGGAAATCAGTGAGTGAAGGAAACCATTGAGCGAGGGAAATCAGTGCGAGAGGGAAATCAGTGAGAGAAGGAAATCAGTGAGGGGGAAATCAGTGATGAGAGGGAAATCAGTGACAGAGGCAAATCAGGGAGAGAGGGAAATCAGTGAGTGAGGGAAATCAGTGAGAGTGAAATGAGTGCGAGAGGGAAACCAGTGCGAGAGGGAAATCAGTGAGAGTGGGAAATCAGTGAGGGGGAAATCAGTGAGAGAGGGAAATCAGTCAGAGAGGCAAATCAGGGAGAGAGGGAAATCAGTGAGTGATGGAAATCAGTGAGAGAGGGAAATCATTGAGTGAGGGAAATCAGTGAGAGAGGGAAATCAGTGAGAAAGAGAAATCAGAGAGAGGGAAATCAGTGAGTGAGGGAAATCAGTGAGTGAGGGAAATCAGTGAGAGCTGGAAATCAGTGAGAGAGGGAAATCAATGCGTGAGGGAAATCAATGAGAGGGACATCAGTGAAAGAGGGAAATCAGTGAGGGGTGAAATGAGCGAGTGGATGAAATCAGCAAGTGAGTGAAAGCAGCAAGTGAGTGAAATCAATGATTGAATGAAATCAGCGATTGAGTCGAATCAGCGAGTGAGTCAAATCAGCGAGCGAGTGAAATCAGCGAGCGAGGGAAATCAGTGAGAGAGGGAAATCAGTGAGAGAAGAAATCAGTGAGCGAGGGAAATAAGTGAGAGGGAAACCAGTGAGTGAGCGAAGTCAGTGAGTGAGGGAAATCCATGAGAGGGAAATCAGTGAGCGTTGGAAATCAGTGAGCAATGAAAATCAGTGAGAGAGGAAATCAGTGAGAGGGAAATCAGTGAGAGACGGAAATCAGTGAGGGGGAAATCAGTGAGTAAGGAAGTCAGTGAGTGAGAGAAATGAGTGAGAGAGGGAAATCAGTGAGCAAGGGAAATCAGTGAGAGGGAAATCAATGTGTGAGGGAAATCAGTGAGTGAGGGTAATCAGTGAGTGAGGGAAATCATTGAGAGGGAAATCAGTGAAGGAGTGAAATCAGTGAGTGAAGGAAACCAGTGAGCGAGGGAAATCAGTGAGCAAGGGAAATCAGTGAGAAAGGGAAATCAGTGAGAGGGAAATCAGTGGGTGAGGAAAATGAGTGAGTGAAGGAAATCAGTGAGAGGGAAATCAGTGAATGAGGGACATCAGTGAGAGAGGGAAATCAGTGAGTGAAGGATTTCAGTGAGTGATGGAAATCAGTGCGAGAGGGAAATCAGTGAGTGAGGGAAATCAGTGAGAGGGGAATATCAATGACAGAGGGAAATCAGTGAGTGAGGGAAATCAGTGAGAGGGAAATCAGTGCGAGAGGGAAATCAGTGCGAGAGGGAAATCAGTGAGAGAGGGAAATCAGTGAGGGAGGGAAATCAGTGACAGAGGCAAATCAGGGAGAGAGGGAAATCAGTGAGTGAGGGAAATCAGTGAGTGAGGGAAATCCAAGAGTGGGAAATCAGTGAGCGCTAGAAATCAGTGAGCAATGAAAAGCAGTGAGAGAGGAAATCAGTGAGCAAGGGAAATCAGTGAGAGAGGGAAATCAGTGAGCAAGGGAAATCAGTGAGAGAGAAACCAATGAGTGAGGGAAATCAGTGAGAGAGGGAAATCAGTGAGCAAGGGAAATCAGTGAGAGGGAAATCAATGAGTGACGGAAATCAGTGAGTGAGGGAAATCAGTGAGAGGGTAACCAATGAGTGAAGGAAAGCAGTGAGTGAAGGAAATCAGTGAGTGAGGGAAATCAGTGAGTGAGGGAAATCAGTGAGAGGGAAATCAGTGAGGGAATGAAATCAGTGAGTGAAGGAAACCAGTGAGCGAGGGAAATCATTGAGAGGGGGAAATCAGTGGGCGCGGGAAATCTGTGAGCAATGAAAATCAGTGAGAGAGCAAATTAGAGAGAGGGAAATCAGTGAATGACGGACATCAGTGAGAGAGGGAAATCAGTGAGTGAAGGATGTCAGTGAGTGATGGAAACTAGTGCGAGAGGGAAATCAGCGAGTGAGTCAAATCAGCGAGCGAGTGAAATCAGCGAGTGAGGGAAATCAGTGAGAGAGGGAAATCAGTGAGAGAACAAATCAGTGAGCGAGGGAAATAAGTGAGAGGGAAACCAATGAGTGAGGGAAGTCAGTGAGTGAGGGAAATCCATGAGAGGGTAATCAGTGAGCGCGGGAAATCAGTGAACAATGAAAATCAGTGAGAGAGGAAATCAGTGAGAGGGAAATCAGTGAGAGAGGGAAATTAGTGAGGGGGAAATCAGTGAGTAAGGGAAGTCAGTGAGTGAGATAAATCAGTGAGAGAGGGAAATTAGTGAGCAAGGGAAATTAGTGAGAGGGAAATCAGTGAGTGAGGGAAATCAGTGAGAGGGAAATCAGTGAAGGAGTGAAATCAGTGAGTGAAGGAAACCAGTGAGCGAGGGAAATCAGTGAGCAAGGGAAATCAGTGAGCAAGGGAAATCAGTGAGAGGGAAATCAGTGAGTGAGGAAAATGAGTGAGTGAAGGAAATCAGTGAGAGGGAAATCAGTGAGCAAGGGAAATTAGTGAGAGGGAAATCAGTGAGTGAGGGAAATCAGTGAGTGAGGGAAATCAGTGAGAGGGAAATCAGTGAAGGAGTGAAATCAGTGAGTGAAGGAAACCAGTGAGCGAGGGAAATCAGTGAGCAAGGGAAATCAGTGAGCAAGGGAAATCAGTGAGAGTGAAATCAGTGAGTGAGGAAAATGAGTGTGTGAAGGACATCAGTGAGAGGGAAATCCGTGAGTGAGGGAAATCAGTGAGAGGGGAAAATCAGTGACAGAGGGAAATCAGTGAGTGAGGGAAATCATGTCAGAGAGGGAAATCAGTGAGAAAGAGAAATCAGAGAGAAGGAAATCAGTGAGTGAGGGAAATCAGTGAGTGAGGGAAATCAGTGAGAGCTGGAAATCAGTGAGAGAGGGAAATCAATGCGTGAGGGAAATCAATGAGAGGGACATCAGTGAAAGAGGGAAATCAGTGAGGGGCGAAATGATCGAGTGGATGAAATCAGCAAGTGAGTGAAAGCAGCAAGTGAGTGAAATCAATGATTGAATGAAATCAGCGATTGAGTCGAATCAGCGAGTGAGTGAAATCAGCGAGCGAGGGAAATCAGTGAGAGAGGGAAATCAGTGAGAGAAGAAATCAGTGAGCGAGGGAAATAAGTGAGAGGGAAACCAGTGAGTGAGCGAAGTCAGTGAGTGAGGGAAATCCATGAGAGGGTAATCAGTGAGCGCGGGAAATCAGTGAACAATGAAAATCAGTGAGAGAGGAAATCAGTGAGAGGGAAATCAGTGAGAGAGGGAAATTAGTGAGGGGGAAATCAGTGAGTAAGGGAAGTCAGTGAGTGAGATAAATCAGTGAGAGAGGGAAATTAGTGAGCAAGGGAAATTAGTGAGAGCGAAATCAGTGAGTGAGGGAAATCAGTGAGAGGGAAATCAGTGAAGGAGTGAAATCAGTGAGTGAAGGAAACCAGTGAGCGAGGGAAATCAGTGAGCAAGGGAAATCAGTGAGCAAGGGAAATCAGTGAGAGGGAAATCAGTGAGTGAGGAAAATGAGTGAGTGAAGGAAATCAGTGAGAGGGAAATCAGTGAGCAAGGGAAATTAGTGAGAGGGAAATCAGTGAGTGAGGGAAATCAGTGAGTGAGGGAAATCAGTGAGAGGGAAATCAGTGAAGGAGTGAAATCAGTGAGTGAAGGAAACCAGTGAGCGAGGGAAATCAGTGAGCAAGGGAAATCAGTGAGCAAGGGAAATCAGTGAGAGTGAAATCAGTGAGTGAGGAAAATGAGTGTGTGAAGGACATCAGTGAGAGGGAAATCCGTGAGTGAGGGAAATCAGTGAGAGGGGAAAATCAGTGACAGAGGGAAATCAGTGAGTGAGGGAAATCATGTCAGAGAGGGAAATCAGTGAGAAAGAGAAATCAGAGAGAAGGAAATCAGTGAGTGAGGGAAATCAGTGAGTGAGGGAAATCAGTGAGAGCTGGAAATCAGTGAGAGAGGGAAATCAATGCGTGAGGGAAATCAATGAGAGGGACATCAGTGAAAGAGGGAAATCAGTGAGGGGCGAAATGATCGAGTGGATGAAATCAGCAAGTGAGTGAAAGCAGCAAGTGAGTGAAATCAATGATTGAATGAAATCAGCGATTGAGTCGAATCAGCGAGTGAGTGAAATCAGCGAGCGAGGGAAATCAGTGAGAGAGGGAAATCAGTGAGAGAAGAAATCAGTGAGCGAGGGAAATAAGTGAGAGGGAAACCAGTGAGTGAGCGAAGTCAGTGAGTGAGGGAAATCCATGAGAGGGAAATCAGTGAGCGCGGGAAATCAGTGAGCAATGAAAATCAGTGAGAGAGGAAATCAGTGAGAGGGAAATCAGTGAGAGATGGAAATCAGTGAGGGGGAAATCAGTGAGTAAGGAAGTCAGTGAGTGAGAGAAATGAGTGAGAGAGGGAAATCAGTGAGCAAGGGAAATCAGTGAGAGGGAAATCAATGTGTGAGGGAAATCAGTGAGTGAGAGAAATCAGTGAGTGAGGGAAATCATTGAGAGGGAAATCAGTGAAGGAGTGAAATCAGTGAGTGAAGGAAACCAGTGAGCGAGGGAAATCAGTGAGGGAGGTAAATCAGTGACAGAGGCAAATCAGGGAGAGAGGGAAATCAGTGAGTGAGGGAAATCAGTGAGTGAGGGAAATCCAAGAGTGGGAAATCAGTGAGCGCTAGAAATCAGTGAGCAATGAAAAGCAGTGAGAGAGGAAATCAGTGAGCAAGGGAAATCAGTGAGAGAGGGAAATCAGTGAGCAAGGGAAATCAGTGAGAGAGAAACCAATGAGTGACGGAAATCAGTGAGTGAGGGAAATCAGTGAGAGGGTAACCAATGAGTGAGGGAAAGCAGTGAGTGAAGGAAATCAGTGAGTGAGGGAAATCAGTGAGTGAGGGAAATCAGTGAGAGGGAAATCAGTGAGGGAATGAAATCAGTGAGTGAAGGAAACCAGTGAGCGAGGGAAATCATTGAGAGGGGGAAATCAGTGGGCGCGGGAAATCTGTGAGCAATGAAAATCAGTGAGAGAGCAAATTAGAGAGAGGGAAATCAGTGAATGACGGACATCAGTGAGAGAGGGAAATCAGTGAGTGAAGGATGTCAGTGAGTGATGGAAACTAGTGCGAGAGGGAAATCAGCGAGTGAGTCAAATCAGCGAGCGAGTGAAATCAGCGAGTGAGGGAAATCAGTGAGAGAGGGAAATCAGTGAGAGAACAAATCAGTGAGCGAGGGAAATAAGTGAGAGGGAAACCAATGAGTGAGGGAAGTCAGTGAGTGAGGGAAATCCATGAGAGGGTAATCAGTGAGCGCGGGAAATCGGTGAACAATGAAAATCAGTGAGAGAGGAAATCAGTGAGAGGGAAATCAGTGAGAGAGGGAAATTAGTGAGGGGGAAATCAGTGAGTAAGGGAAGTCAGTGAGTGAGATAAATCAGTGAGAGAGGGAAATTAGTGAGCAAGGGAAATTAGTGAGAGGGAAATCAGTGAGTGAGGGAAATCAGTGAGAGGGAAATCAGTGAAGGAGTGAAATCAGTGAGTGAAGGAAACCAGTGAGCGAGGGAAATCAGTGAGCAAGGGAAATCAGTGAGCAAGGGAAATCAGTGAGAGGGAAATCAGTGAGTGAGGAAAATGAGTGAGTGAAGGAAATCAGTGAGAGGGAAATCAGTGAGCAAGGGAAATTAGTGAGAGGGAAATCAGTGAGTGAGGGAAATCAGTGAGTGAGGGAAATCAGTGAGAGGGAAATCAGTGAAGGAGTGAAATCAGTGAGTGAAGGAAACCAGTGAGCGAGGGAAATCAGTGAGCAAGGGATATCAGTGAGCAAGGGAAATCAGTGAGAGTGAAATCAGTGAGTGAGGAAAATGAGTGTGTGAAGGACATCAGTGAGAGGGAAATCCGTGAGTGAGGGAAATCAGTGAGAGGGGAAAATCAGTGACAGAGGGAAATCAGTGAGTGAGGGAAATCATGTCAGAGAGGGAAATCAGTGAGAAAGAGAAATCAGAGAGAGGGAAATCAGTGAGTGAGGGAAACCAGTGAGTGAGGGAAATCAGTGAGAGCTGGAAATCAGTGAGAGAGGGAAATCAATGCGTGAGGGAAATCAATGAGAGGGACATCAGTGAAAGAGGGAAATCAGTGAGGGGCGAAATGAGCGAGTGGATGAAATCAGCAAGTGAGTGAAAGCAGCAAGTGAGTGAAATCAATGATTGAATGAAATCAGCGATTGAGTCGAATCAGCGAGTGAGTCAAATCAGCGAGCGAGTGAAATCAGCGAGCGAGGGAAATCAGTGAGAGAGGGAAATCAGTGAGAGAAGAAATCAGTGAGCGAGGGAAATAAGTGAGAGGGAAACCAGTGAGTGAGCGAAGTCAGTGAGTGAGGGAAATCCATGAGAGGGAAATCAGTGAGCGCGGGAAATCAGTGAGCAATGAAAATCAGTGAGAGAGGAAATCAGTGCGAGGGAAATCAGTGAGAGACGGAAATCAGTGAGGGGGAAATCAGTGAGTAAGGAAGTCAGTGAGTGAGAGAAATGAGTGAGAGAGGGAAATCAGTGAGCAAGGGAAATCAGTGAGAGGGAAATCAATGTGTGAGGGAAATCAGTGAGTGAGGGAAATCAGTGAGTGAGGGAAATCATTGAGAGGGAAATCAGTGAAGGAGTGAAATCAGTGAGTGAAGGAAACCAGTGAGCGAGGGAAATCAGTGAGCAAGGGAAATCAGTGAGAAAGGGAAATCAGTGAGAGGGAAATCAGTGGGTGAGGAAAATGAGTGAGTGAAGGAAATCAGTGAGAGGGAAATCAGTGAATGAGGGACATCAGTGAGAGAGGGAAATCAGTGAGTGAAGGATTTCAGTGAGTGATGGAAATCAGTGCGAGAGGGAAATCAGTGAGTGAGGGAAATCAGTGAGAGGGGAATATCAGTGACAGAGGGAAATCAGTGAGTGAGGGAAATCAGTGAGAGGGAAATCAGTGCGAGAGGGAAATCAGTGAGAGAGGGAAATCAGTGAGGGAGGGAAATCAGTGACAGAGGCAAATCAGGGAGAGAGGGAAATCAGTGAGTGAGGGAAATCAGTGAGTGAGGGAAATCCAAGAGTGGGAAATCAGTGAGCGCGGGAAATCAGTGAGCAATGAAAAGCAGTGAGAGAGGAAATCAGTGAGCAAGGGAAATCAGTGAGAGAGAAACCAATGAGTGAGGGAAATCAGTGAGAGAGGGAAATCAGTGAGCAAGGGAAATCAGTGAGAGGGAAATCAATGAGTGACGGAAATCAGTGCGTGAGGGAAATCAGTGAGAGGGTAACCAATGAGTGAGGGAAAGCAGTGAGTGAAGGAAATGAGTGAGTGAGGGAAATCAGTGAGTGAGGGAAATCAGTGAGAGGGAAATCAGTGAGGGAATGAAATCAGTGAGTGAAGGAAACCAGTGAGCGAGGGAAATCATTGAGAGGGGGAAATCAGTGGGCGCGGGAAATCTGTGAGCAATGAAAATCAGTGAGAGAGCAAATTAGAGAGAGGGAAATCAGTGAATGACGGACATCAGTGAGAGAGGGAAATCAGTGAGTGAAGGATGTCAGTGAGTGATGGAAACTAGTGCGAGAGGGAAATCAACGAGTGAGTCAAATCAGCGAGCGAGTGAAATCAGCGAGTGAGGGAAATCAGTGAGAGAGGGAAATCAGTGAGAGAACAAATCAGTGAGCGAGGGAAATAAGTGAGAGGGAAACCAATGAGTGAGGGAAGTCAGTGAGTGAGGGAAATCCATGAGAGGGTAATCAGTGAGCGCGGGAAATCAGTGAACAATGAAAATCAGTGAGAGAGGAAATCAGTGAGAGGGAAATCAGTGAGAGAGGGAAATTAGTGAGGGGGAAATCAGTGAGTAAGGGAAGTCAGTGAGTGAGAGAAATTAGTGAGAGAGGGAAATTAGTGAGCAAGGGAAATTAGTGAGAGGGAAATCAGTGAGTGAGGGAAATCAGTGAGTGAGGGAAATCAGTGAGAGGGAAATCAGTGAAGGAGTGAAATCAGTGAGTGAAGGAAACCAGTGAGCGAGGGAAATCAGTGAGCAAGGGAAATCAGTGAGCAAGGGAAATCAGTGAGAGGGAAATCAGTGAGTGAGGAAAATGAGTGAGTGAAGGAAATCAGTGAGAGGGAAATCAGTGAGCAAGGGAAATTAGTGAGAGGGAAATCAGTGAGTGAGGGAAATCAGTGAGTGAGGGAAATCAGTGAAGGAGTGAAATCAGTGAGTGAAGGAAACCAGTGAGCGAGGGAAATCAGTGAGCAAGGGAAATCAGTGAGCAAGGGAAATCAGTGAGAGTGAAATCAGTGAGTGAGGAAAATGAGTGTGTGAAGGACATCAGTGAGAGGGAAATCCGTGAGTGAGGGAAATCAGTGAGAGGGGAAAATCAGTGACAGAGGGAAATCAGTGAGTGAGGGAAATCATGTGAGAGTGGCAAATGAGTGCGAGAGGGAAACCAGTGCGAGAGGGAAATCAGTGAGAGTGGGAAATCAGTGAGGGGGAAATCAGTGAGAGAGGGAACTCAGTGAGAGAGGCAAATCAGGGAGAGAGGGAAATCAGTGAGTGAGGGAAATCAGTGAGCAAGGGAAATCAGTGATAGGGAAATCAGCGAGGGAGTGAAATCAGTGAGTGAGGGAAATCAGTGAGAGGGAAATCAGTGAGGGAGTGAAATCAGTGAGTGAAGGAAACCATTGAGCGAGGGAAATCAGTGAGCGAGGGAAATCAGTGAGCAAGGGAAATCAGTGAGTGAGGGAAATCAGTGAGTGTAGGAAATCAGTGAGTGAGGTAAATCAGTGAGTGAGGGAAATCAGTGAGTGAAGGAAACCATTGAGTGAGGGAAATCAGTGCGAGAGGGAAATCAGTGAGAGAGGGAAATCAGTGAGGGGGAAATCAGTGATGAGAGGGAAATCAGTGACAGAGGCAAATCAGGGAGAGAGGGAAATCAGTGAGTGAGGGAAATCAGTGAGTGAGGGAAATCATGTGAGAGGGAAATGAGTGCGAGAGGGAAACCAGTGCGAGAGGGAAATCAGGGAGAGAGGGAAATCAGTGAGTGATGGAAATCAGTGAGAAAGAGAAATCAGAGAGAGGGAAATCAGTGAGTGAGGGAAATCAGTGAGTGAGGGAAATCAGTGAGAGCTGGAAATCAGTGAGAGTGGGAAATCAATGAGTGAGGGAAATCAATGAGAGGGAAATCAGTGAAAGAGGGAAATCAGTGAGGGGCAAATGATTGAGAGAGTGAAATGAGCGAGTGGATGAAATCAGCAAGTGAGTGAAATTAGCAAGTGAGTGAAATCAATGATTGAATGAAATCAGCGATTGAGTCAAATCAGCGAGTGAGTCAAATCAGCGAGCGAGTGAATTCAGCGAGTGAGGGAAATCAGTGAGAGAGGGAAATCAGTGAGAGAAGAAATCAGTGAGCGAGGGAAATAAGTGAGAGGGAAACCAGTGAGTGAGGGAAGTCAGTGAGTGAGGGAAATCCATGAGAGGGAAATTAGTGAGCGCGGGAAATCAGTGAGCAATGAAAATCAGTGAGAGAGGAAATCAGTGAGAGGGAAATCAGTGAGAGACGGAAATCAGTGAGGGGGAAATCAGTGAGTAAGGAAGTCAGTGAGTGAGAGAAATCAGTGCGAGAGGGAAATCAGTGAGCAAGGGAAATCAGTGAGACGGAAATCGATGTGTGAGGGAAATCAGTGAGTGAGGGAAATCAGTGAGTGAGGCAAATCATTGAGAGGGAAATCAGTGAAGGAGTGAAATCAGTGACTGAAGGAAACCAGTGAGCGAGGGAAATCAGTGAGCAAGGGAAATCAGTGAGAAAGGGAAATCAGTGAGAGGGAAATCAGTGAGTGAGGAAAATGAGTGAGTGAAGGAAATCAGTGAGTGAGGGAAATCAGTGAGTGAGGGAAATCAATGAGTGAGGGAAATCAGTGAGTGGGGAAAATCAGTGAGCGGGAAATCTGTGGGGGAGAGAAATCAGTGAGTGAGAGAAATCAGTGAGCGAGAAATCTGTCCGGGAGGGAAATCAGTGAGTGAGGGAAATCAGTGAGTGAAGGAAATCTGTGAGTGAGGGAAATCAGTGAGTGACGTAAATCAGTGAGCGGGAAATCTATGGGGGAGGGAAATCAGTGAGTGAGGGAAATCAGTGAGAGAGGGAAATCCATGAGAGGGAAATCAGTGCGAGAGGGAAACCAGTGCGAGAGGGAAATCAGTGAGATAAGGAAATCAGTGAAAGGGAAATCAGTGAGAGAGGGAAATCAGTGAGAGAGGCAAATAAGGGAGAGAGTGAAATCAGAGAGTGAGGGAAATCAGTGAGAGGGAAATCAGTGAATGAGGGACATCAGTGAGAGAGGGAAATCAGTGAGTGAAGGATTTCAGTGAGTGATGGAAATCAGTGCGAGAGGGAAATCAGTGAGTGAGGGAAATCATTGAGAGGGGAATATCAGTGACAGAGGGAAATCAGTGAGTGAGGGAAATCGGTGAGAGGGAAATCAGTGCGAGAGGCAAATCAGTGCGAGAAGGAAATCAGTGAGCAAGGGAAATCAGTGAGCAATGAAAAGCAGTGAGAGAGGAAATCAGTGAGAGGGAAATCAGTGAGAGAGGGAAATCAGTGAGCAAGGGAAATCAGTGAGAGAGAAACCAATGAGTGAGGGTAATCAGTGAGAGAGGGAAATCAGTGAGCAAGGGATATCAGTGAGAGGGAAATCAATGAGTGACGGAAATCAGTGAGTGAGGGAAATCAGTGAGTGAGGGAAATCAGTGAGTGAAGGAAATCAGTGAGCGAGGGAAATCAGTGAGTGAGGGAAATCAGTGAGAGTGGGAAATCAGTGAGTGGGAAATCATTGAGAGAGGCAAATCAGTGAGAGAGGAAAATCAGGGAGAGAGGGAAATCAGTGAGTGAGGGAATTCAGTGAGTGAGGGAAATCCATGAGCGTGAAATCAGTGAGCATGGGAAATCAGGCAGCAATGAAAAACAGTGAGAGAGGAAATCAGTGAGATGGAAATCAGTGAGAGAGGGAAATTAGTGAGGGGTAAATCAGTGAGTAAGGGAAGTCAGTGAGTGAGAACAATCAGAGTGAGGGAAATCAGTGAGTGAGGAAAATCAGTGAGAGAGGGAAATCAGTGAGCAAGGGAAATCAGTGAGAGGGAAACCAATGAGTGAGGGAAAGCAGTGAGTGAAGGAAATCAGTGAGTGAGGGAAATCAGTCAGTGAGGGAAATCAGTGAGTGAGGGAAATCAGTGAGGGAATGAAATCAGTGAGTGAAGGAAACCAGTGAGCGAGGGAAATCATTGAGAGGGGGAAATCAGTGGGCGCGGGAAATCTGTGAGCAATGAAAAGCAGTGAGAGAGCAAATTAGAGAGAGGGAAATCAGTGAATGACGGACATCAGTGAGAGACGGAAATCAGTGAGTGAAGGATGTCAGTGAGTGATGGAAACTAGTGCGAGAGGGAAATCAGCGAGTGAGTCAAATCAGCGAGCGAGTGAAATCAGCGAGTGTGGGAAATCAGTGAGAGAGGGAAATCAGTGAGAGAACAAATCAGTGAGCGAGGGAAATAAGTGAGAGGGAAACCAGTGAGTGAGGGAAGTCAGTGAGTGAGGGAAATCCATGAGAGGGAAATCAGTGAGCGCGGGAAATCAGTGAACAATGAAAATTAGTGAGAGAGGAAATCAGTGAGAGGGAAATCAGTGAGAGAGGGAAATTAGTGAGGGGAAATCAGTGAGTAACGGAAGTCAGTGAGTGTGAGAAATCAGTGAGAGAGGGAAATCAGTGAGCAAGGGAAATTAGTGAGAGGGAAATCAGTGAGTGAGGGAAATCAGTGAGTGAGGGAAATCAGTGAGAGGGAAATCAGTGAAGGAGTGAAATCAGTGAGTGAAGGAAACCAGTGAGCGAGGGAAATCAGTGAGCAAGGGAAATCAGTGAGCAAGGGAAATCAGTGAGAGGGAAATCAGTGAGTGAGGAAAATGAGTGAGTGAAGGAAATCAGTGAGAGGGAAATCAGTGAGCAAGGGAAATTAGTGAGAGGGAAATCAGTGAGTGAGGGAAATCAGTGAGTGAGGGAAATCAGTGAAGGAGTGAAATCAGTGAGTGAAGGAAACCAGTGAGCGAGGGAAATCAGTGAGCAAGGGAAATCAGTGAGCAAGGGAAATCAGTGAGAGTGAAATCAGTGAGTGAGGAAAATGAGTGTGTGAAGGACATCAATGAGAGGGAAATCCGTGAGTGAGGGAAATCAGTGAGAGGGGAAAATCAGTGACAGAGGGAAATCAGTGAGTGAGGGAAATCATGTGAGAGTGGCAAATGAGTGCGAGAGGGAAACCAGTGCGAGAGGGAAATCAGTGAGAGTGGGAAATCAGTGAGGGGGAAATCAGTGAGAGAGGGAACTCAGTGAGAGAGGCAAATCAGGGAGAGAGGGAAATCAGTGAGTGAGGGAAATCAGTGAGCAAGGGAAATCAGTGATAGGGAAATCAGCGAGGGAGTGAAATCAGTGAGTGAGGGAAATCAGTGAGAGGGAAATCAGTGAGGGAGTGAAATCAGTGAGTGAAGGAAACCATTGAGCGAGGGAAATCAGTGAGCGAGGGAAATCAGTGAGCAAGGGAAATCAGTGAGTGAGGGAAATCAGTGAGTGTAGGAAATCAGTGAGTGAGGTAAATCAGTGAGTGAGGGAAATCAGTGAGTGAAGGAAACCATTGAGTGAGGGAAATCAGTGCGAGAGGGAAATCAGTGAGAGAGGGAAATCAGTGAGGGGGAAATCAGTGATGAGAGGGAAATCAGTGACAGAGGCAAATCAGGGAGAGAGGGAAATCAGTGAGTGAGGGAAATCAGTGAGTGAGGGAAATCATGTGAGAGGGAAATGAGTGCGAGAGGGAAACCAGTGCGAGAGGGAAATCAGGGAGAGAGGGAAATCAGTGAGTGATGGAAATCAGTGAGAAAGAGAAATCAGAGAGAGGGAAATCAGTGAGTGAGGGAAATCAGTGAGTGAGGGAAATCAGTGAGAGCTGGAAATCAGTGAGAGTGGGAAATCAATGAGTGAGGGAAATCAATGAGAGGGAAATCAGTGAAAGAGGGAAATCAGTGAGGGGCAAATGATTGAGAGAGTGAAATGAGCGAGTGGATGAAATCAGCAAGTGAGTGAAATTAGCAAGTGAGTGAAATCAATGATTGAATGAAATCAGCGATTGAGTCAAATCAGCGAGTGAGTCAAATCAGCGAGCGAGTGAATTCAGCGAGTGAGGGAAATCAGTGAGAGAGGCAAATCAGTGAGAGAAGAAATCAGTGAGCGAGGGAAATAAGTGAGAGGGAAACCAGTGAGTGAGGGAAGTCAGTGAGTGAGGGAAATCCATGAGAGGGAAATTAGTGAGCGCGGAAAATCAGTGAGCAATGAAAATCAGTGAGAGAGGAAATCAGTGAGAGGGAAATCAGTGAGAGACGGAAATTAGTGAGGGGGAAATCAGTGAGTAAGGAAGTCAGTGAGTGAGAGAAATCAGTGCGAGAGGGAAATCAGTGAGCAAGGGAAATCAGTGAGACGGAAATCGATGTGTGAGGGAAATCAGTGAGTGAGGGAAATCAGTGAGTGAGGCAAATCATTGAGAGGGAAATCAGTGAAGGAGTGAAATCAGTGACTGAAGGAAACCAGTGAGCGAGGGAAATCAGTGAGCAAGGGAAATCAGTGAGAAAGGGAAATCAGTGAGAGGGAAATCAGTGAGTGAGGAAAATGAGTGAGTGAAGGAAATCAGTGAGTGAGGGAAATCAGTGAGTGAGGGAAATCAATGAGTGAGGGAAATCAGTGAGTGGGGAAAATCAGTGAGCGGGAAATCTGTGGGG
This sequence comes from Pristiophorus japonicus, assembly GCF_044704955.1. Taxonomy (NCBI): domain Eukaryota; kingdom Metazoa; phylum Chordata; class Chondrichthyes; family Pristiophoridae; genus Pristiophorus; species Pristiophorus japonicus. The sequence goes on along the minus strand of NC_091988.1, from coordinate 1,527,175 downwards.
GAGAGAAATCAGTGAGTTAGAGAAATCAGTGAGCGAGAAATCTGTCCGGGAGGGAAATCAGTGAGTGAGGGAAATCAGTGAGTGAAGGAAATCTGTGAGTGAGGGAAATCAGTGAGTGACGTAAATCAGTGAGCGGGAAATCTATGGGGGAGGGAAATCAGTGAGTGAGGGAAATCAGTGAGAGAGGGAAATCCATGAGAGGGAAATCAGTGCGAGAGGGAAACCAGTGCGAGAGGGAAATCAGTGAGATAAGGAAATCAGTGAAAGGGAAATCAGTGAGAGAGGGAAATCAGTGAGAGAGGCAAATAAGGGAGAGAGTGAAATCAGAGAGTGAGGGAAATCAGTGAGAGGGAAATCAGTGAATGAGGGACATCAGTGAGAGAGGGAAATCAGTGAGTGAAGGATTTCAGTGAGTGATGGAAATCAGTGCGAGAGGGAAATCAGTGAGTGAGGGAAATCATTGAGAGGGGAATATCAGTGACAGAGGGAAATCAGTGAGTGAGGGAAATCGGTGAGAGGGAAATCAGTGCGAGAGGCAAATCAGTGCGAGAAGGAAATCAGTGAGCAAGGGAAATCAGTGAGCAATGAAAAGCAGTGAGAGAGGAAATCAGTGAGAGGGAAATCAGTGAGAGAGGGAAATCAGTGAGCAAGGGAAATCAGTGAGAGAGAAACCAATGAGTGAGGGTAATCAGTGAGAGAGGGAAATCAGTGAGCAAGGGATATCAGTGAGAGGGAAATCAATGAGTGACGGAAATCAGTGAGTGAGGGAAATCAGTGAGTGAGGGAAATCAGTGAGTGAAGGAAATCAGTGAGCGAGGGATATCAGTGAGTGAGGGAAATCAGTGAGAGTGGGAAATCAGTGAGTGGGAAATCATTGAGAGAGGCAAATCAGTGAGAGAGGAAAATCAGGGAGAGAGGGAAATCAGTGACTGAGGGAAATCAGTGAGTGAGGGAAATCCATGAGCGTGAAATCAGTGAGCATGGGAAATCAGGCAGCAATGAAAAACAGTGAGAGAGGAAATCAGTGAGATGGAAATCAGTGAGAGAGGGAAATTAGTGAGGGGTAAATCAGTGAGTAAGGGAAGTCAGTGAGTGAGAACAATCAGAGTGAGGGAAATCAGTGAGTGAGGAAAATCAGTGAGAGAGGGAAATCAGTGAGCAAGGGAAATCAGTGAGAGGGAAACCAATGAGTGAGGGAAAGCAGTGAGTGAAGGAAATCAGTGAGTGAGGGAAATCAGTCAGTGAGGGAAATCAGTGAGTGAGGGAAATCAGTGAGGGAATGAAATCAGTGAGTGAAGGAAACCAGTGAGCGAGGGAAATCATTGAGAGGGGGAAATCAGTGGGCGCGGGAAATCTGTGAGCAATGAAAAGCAGTGAGAGAGCAAATTAGAGAGAGGGAAATCAGTGAATGACGGACATCAGTGAGAGACGGAAATCAGTGAGTGAAGGATGTCAGTGAGTGATGGAAACTAGTGCGAGAGGGAAATCAGCGAGTGAGTCAAATCAGCGAGCGAGTGAAATCAGCGAGTGTGGGAAATCAGTGAGAGAGGGAAATCAGTGAGAGAACAAATCAGTGAGCGAGGGAAATAAGTGAGAGGGAAACCAGTGAGTGAGGGAAGTCAGTGAGTGAGGGAAATCCATGAGAGGGAAATCAGTGAGCGCGGGAAATCAGTGAACAATGAAAATTAGTGAGAGAGGAAATCAGTGAGAGGGAAATCAGTGAGAGAGGGAAATTAGTGAGGGGAAATCAGTGAGTAACGGAAGTCAGTGAGTGTGAGAAATCAGTGAGAGAGGGAAATCAGTGAGCAAGGGAAATTAGTGAGAGGGAAATCAGTGAGTGAGGGAAATCAGTGAGTGAGGGAAATCAGTGAGAGGGAAATCAGTGAAGGAGTGAAATCAGTGAGTGAAGGAAACCAGTGAGCGAGGGAAATCAGTGAGCAAGGGAAATCAGTGAGCAAGGGAAATCAGTGAGAGTGAAATCAGTGAGTGAGGAAAATGAGTGAGTGAAGTACATCAGTGAGAGGGAAATCAGTGAGTGAGGGAAATCAGTGAGAGGGGAAAATCAGTGACAGAGGGAAATCAGTGAGTGAGGGAAATCATGTGAGAGGGAAATGAGTGCGAGAGGGAAACCAGTGCGAGAGGAAAATCAGTGAGAGTGGGAAATCAGTGAGGGGGAAATCAGTGAGAGAGGGAAATCAGTGAGTGATGGAAATCAGTGAGAGAGGGAAATCATTGAGAAAGAGAAATCAGAGAGAGGGAAATCAGTGAGTGAGGGAAATCAGTGAGTGAGGGAAATCAGTGAGAGCTGGAAATCAGTGAGAGTGGGAAATCAATGAGTGAGGGAAATCAATGAAAGGGAAATCAGTGAAAGAGGGAAATCAGTGAGGGGCAAATGATTGAGAGAGTGAAATGAGCGAGTGGATGAAATCCGCAAGTGAGTGAAATTAGCAAGTGAGTGAAATCAATGATTGAATGAAATCAGCGATTGAGTCAAATCAGCGAGTGAGTCAAATCAGTGAGCGAGTGAATTCAGCGAGTGAGGGAAATCAGTGAGAGATGGAAATCAGTGAGCGAAGAAATCAGTGAGCGAGGGAAATAAGTGAGAGGGAAACCAGTGAGTGAGGGAAGTCAGTGAGTGAGGGAAATCCAAGAGAGGGAAATCAGTGAGCAAGGGAAATCAGTGAGAGGGAAACCAATGAGTGAGGGAAAGCAGTGAGTGAAGGAAATCAGTGAGTGAGGGAAATCAGTGAGTGAGCGAAATCAGTGAGAGGGAAATGAGTGAGGGAATGAAATCAGTGAGTGAAGGAAACCCGTGAGCGAGGGAAATCATTGAGAGGGGGAAATCAGTGGGCGCTGGAAATCTGTGAGCAATGAAAAGCAGTGAGAGAGCAAATTAGAGAGAGGGAAATCAGTGAATGACGGACATCAGTGAGAGACGGAAATCAGTGAGTGAAGGATGTCAGTGAGTGATGGAAACTAGTGCGAGAGGGAAATCAGCGAGTGAGTCAAATCAGCGAGCGAGTGAAATCAGCGAGTGTGGGAAATCAGTGAGAGAGGGAAATCAGTGAGAGAACAAATCAGTGAGCGAGGGAAATAAGTGAGAGGGAAACCAGTGAGTGAGGGAAGTCAGTGAGTGAGGGAAATCCATGAGAGGGAAATCAGTGAGCGCGGGAAATCAGTGAACAATGAAAATTAGTGAGAGAGGAAATCAGTGAGAGGGAAATCAGTGAGAGAGGGAAATTAGTGAGGGGAAATCAGTGAGTAACGGAAGTCAGTGAGTGTGAGAAATCAGTGAGAGAGGGAAATCAGTGAGCAAGGGAAATTAGTGAGAGGGAAATCAGTGAGTGAGGGAAATCAGTGAGTGAGGGAAATCAGTGAGAGGGAAATCAGTGAAGGAGTGAAATCAGTGAGTGAAGGAAACCAGTGAGCGAGGGAAATCAGTGAGCAAGGGAAATCAGTGAGCAAGGGAAATCAGTGAGAGTGAAATCAGTGAGTGAGGAAAATGAGTGAGTGAAGTACATCAGTGAGAGGGAAATCAGTGAGTGAGGGAAATCAGTGAGAGGGGAAAATCAGTGACAGAGGGAAATCAGTGAGTGAGGGAAATCATGTGAGAGGGAAATGAGTGCAAGAGGGAAACCAGTGCGAGAGGAAAATCAGTGAGAGTGGGAAATCAGTGAGGGGGAAATCAGTGAGAGAGGGAACTCAGTGAGAGAGGCAAATCAGGGAGAGAGGGAAATCAGTGAGTGATGGAAATCAGTGAGAGAGGGAAATCATTGAGAAAGAGAAATCAGAGAGAGGGAAATCAGTGAGTGAGGGAAATCAGTGAGTGAGGGAAATCAGTGAGAGCTGGAAATCAGTGAGAGTGGGAAATCAATGAGTGAGGGAAATCAATGAAAGGGAAATCAGTGAAAGAGGGAAATCAGTGAGGGGCAAATGATTGAGAGAGTGAAATGAGCGAGTGGATGAAATCAGCAAGTGAGTGAAATTAGCAAGTGAGTGAAATCAATGATTGAATGAAATCAGCGATTGAGTCAAATCAGCGAGTGAGTCAAGTCAGTGAGCGAGTGAATTCAGCGAGTGAGGGAAATCAGTGAGAGAGGGAAATCAGTGAGCGAAGAAATCAGTGAGCGAGGGAAATAAGTGAGAGGGAAACCAGTGAGTGAGGGAAGTCAGTGAGTGAGGGAAATCCATGAGAGGGAAATCAGTGAGCGCGGGAAAGCACTGAGCAATGAAAAATAGTGAGAGAGGAAATCAGTGAGAGGGAAATCAGTGAGAGACGGAAATTAGTGAGGGGGAAATCAGTGAGTAAGGAAGTCAGTGAGTGAGAGAAATCAGTGAGAGAGGGAAATCAGTGAGCAAGGGAAATCAGTGAGACGGAAATCAATGTGTGAGGGAAATCAGTGAGTGAGGGAAATCATTGAGAGGGAAATCAGTGAAGGAGTGAAATCAGTGAGTGAAGGAAACCAGTGAGCGAGGGAAATCAGTGAGCAAGGGAAATCAGTGAGAAAGGGAAATCAGTGAGAGGGAAATCAGTGAGTGAGGAAAATGAGTGAGTGAAGGAAATCAGTGAGAGGGAAATCAGTGAGCAAGGGAAATTAGTGAGAGGGAAATCAGTGAGTGAGGGAAATCAGTGAGTGAGGGAAATCAGTGAACAATGAAAATTAGTGAGAGAGGAAATCAGTGAGAGGGAAATCAGTGAGAGAGGGAAATTAGTGAGGGGAAATCAGTGAGTAACGGAAGTCAGTGAGTGTGAGAAATCAGTGAGAGAGGGAAATCAGTGAGCAAGGGAAATTAGTGAGAGGGAAATCAGTGAGTGAGGGAAATCAGTGAGTGAGGGAAATCAGTGAGAGGGAAATCAGTGAAGGAGTGAAATCAGTGAGTGAAGGAAACCAGTGAGCGAGGGAAATCAGTGAGCAAGGGAAATCAGTGAGCAAGGGAAATCAGTGAGAGTGAAATCAGTGAGTGAGGAAAATGAGTGAGTGAAGTACATCAGTGAGAGGGAAATCAGTGAGTGAGGGAAATCAGTGAGAGGGGAAATCAGTGACAGAGGGAAATCAGTGAGTGAGGGAAATCATGTGAGAGGGAAATGAGTGCAAGAGGGAAACCAGTGCGAGAGGAAAATCAGTGAGAGTGGGAAATCAGTGAGGGGGAAATCAGTGAGAGAGGGAACTCAGTGAGAGAGGCAAATCAGGGAGAGAGGGAAATCAGTGAGTGATGGAAATCAGTGAGAGAGGGAAATCATTGAGAAAGAGAAATCAGAGAGAGGGAAATCAGTGAGTGAGGGAAATCAGTGAGTGAGGGAAATCAGTGAGAGCTGGAAATCAGTGAGAGTGGGAAATCAATGAGTGAGGGAAATCAATGAAAGGGAAATCAGTGAAAGAGGAAAATCAGTGAGGGGCAAATGATTGAGAGAGTGAAATGAGCGAGTGGATGAAATCAGCAAGTGAGTGAAATTAGCAAGTGAGTGAAATCAATGATTGAATGAAATCAGCGATTGAGTCAAATCAGCGAGTGAGTCAAATCAGTGAGCGAGTGAATTCAGCGAGTGAGGGAAATCAGTGAGAGAGGGAAATCAGTGAGCGAAGAAATCAGTGAGCGAGGGAAATAAGTGAGAGGGAAACCAGTGAGTGAGGGAAGTCAGTGAGTGAGGGAAATCCATGAGAGGGAAATCAGTGAGCGCAGGAAAGCACTGAGCAATGAAAAATAGTGAGAGAGGAAATCAGTGAGATAGAAATCAGTGAGAGACGGAAATTAGTGAGGGGGAAATCAGTGAGTAAGGAAGTCAGTGAGTGAGAGAAATCAGTGAGAGAGGGAAATCAGTGAGCAAGGGAAATCAGTGAGACGGAAATCAATGTGTGAGGGAAATCAGTGAGTGAGGGAAATCATTGAGAGGGAAATCAGTGAAGGAGTGAAATCAGTGAGTGAAGGAAACCAGTGAGCGAGGGAAATCAGTGAGCAAGGGAAATCAGTGAGAAAGGGAAATCAGTGAGAGGGAAATCAGTGAGTGAGGAAAATGAGTGAGTGAAGGAAATCAGTGAGTGAGGGAAATCAGTGAGTGAGGGAAATCAGTGAGTGAGGGAAATCAGTGAGTGAGGGAAATCAGTGAGCGGGAAATCTGTGGGGGAGGGAAATCAGTGAGTGAGAGAAATCAGTGAGCGAGAAATCTGTGGGGGAGGGAAATCAGTGAGTGAGGGAAATCAGTGAGTGATGGAAATCTGTGAGTGAGGGAAATCAGTGTGTGATGGAAATCAGTGAGCGGGAAATCTGTGGGGGAGGGAAATCAGTGAGTGAGGGAAATCCATGAAAGGGAAATCAGTGAGCGCGGGAAATCACTGAGCAATGAAAAATAGTGAGAGAGGAAATCAGTGAGAGGGAAATCAGTGAGAGACGGAAATTAGTGAGGGGGAAATCAGTGAGTAAGGAAGTCAGTGAGTGAGAGAAATCAGTGAGAGAGGGAAATCAGTGAGCAAGGGAAATCAGTGAGACGGAAATCAATGTGTGAGGGAAATCAGTGAGTGAGGGAAATCAGTGAGTGAGGGAAATCATTGAGAGTGAAATCAGTGAAGGAGTGAAATCAGTGAGTGAAGGAAACCAGTGAGCGAGGGAAATCAGTGAGCAAGGGAAATCAGTGAGAAAGGGAAATCAGTGAGTGAGGAAAATGAGTGAGTGAAGGAAATCAGTGAGTGAGGGAAATCAGTGAGTGAGGGAAATCAGTGAGTGAGGGAAATCAGTGAGTGAGGGAAATCAGTGTGTGATGGAAATCAGTGAGCGGGAAATCTGTGGGGGAGGGAAATCAGTGAGTGAGGGAAATCAGTGAGTGATGGAAATCTGTGAGTGAGGGAAATCAGTGTGTGATGGAAATCAGTGAGCGGGAAATCTGTGGGGGAGGGAAATCAGTGAGTGAGGGAAATCATTGAGTGAGGGAAATCAGTGAGCGAGGGAAATCAATGACAGGGAAATCAGTGCGAGAGGGAAAACAGTGCGAGAGGGAAATCAGTGAGATAGGGAAATCAGTGAAACGGAAATCAGTGAGAGAGGGAAATCAGTGAGAGAGGCAAATAAGGGAGAGAGTGAAATCAGAGAGTGAGGGAAATCAGTGAGAGGGAAATCAGTGAATGAGGGACATCAGTGAGAGAGGGAAATCAGTAAGTGAAGGATTTCAGTGAGTGATGGAAATCAGTGCGAGAGGGAAATCAGTGAGTGAGGGAAATCAGTGAGAGGGGAATATCAGTGACAGAGGGAAATCAGTGAGTGAGGGAAATCAGTGAGAGAGAAATCAGTACGAGAGGGAAATCAGTGCGAGAGGGAAATCAGTGAGAGAGGGAAATCAGTGAGGGGGAAATCAGTGAGAGAGGGAAATCAGTGACAGAGGCAAATCAGGGAGAGAGGGAAATCAGTGAGTGAGGGAAATCAGTGAGTGAGGGAAATCCAAGAGTGGTAAATCAATGAGCGCGGGAAATCAGTGAGCAATGAAAAGCAGTGAGAGAGGAAATCAGTGAGAGGGAAATCAGTGAGAGAGGGAAATCAGTGAGCAAGGGAAATCAGTGTGAGAGAAACCAATGAGTGAGGGAAATCAGTGAGAGAGGGAAATCAGTGAGCAAGGGAAATCAGTGAGAGGGAAATCAATAAGTGACGGAAATCAGTGAGTGAGGGAAATCAGTGAGTGAGGGAAATCAGTGAGAGGGAAATCAGTGAGGGAGTGAAATCAGTGAGTGAAGGAAACCATTGAGCGAGGGAAATCAGTGAGCGAGGGAAATCAGTGAGCAAGGGAAATCAGTGAGTGAGGGAAATCAGTGAGTGTAGGAAATCAGTGAGTGAGGGAAATCAGTGAGTGAGGGAAATCAGTGAGTGAAGGAAACCATTGAGCGAGGGAAATCAGTGAGCGAGGGAAATCAGTGAGCAAGGGAAATCAGTGACTGAAGGAAATCAGTGAGCGAGGCAAATCAGTGAGTGAGGGAAATCAGTGAGTGAAGGACATCTGTGAGTGAGGGAAATCAGTGAGTGAAGGAAATCAGTGAGCGATGGAAATCAGTGAGAGGGAAACCAGTGAGTGAGGGAAATCAGTGAGCGCGAAATCAGTGTGATGGGAAATCACTGAGTGAGGAAAATCAGTGAGTGAGGGAAATCATTGAAAGGGGGAAATTAGTGAGTGCGGTAAATCAGTGAGCAATGAAAATCAGTGAGAGAGGAAATTATAGAAAGGGAAATCAATGAATGAGGGACATCAGTGAGAGAGGGAAATCAGTGAGTGAAGGATATCAGTGTGTGATGGAAATCAGTGCGAGAGGGAAATTAGTGAGTGAGGGAAATCAGTCAGAGGGAAATCAGTGAGTGAGGGAAATCAGTGAGAGGGGAAAATCAGTGACAGAGGGAAATCAGTGAGTGAGGGAAATCAGTCAGAGGGAAATCAGTGCGAGAGGGAAACCAGTGCGAGAGGGAAATCAGTGAGAGAGCCAAATCAGGGAGAGAGGGACACAGTGAGTGAGGGAAATCAATGAGAGAGGGAAATCAGTGAGTGAGGGAAATCAGTGAGTGAGGGAAATCAGTGAGTGAAGGACATCTGTGAGTTAGGGAAATCAGTGAGTGAGGGAAATCTGTGAGAGAAATCAGTGAGCGATGGAAATCAGTGAGAGGGAAACCATTGAGAGAGGGAAACCAGTGAATGAGGGAAATCAGTGAGTGCGAAATCAGTGTGAGGGGAAATCACTGAGTGAGGAAAATCAGTGAGTGAGGTAAATCATTGAAAGGGGGAAATTAGTGAGCGCGGTAAATCAGTGAGCAATGAAAATCTGTGAGAGAGGAAATTATAGAAAGGGAAATCAGTGAATGAGGGACATCAGTGAGAGAGGGAAATCATTGAGTGAAGAATATCAGTGAGTGAAGGAAATCAGTGCGAGAGGGAAATTAGTGAGTGAGGAGAATCAGTCAGAGGGAAATCAGTGAGTGAGGGAAATCAGTGAGAGGGGAAAATCAGTGACAGAGGGAAATCAGAGAGTGAGGGAAGTCAGTCAGAAGGAAATCAGTGCAAGAGGGAAACCAGTGCGAGAGGGAAATCAGTGAGAGAGGGAAATCAGTGAGAGAGCCAAATCAGGGAGAGAGGGAAATCAGTGAGTGAGGGAAATCAATGAGAGAGGGAAATCATTGAGTGAGGGAAATCAGTGAGAGAGGGAAATCAGTGAGAAAGAGAAATCAGTGAGAGGGAAATCAGTGAGTGAGGGAAATCAGTGAGTGAGGGAAATCAGTGAGAGCTGGAAATCAGTGAGAGATGGAAATCAATGAGTGAGTGAATTCATTGAGAGGGAAATCAGTGAAAGAGGGAAATCTGTGAGGGTCAAATCAGTGAGAGAGTGAAATGAGCGAGTGGATGAAATCAGCAAGTGAGTGAAATCAGCAAGTGAGTGAGGATTGAAAATCAGTGAGAGAGGGAAATCAATGAGTGAGGGAAGTCAATGAGAGGGAAATCAGTGAAAGAGGGAAGTCTGTGAGGGTCAAATCAGTGAGAGAGTGAAATGAGCGAGTGGATAAAATCAGCAAGTGAGTGAAATCAGCAAGTGAGAGAAATCAGTGAGTGAGTGAAATCAGCGACTGAGTCAAATCAGCGAGTGAGTCAAATCAGCGAGCGAGTGAAATCTGCGAGTGAGGGAAAACAGTGAGAGAGGGAAATCACTGATCAAGGGAAATCAGTGAGAGGGAAATCAATGAGTGAGGGAAATCAGTGAGTGAGGGAAATCAGTGAGAGAGGGAAATCAGTGAGCAAGGGAAATCAGTGAGAGGGAAATCAATGAGCGAGGGAAATCAGTGAGTGAGGGAAATTAGTGAGTGAGGGTAATCAGTGAGAGGGAAATCAGTGAGTGAAGGACATCTGTGAGTGAGGGAAATCAGTGAGTGAGGGAAATCAGTGAGAGAGAAATCTGCGAGGGAGGGAAATCAGTGAGTGAGGGAAATCAGTGAGAGAGGGAAATCAGTGAGGGATGGAAATCAGTAATAGGGAAACCAGTGAGTGAGGGAAATCAGTGAGTGAGGGAGATCCATGAGAGGGAAATCAGTGAGTGAGGGAAATCAGTGAGCAGGAATTCAGTGTGAGGGGAAATCAGTGAATGAGGGAAATCAGTGAGCGAGGGAAATCAGTGAGAGGGGGAAATCAGTGAGCGCGGAAAATCAGTGAGCAATGAAAATCAGTGAGAGAGGAAATCAGTGAGAGGGAAATCAGTGAATGAGGGATATCAGTGAGTGATGGAAATCAGTGCGAGAGGTGAAATCAGTGAGAGAGGGAAATCAGTGAGTGGGAAATCAGTGATTGAGGGAAATAAGCGAGTGAAGGAAATCAGTGAGAGAGGGAAATCAGTGAGTGGGAAATCAGTGAGTGAGGGAAATAAGTGAGTGAAGGAAATCAGTGAGCGAGGAAAATCTGTGTGAGGGAAATCAGTGAGCGTGGGAAATCAGTGAGAGAGCGAAATCAATGAGTGAGGGAATTCATGAGCGAGGGAAATCAGCGAGGGAAATCAGTGAGAATGGGAAATCAGTGAGTGAGGAAAATCAGTGAGTGAGGGAAATCAGTGAGATGGCAATCAGTGAGTGAGGGAATTCAGTGAGTTCGGCTAATCAGTGAGTGCAGGAAATCAGTGAATGAGGGAAATCAGTGAGAAAGGTAATTCAGTGAGTGAGGGAAATCAGTGAGTGAGGGAAATCAGTGAGCGAGGGATTTCAGTGAGTGACGGAAATGTGAAAGGAAAATCAGTGAGTGATGGAAATCAGTGAGTGAGGGAAATCAGTGAGAGGGATATCAGCAAGTGAGTGAAATCAGCAAGGGAGTGAGAATTGGAAATCAGTGAGAGAGGGAAATCAATGAGTGAGGGAAATCAATGAGAGGGAAATCAGTGAAAGAGGGAAGTCTGAGAGGGTCAAATCAGTCAGAGAATGAAATGAGCGAGTGGATAAAATCAGCAAGTGAGTGAAATCAGCAAGTGAGTGAAATCAGTGAGTGAGTGAAATCAGCGAGTGAGTCAAATCAGCGAGTGAGTCAAATCAGCGAGCGAGTGAAATCTGCAAGTGAGGGAAAAACAGTGAGAGAGGGAAATCAGTGAGCAATGAAAATTAGTGAGAGAGGAAATCAGTGAGAGGGACATCAGTGAGAGGGAAATTAGTGAGGGGGAAATCAGTGAGTGAGGGAAATCAGTGAGTGAGGGAAATCAGTGAGAGAGGGAAATCACTGAGCAAGGGAAATCAGTGAGAGGGAAGTCAATGAGTGAGGGAAATCAGTGAGTGAGGGAAATCAGTGAGAGAGGGATATCAGTGAGCAAGGGAAATCAGTGAGAGGGAAATCAATGAGCGAGGGAAATCAGTGAGTGAGGGAAATTAGTGAGTGAGGGAAATCAGTGAGAGGGAAATCAGTGAGTGAAGGACATCTGTGAGTGAGGGAAATCAGTGAGTGAGGGAAATCAGTGAGAGGGAAATCTGCGAGGGAGGGAAATCAGTGAGTGAGGGAAATCAGTGAGAGAGGGAAATCAGTGAGCGATGGAAATCAGTAAGAGGGAAACCAGTGAGCGAGGGAAATCAGTGAGTGAGGGAGATCCATGAGAGGGAAATCAGTGAGTGAGGGAAATCAGTGAGCGGGAATTCAGCGTGAGGGGAAATCAGTGAGTGAGGGAAATCAGTGAGCGAGGGAAATCAGTGAGAGGGGGAAATCAGTGAGCGCGGAAAATCAGTGAGCAATGAAAATCAGTGAGAGAGGAAATCAGTGAGAGGGAAATCAGTGAATGAGGGACATCAGTGAGAGAAGAAAATCAGTGAGTGAAGGATATCAGTGAGTGATGGAAATCAATGCGAGAGGGAAATCAGTGAGAGAGGGAAATCAGTGAGTGGGAAATCAGTGAGTGTTGGAGATCCATGAGAGGGAAATCAGTGAGTGAGGGAAATCAGTGAGCGGGAATTCAGTGTGAGGGGAAATCAGTGAGTGAGGGAAATCAGTGAGCGAGGGAAATCAGTGAGAGGGGGAAATCAGTGAGCGTGGAAAATCAGTGAGCAATGAAAATCAGTGAGAGAGGAAATCAGTGAGAGGGAAATCAGTGAATGAGGGATATCAGTGAGTGATGGAAATCAGTGCGAGAGGTGAAATCAGTGAGAGAGGGAAATCAGTGAGTGGGAAATCAGTGATTGAGGGAAATAAGCGAGTGAAGGAAATCAGTGAGAGAGGGAAATCAGTGAGTGGGAAATCAGTGAGTGAGGGAAATAAGTGAGTGAAGGAAATCAGTGAGCGAGGAAAATCTGTGTGAGGGAAATCAGTGAGAGAGGGAAATCAGTGAGCGTGGGAAATCAGTGAGAGAGCGAAATCAATGAGTGAGGGAATTCATGAGCGAGGGAAATCAGCGAGGGAAATCAGTGAGAATGGGAAATCAGTGAGTGAGGAAAATCAGTGAGTGAGGGAAATCAGTGAGATGGCAATCAGTGAGTGAGGGAATTCAGTGAGTTCGGCTAATCAGTGAGTGCAGGAAATCAGTGAATGAGGGAAATCAGTGAGAAAGGTAATTCAGTGAGTGAGGGAAATCAGTGAGTGAGGGAAATCAGTGAGCGAGGGATTTCAGTGAGTGACGGAAATGTGAAAGGAAAATCAGTGAGTGATGGAAATCAGTGAGTGAGGGAAATCAGTGAGAGGGATATCAGCAAGTGAGTGAAATCAGCAAGGGAGTGAGAATTGGAAATCAGTGAGAGAGGGAAATCAATGAGTGAGGGAAATCAATGAGAGGGAAATCAGTGAAAGAGGGAAGTCTGAGAGGGTCAAATCAGTCAGAGAATGAAATGAGCGAGTGGATAAAATCAGCAAGTGAGTGAAATCAGCAAGTGAGTGAAATCAGTGAGTGAGTGAAATCAGCGAGTGAGTCAAATCAGCGAGTGAGTCAAATCAGCGAGCGAGTGAAATCTGCAAGTGAGGGAAAAACAGTGAGAGAGGGAAATCAGTGAGCAATGAAAATTAGTGAGAGAGGAAATCAGTGAGAGGGACATCAGTGAGAGGGAAATTAGTGAGGGGGAAATCAGTGAGTAAGGGAAATCAGTGAGTGAGGGAAATCAGTGAGAGAGGGAAATCACTGAGCAAGGGAAATCAGTGAGAGGGAAGTCAATGAGTGAGGGAAATCAGTGAGTGAGGGAAATCAGTGAGAGAGGGAAATCAGTGAGCAAGGGAAATCAGTGAGAGGGAAATCAATGAGCGAGGGAAATCAGTGAGTGAGGGAAATTAGTGAGTGAGGGAAATCAGTGAGAGGGAAATCAGTGAGTGAAGGACATCTGTGAGTGAGGGAAATCAGTGAGTGAGGGAAATCAGTGAGAGGGAAATCTGCGAGGGAGGGAAATCAGTGAGTGAGGGAAATCAGTGAGAGAGGGAAATCAGTGAGCGATGGAAATCAGTAAGAGGGAAACCAGTGAGCGAGGGAAATCAGTGAGTGAGGGAGATCCATGAGAGGGAAATCAGTGAGTGAGGGAAATCAGTGAGCGGGAATTCAGCGTGAGGGGAAATCAGTGAGTGAGGGAAATCAGTGAGCGAGGGAAATCAGTGAGAGGGGGAAATCAGTGAGCGCGGAAAATCAGTGAGCAATGAAAATCAGTGAGAGAGGAAATCAGTGAGAGGGAAATCAGTGAATGAGGGACATCAGTGAGAGAGGAAAATCAGTGAGTGAAGGATATCAGTGAGTGATGGAAATCAATGCGAGAGGGAAATCAGTGAGAGAGGGAAATCAGTGAGTGGGAAATCAGTGAGTGAGGGAGATCCATGAGAGGGAAATCAGTGAGTGAGGGAAATCAGTGAGCGGGAATTCAGTGTGAGGGGAAATCAGTGAGTGAGGGAAATCAGTGAGCGAGGGAAATCAGTGAGAGGGGGAAATCAGTGAGCGCGGAAAATCAGTGAGCAATGAAAATCAGTGAGAGAGGAAATCAGTGAGAGGGAAATCAGTGAATGAGGGATATCAGTGAGTGATGGAAATCAGTGCGAGAGGTGAAATCAGTGAGAGAGGGAAATCAGTGAGTGGGAAATCAGTGATTGAGGGAAATAAGCGAGTGAAGGAAATCAGTGAGAGAGGGAAATCAGTGAGTGGGAAATCAGTGAGTGAGGGAAATAAGTGAGTGAAGGAAATCAGTGAGCGAGGAAAATCTGTGTGAGGGAAATCAGTGAGAGAGGGAAATCAGTGAGCGTGGGAAATCAGTGAGAGAGCGAAATCAATGAGTGAGGGAATTCATGAGCGAGGGAAATCAGCGAGGGAAATCAGTGAGAATGGGAAATCAGTGAGTGAGGAAAATCAGTGAGTGAGGGAAATCAGTGAGATGGCAATCAGTGAGTGAGGGAATTCAGTGAGTTCGGCTAATCAGTGAGTGCAGGAAATCAGTGAATGAGGGAAATCAGTGAGAAAGGTAATTCAGTGAGTGAGGGAAATCAGTGAGTGAGGGAAATCAGTGAGCGAGGGATTTCAGTGAGTGACGGAAATGTGAAAGGAAAATCAGTGAGTGATGGAAATCAGTGAGTGAGGGAAATCAGTGAGAGGGATATCAGCAAGTGAGTGAAATCAGCAAGGGAGTGAGAATTGGAAATCAGTGAGAGAGGGAAATCAATGAGTGAGGGAAATCAATGAGAGGGAAATCAGTGAAAGAGGGAAGTCTGAGAGGGTCAAATCAGTCAGAGAATGAAATGAGCGAGTGGATAAAATCAGCAAGTGAGTGAAATCAGCAAGTGAGTGAAATCAGTGAGTGAGTGAAATCAGCGAGTGAGTCAAATCAGCGAGTGAGTCAAATCAGCGAGCGAGTGAAATCTGCAAGTGAGGGAAAAAGAGTGAGAGAGGGAAATCAGTGAGCAATGAAAATTAGTGAGAGAGGAAATCAGTGAGAGGGACATCAGTGAGAGGGAAATTAGTGAGGGGGAAATCAGTGAGTAACGGAAATCAGTGAGTGAGGGAAATCAGTGAGAGAGGGAAATCACTGAGCAAGGGAAATCAGTGAGAGGGAAGTCAATGAGTGAGGGAAATCAGTGAGTGAGGGAAATCAGTGAGAGAGGGAAATCAGTGAGCAAGGGAAATCAGTGAGAGGGAAATCAATGAGCGAGGGAAATCAG
The DNA here is from genome assembly GCF_044704955.1 of Pristiophorus japonicus. Lineage (NCBI taxonomy): Eukaryota > Metazoa > Chordata > Chondrichthyes > Pristiophoridae > Pristiophorus > Pristiophorus japonicus. The sequence goes on along the minus strand of NC_091988.1, from coordinate 1,512,087 downwards.
TGAGTGAGGGAAATTAGTGAGTGAGGGAAATCAGTGAGAGGGAAATCAGTGAGTGAAGGACATCTGTGAGTGAGGGAAATCAGTGAGTGAGGGAAATCAGTGAGAGGGAAATCTGCGAGGGAGGGAAATCAGTGAGTGAGGGAAATCAGTGAGAGAGGGAAATCAGTGAGCGATGGAAATCAGTAAGAGGGAAACCAGTGAGCGAGGGAAATCAGTGAGTGAGGGAGATCCATGAGAGGGAAATCAGTGAGTGAGGGAAATCAGTGAGCGGGAATTCAGCGTGAGGGGAAATCAGTGAGTGAGGGAAATCAGTGATCGAGGGAAATCAGTGAGAGGGGGAATCAGTGAGCGCGGAAAATCAGTGAGCAATGAAAATCAGTGAAAGAGGAAATCAGTGAGAGGGAAATCAGTGAATGAGGGACATCAGTGAGAGAGGAAAATCAGTGAGTGAAGGATATCAGTGAGTGATGGAAATCAATGCGAGAGGGAAATCAGTGAGTGAGGGAAATCAGTGAGTGGGAAATCAGTGAGTGAGGGAAGTCAGTGAGTGAAGGAAATCAGTGAGCGAGGAAAATCTGTGTGAGGGAAATCAGTGAGTGAGGGAAATCAGTGAGCGCGGGAAATCAGTGAGAGAGTGAAATCAATGAGTGAGGGAATTCAGTGAGCGAGGGAAGTCAGCGAGGGAAATCAGTGAGAGTGGGAAATCAGTGAGTGAGGGAAATCAGTGAGATGGCAATCAGTGAGTGAGGGAATTCAGTGAGTTTGTGTAATCAGTGACTGCAGGAAATCAGTGAATGAGGGAAATCAGTGAGAAAGGTAATTCAGTGAGTGAGGGAAATCAGTGAGTGAGGGAAATCAGTGAGCGAGGGAAATCAGTGAGTGAGGGAAATGTGAAAGGAAAATCAGTGAGTGATGGAAATCAGTGAGACAGGGAAAATCAAAATGAGAGGAAAATCAGTGAGAAAGGAAAATTAGCCAGAGAGAGCATATTAGCAAGCCAGGACAATCGTTGAGAGACAACATCAATGACAGAGGAAAGTTCATGAATGAGGGAAATTTATTCTTAGAATCAGTGAGAGAGGGAAAACAGTGAGTGAGGGAAATCAGTGAGAGGAAAATCAGTGAGTGAGGGAAATCAGTGAGAGAGGGAAATCAGCGAGAGAGAAATCAGTGAATGAGGGAAATCAGTGAATGAGGGAAATCAGTGAGAGAGGTAATTCACTGAGTGAGGGAATCAGTGAGTGAGGGAAATCAGTGAGCGAGGGAAATTAGTGAGAGAGAAATCAGTGAGTGACGAAATTCAGTGAATGAGAGAAATCAGCGAGGGAAATCAGTGAGAGTGGGAAATCAGTGAGTGCGGGAAATCAGTGAATGAGGGAAATCAGTGCGAGAGGTAAGTCAGTGAGTGAGGGAATCAGTGAGTGAGGGTAATCAGTTAGAGGGGAAATCGGTGAGAGGGAAATCAGTGAGTGAGGGAAATCAGTGAGTGAAGGAAATCAGTGAGCAAGGGAAATCTGTGTGAGGGAAATCAGTGAGAGAGGGAAATCAGTGAGTGAGGGAAATCAGTGAGAGAGCGAAATCAATGATTGAGGGAAATCAATGGGTGAGGGAAATCAGTGAGTGAATGAATTCAGTGAGTGAGGGAAATCAGTGAGAGGGAAATCAGTGAGTGAAGGAAATCAGTGAGAGAGAAATCAGTAAGAGAGGGAATTCAGTGAGTGTCGGAAATCAGTGAGTGAGGGCAATCAGTGAGAGGGAAATGTGAAAGGAAAATCAGTGAGTGATGGAAATCAGTGAGACAGGGAAAATCAAAATGAGAGGAAAATCAGTGAGAAAGGAAAATTAGCCAGAGAGAGCATATTAGCAAGCCAGGACAATCGTTGAGAGACAACATCAATCACAGAGGAAAGTTCATGAATGAGGGAAATTTATTCTTAGAATCAGTTAGAGAGGAAAATCAGTGAGAGGGAAAGCAGTGAGTGAGGGAAATCAGTGAGTGAGGGAAATCAGTGAGAGAGGGACATCAGTGAGCAGGAAATCATTGAGAGTGAAATCAGTGAGAGGGAAATCAGTGAAAGGAGAATCAGTGAGAGAGGGAAATCAGTGAGAGGGAAATCAGTGAGTGGGAAATCAGTGTGAGGAAATTCATTGAGATACGGAAACCAATGCTGGAGGAAAATGAGGGAGTGAGGAAAATCGGTGAGAGTGGAAAATAATTTAGAGAGAAAAAAGTTGTGAGAGAGAAGAAAACCAGTGAGAAGGCAATCAGTGAGTGAGGGACATCAGTGAGAGCGGGAAATCAGCGAGAGAGAAATCAGTGAGTGAAGGAAATCAGTGAATGAGGGAAATCAGTGAGAGAGGTAATGCAATGAGTGAGGGAATCAGTGAGTGAGGGAAATCAGTGAGAGCGAAATCAGTGAATGAGGGAAATCAGTGAGTGAGGGAAATCAGTGAGAGGGAAATCAGTGAGTGAGGGAAATCAGTGAGTGAGGGAAATCGGTGAGTGAGGAAAATCAGTGAGCAGGAAATCAGTGAGCGAGAAATCAGTGAGTGAGGGAAATCAGTGAGAGGGCAATCAGTGAGTGAGGGAAATCAGTGAGGGAGAAATCAGTGATAGAGCAAAATCGGTGAGTGAGGGAAATCAGTGAGAGGGAAATCAGTTAGAGAGGGAAATCAGTGAGAGGGAAAGTAGTGAGTGAGGGAAATCAGTGAGTGAGGGAAATCAGTGAGAGAGGGACATCAGTGAGCAGGAAATCAGTGAGAGCGAAATCAGTGGGTGGGAAATCAGTGTGAGGAAATTCATTGAGATACGGAAACCAGTGCTGGAGGAAAATGAGGGAGTGAGGAAAATCGGTGAGAGTGGAAAATAATTTAGAGAGAAAAAAGTTGTGAGAGAGAAGAAAATCAGTGAGAAGGCAATCAGTGAGTGAGGAAAATCAGTGAATGAGGGAAATCAGTAAGAGGGAAATCAGTGAGTGAGGAAAATCAGTGAGAGGGAAATCAGTGAGTGAGGGAAATCAGTGAGTGAGGGAAATCGGTGAGTGAGGAAAATCAGTGAGCAGGAAATCAGTGAGTGAGAAATCAGTGAGTGAGGGAAATCAGTGAGAGGGCAATCAATGAGTGAGAGAAATCAGTGAGAGAGAAATCAGTGATAGAGCAAAATAGTTGAGTGAGGGAAATCAGTGAGAGGGAAATCAGTTAGAGAGGGAAATCAGTGAGAGGGAAAGCAGTGAGTGAGGGAAATCAGTGAGTGAGGGAAATCAGTGAGAGAGGGACATCAGTGAGCAGGAAATCAGTGAGAGGGAAATCAGTGAGTGGGAAATCAGTGTGAGGAAATTCATTGAGATACGGAAACCAGTGCTGGAGGAAAATGAGGGAGTGAGGAAAATCGGTGAAAGTGGAAAATAATTTAGAGAGAAAAAAGTTGTGAGAGAGAAGAAAACCAGTGAGAAGGCAATCAGTGAGTGAGGGAAATCAGTGAGAGAGAAATCAGTGATAGAGCAACATCAGTGAGTGAGGGAAATCAGTGAGAGGGAAATCAGTGAGAGGGAAAGCAGTGAGTGAGGGAAATCAGTGAGTGAGGGAAATCAGTGAGAGAGGGACATCAGTGAGCAGGAAATCAGTGAGTGAGGGAAATCAGTAAGAGGGAAATCAGTGAGGGAGAAATCAGTGAGTGAGGGAAATCAGTGAGTGAGGGAAATCAGTAAGAGGGAAATCAGTGAGAGGGAAATCTGTGAGTGAGGGAAATCAGTAAGTGAGGGAAATCAGTGAGAGGGAAATCAGTGAAAGGAGAATCAGTGAGTGAGGGAAATCAGTGAGTGAGGGAAATCAGTGGGAGAGGGACATCAGTGAGCAGGAAATCAGTGAGTGGGGAAAATCAGTGAGAGGGAAATCAGTGAAAGGAGAATCAGTGAGAGAGGGAAATCAGTGAGAGGGAAATCAGTGAGTGGGAAATCAGTGAGTGAGGGAAATCAGTGAGAGGAAAATCAGTGAGAGAGGGAAATCAGTGAGGGAGAAATCAGTGATAGAGCAAAATCGGTGAGTGAGGGAAATCAGTGAGAGGGAAATCAGTTAGAGAGGGAAATCAGTGAGAGGGAAAGTAGTGAGTGAGGGAAATCAGTGAGTGAGGGAAATCAGTGAGAGAGGGACATCAGTGAGCAGGAAATCAGTGAGAGCGAAATCAGTGGGTGGGAAATCAGTGTGAGGGAAATCAGTGAGAGCGAAATCAGTGAATAAGGGAAATCTGTGAGTGAGGGAAAGCAGTGAGTGGGATATCAGTGAGTGAGGGAAATCAGTGAGTGAGGGAAATCGGTGAGTGAGGAAAATCAGTGAGCAGGAAATCAGTGAGCGAGAAATCAGTGAGTGAGGCAAATCCATGAGTGAGGGAAATCAGTGAGAGGAAAATCAGCGAGAGAGGGAAATCAATGAGTGAGGAAAATCAGTTAGTGAGGGAAATCAATGAGAGAGCAATCAGTGAGAGGGAGATGAGTGAGAGGTAAATGAGTGAGTGTGGGAAATCAGTGAGAGGGAAATCAGTTAGAGAGGGAAATCATTGAGAGGGAAAGCAGTGAGTGAGGGAAATCAGTGAGTGAGAGAAATCAGTGAGAGAGGGACATCAGTGAGCAGGAAATCAGTGAGTGAGGGAAATCAGTGAGAGGGAAATTAGTGAGTGAGGGAAATCAGTGAGCGAGGGAAATCAGTGAGAGGAAAATCAGTGAGAGAGGGAAATCAGTGAGTGAGGAAAATCAGTGAGTGAGGGAAATCAGTAAGAGGGAAATCAGTGAGAGGGAAATCAGTGCGAGAGGGAAAGCAGTGAGTGAGGCAAATCTGTGAGTGAGGGAAATAAGTTAGTGAGGAAATTCAGTGCAAGAGGGAAATCAGTGAGTGAGGCAAATCCGTGAGTGAGGGAAATCAGTGAGTGAGGTAAATCAGTGAGCAGGAAATCAGTGAGCTTGAAATCAGTGAGTGAGGGACATCAGTGAGAGGTAAATCAGTGAGTGAGGCATATCCATGAGTGAGGAAATTCAGTGAGTGAGGGAAATCAGTAAGAGGGAAATCAGTGAGCAAGAAATCGGTGAATGAGGGAAATCAGTGAGTGAGGGAAATCAGTGAATGAGGGAAATCAGTAAGAGGGAAATCAGTGTGGGGGAAATCAGTGTGAGGAAATTCATTGAGATACGGAAATCAGTGCTGGAGGAAAATGAGTGAGTGAGGAAAATCGGTGAGAGAGGAAAATAATTTAGAGAGGAATAAAGTTGTGAGAGAGAAAAAAATCAGTGAGAGGGCAATCAGTGAGTGAGGGAAACCAGTGAGAGAGAAATCAGTGATAGAGCAAAATCAGTGAGTGAGGGAAATCAGTGAGAGGGAAATCAGTTAGAGAGGGAAATCAGTGAGAGGGAAATCAGTGAGTGAGGGAAATCAGTGAGTGAGGGAAATCAGTGGGAGAGGGACATCAGTGAGCAGGAAATCAGTGAGTGGGGAAAATCAGTGAGAGGGAAATCAGTGAAAGGAGAATCAGTGAGAGAGGGAAATCAGTGAGAGGGAAATCAGTGAGTGGGAAATCAGTGAGTGAGGGAAATCAGTGAGAGGAAAATCAGTGAGAGAGGGAAATCAGTGAGTGAGGAAAATCAGTGAGTGAGGGAAATCAGTAAGAGGCTAATCAGTGAGAGGGAAATCAGAGCGAGAGGGAAAGCAGTGAGTGAGGCAAATCTGTGAGTGAGGGAAATAAGTGAGTGAGAAAATTCAGTGCGAGAGGGAAATCAGTGAGTGAGACAAATCCGTGAGTGAGGGAAATCAGAGAGTGAGGAAAATCAGTGAGCAGGAAATCAGTGAGCTTGAAATCAGTGAGTGAGGGACATCAGTGAGAGGTAAATCAGTGAGTGAGGCAAATCCGTGAGTGAGGGAAATCAGTGAGTGAGGAAAATCAGTGACCAGGAATTCAGTGAGTGAGAAATCAGTGAGTGAGGCAAATCAATGAGAGAGCAATCAGTGAGAGGGAAATCAGTGAGAGGAAAATCAGTGAGTGAGGCAAATCCGTGAGTGAGGGAAATCAGTGAGCGAGGGAAATCAGTGAGTGAGGAAAATCAGTGACCAGGAATTCAGTGAGTGAGAAATCAGTGAGTGAGGCAAATCAATGAGAGAGCAATCAGTGAGAGGGAAATCAGTGAGAGGAAAATCAGTGAGTGAGGCAAATCCGTGAGTGAGGGAAATCAGTGAGCGAGGGAAATCAGTGAGTGAGGAAAATCAGTGACCAGGAATTCAGTGAGTGAGAAATCAGTGAGTGAGGGAAATCAGTGAGAGGGAAATCAGTGAGTGAGGGAAATCAGTGAGAGGGAAATCAGTGAGAGTGGGAAATCTGTGAGTGAGGGAAATCAGTGAGTGAGGGAAATCAGTGAGAGGGAAATCAGTGAAAGGAGGATCGGTGAGAGAGGGAAATCAGTGAGAGGGAAATCAGTGAGTGGGAAATCAGTGTGAGGAAATTCATTGAGATACGGAAACCAGTGCTGGAGGAAAATGAGGGAGTGAGGAAAATCGGTGAGAGTGGAAAATAATTTAGAGAGAAAAAAGTTGTGAGAGAGAAGAAAACCAGTGAGAAGGCAATCAGTGAGTGAGGGAAATCAGTGAGAGCGAAATCAGTGAATGAGGGAAATCAGTGAGTGAGGGAAATCAGTGAGAGGGAAATCAGTGAGTGAGGGAAATCAGTGAGTGAGGGAAAGCGGTGAGTGCGGAAAATCAGTGAGCAGGAAATAAGTGAGCGAGAAATCAGTGAGTGAGGGAAATCAGTGAGAGGGCAATCAGTGAGTGAGGGAAATCAGTGAGAGAGAAATCAGTGATAGAGCAAAATCGGTGAGTGAGGGAAATCAATGAGAGGGAAATCAGTTAGAGAGGGAAATCAGTGAGAGGGAAAGCAGTGAGTGAGGGAAATCAGTGAGTGAGGGAAATCAGTGAGAGAGGGACATCAGTGAGCAGGAAATCAGTGAGAGGGAAATCAGTGAGTGGGAAATCAGTGTGAGGAAATTCATTGAGATACGGAAACCAGTGCTGGAGGAAAATTAGGGAGTGAGGAAAATCGGTGAGAGTGGAAAATAATTTAGAGAGAAAAAAGTTGTGAGAGAAGAAAACGAGTGAGAAGGCAATCAGTGAGTGAGGGAAATCAGTGAGAGCAAAATCAGTGAATGAGGGAAATCAGTGAGTGAGGGAAATCAGTGAGAGGGAAATCAGTGAGTGAGGGAAATCAGTGAGTGAGGGAAATCGGTGAGTGTGGAAAATCAGTGAGCAGGAAATCAGTGAGCGAGAAATCAGTGAGTGAGGGAAATCAGTGAGAGGGCAATCAGTGAGTGAGGGAAATCAGTGAGAGAGAAATCAGTGATAGAGCAAAATCGGTGAGTGAGGGAAATCAGTGAGAGGGAAATCAGTTAGAGACGGAAATCAGTGAGAGGGAAAGCAGTGAGTGAGGGAAATCAGTGAGAGAGGGAAATCAGTGAGAGAGGGACATCAGTGAGCAGGAAATCAGTGAGAGGGAAATCAGTGAGTGGGAAATCAGTGTGAGGAAATTCATTGAGATACGGAAACCAGTGCTGGAGGAAAATGATGGAGTGAGGAAAGTCGGTGAGAGTGGAAAATAATTTGGAGAGAAAAAAGTTGTGAGAGAGAAGAAAACCAGTGAGAAGGCAATCAGTGAGTGAGGGAAATCAGTGAGAGCGAATTCAGTGAATGAGGGAAATCAGTGAGTGAGGGAAATCAGTGAGAGTAAAATCAGTGAGTGAGGGAAATCAGTGAGTGAGGGAAATCGGTGAGTGAGGAAAATCAGTGAGCAGGAAATCAGTGAGCGAGAAATCAGTGAGTGAGGGAAATCAGTGAGAGGGAAATCAGTGAGTGAGGCAAATCCATGAGTGAGTGAAATCAGTGAGAGGAAAATCCGCGAGAGAGGGAAATCAATGAGTGAGGAAAATCAGTGAGTGAGGGAAATCAGTGAGTGAGGGAAATCAGTGAGAGGGAAATCAGTGAGTGAGGGAAATCAGTAAGAGGGAAATCAGTGAGAGGAAAATCAGCGAGAGAGGGAAATCAGTGAGTGAGGAAAATCGGTGAGTGAGGGAAATCAGTAAGAGGGAAATCAGTGAGAGGCAAATCAGTGCGAGAGGGAAAGCAGTGAGTGAGGCGAATCCGTGAGTGAGGGAAATAAGTGAGTGAGGAAATTCAGTGCGAGAGGGAAATCAGTGAGTGAGGCAAATCCATGAATGAGGGAAATCAGTGAGTGAGGAAAATCAGTGAGCAGGAAATCAGTGAGCTTGAAATCGGTGAGTGAGGGACATCAGTGAGAGGTAAATCAATGAGTGAGGCATATCCATGAGTGAGGGAAATCAGTAAGAGGGAAATTAGTGAGGGAGAAATCAGTGAGTGAGGGAAATCAGTGAGTGAGGGAAATCAGTAAGAGGGAAATCAGTGAGAGGGAAATCAGTGCGAGAGGGAAAGCAGTGAGTGAGGCAAATCCCTGAGTGAGGGAAATAAGTGAGTGAGGAAATTCAGTGAGTGAGGGAAATCAGTAAGAGGGAAATCAGTGAGCAAGAAATCAGTGAATGAGGGAAATCAGTGAGTGAGGGAAATCAGTGAATGAGGGAAATCAGTAAGAGGGAAATCAGTGTGGGGGAAATCAGTCTGAGGAAATACATTGAGATACGGAAATCAGTGCTGGAGGAAAATGAGTCAGTGAGGAAAATCGGTGACAGAGGAAAATAATTTAGAGAGGAATAAAGTTGTGAGAGAGAAAAAAATCAGTGAGAGGGCAATCAGTGAGTGAGGGAAATCATTGAGAGAGTAATCAGTGATAGAGCAAAATCAGTGAGTGAGGGAAATCAGTGAGAGGGAAATCAGTTAGAGAGGGAAATCATTGAGAGGGAAAGCAGTGAGTGAGGGAAATCAGTGAGTGAGGGAAATCAGTGAGAGAGGGACATCAGTGAGCAGGAAATCAGTGAGTGAGGGAAATCAGTGAGAGGGAAATCAGTGAGTGGGAAATCAGTGAGTGAGGGAAATCAGTGAGAGGAAAATCAGTGAGAGAGGGAAATCAGTGAGTGAGGAAAATCAGTGAGTGAGGGAAATCAGTAAGAGGGAAATCAGTGAGAGGGAAATCAGTGCGAGAGGGAAAGCAGTGAGTGATGCAAATCTGTGAGTGAGGGAAATAAGTTAGTGAGGAAATTCAGTGCAAGAGGGAAATCAGTGAGTGAGGCAAATCCGTGAGTGAGGGAAATCAGTGAGTGAGGAAAATCAGTGAGCAGGAAATCAGTGAGCTTGAAATAAGTGAGTGAGGGACATCAGTGAGAGGTAAATCAGTGAGTGAGGCATATCCATGAGTGAGGAAATTCAGTGAGTGAGGGAAATCAGTAAGAGGGAAGTCAGTGAGCAAGAAAACGGTGAATGAGGGAAATCAGTGAGTGAGGGAAATCAGTGAATGAGGGAAATCAGTAAGAGGGAAATCAGTGTGGGGGAAATCAGTGTGAGGAAATTCATTGAGATACGGAAATCAGTGCTGGAGGAAAATGAATGAGTGAGGAAAATCGGTGAGAGAGGAAAATAATTTAGAGAGGAATAAAGTTGTGAGGGAGAAAAAAATCAGTGAGAGGGCAATCAGCGAGTGAGGGAAATCAGTGAGAGAGAAATCAGTGATAGAGCAAAATCAGTGAGTGAGCGAAATCAGTGAGAGGGAAATCAGTGAAAGAAGAATCAGTGAGAGAGGGAAATCAGTGAGAGGGAAATCAGTGAGTGGGAAATCAGTGTGAGGAAATTCATTGAGATACGGAAACCAGTGCTGGAGGAAAATGAGGGAGTGAGGAAAATCGGTGAGAGTGGAAAATAATTTAGAGAGAAAAAAGTTGTGAGAGAGAAGAAAACCAGTGAGAAGGCAATCAGTGAGTGAGGGAAATCAGTGAGAGCGAAATCAGTGAATGAGGGAAATCAGTGAGTGAGGGAAATCAGTGAGAGGGAAATCAGTGAGTGAGGCAAATCCATGAGTGAGGGAAATCAGTGAGTGAGGAAAATCAGTGAGCAGGAAATCAGTGAGCTTGAAATCGGTGAGTGAGGGACATCAGTGAGAGGTAAATCAATGAGTGAGGCATATCCATGAGTGAGGGAAATCAGTAAGAGGGAAATTAGTGAGGGAGAAATCAGTGAGTGAGGGAAATCAGTGAGTGAGGGAAATCAGTAAGAGGGAAATCAATGAGAGGAAAATCAGTGCGAGAGGGAAAGCAGTGAGTGAGGCAAATCCGTGAGTGAGGGAAATAAGTGAGTGAGGAAATTCAGTGAGTGAGGGAAATCAGTAAGAGGGAAATCAGTGAGCAAGAAATCAGTGAATGAGGGAAATCAGTGAGTGAGGGAAATCAGTGAATGAGGGAAATCAGTAAGAGGGAAATCAGTGTGGGGGAAATCAGTGTGAGGAAATACATTGAGATACGGAAATCAGTGCTGGAGGAAAATGAGTCAGTGAGGAAAATCGGTGACAGAGGAAAATAATTTAGAGAGGAATAAAGTTGTGAGAGGGAAAAAAAATCAGTGAGAGGGCAATCAGTGAGTGAGGGAAATCATTGAGAGAGAAATCAGTGATAGAGCAAAATCAGTGAGTGAGGGAAATCAGTGAGAGGGAAATCAGTTAGAGAGGGAAATCATTGAGAGGGAAAGCAGTGAGTGAGGGAAATCAGTGAGTGAGGGAAATCAGTGAGAGAGGGACATCAGTGAGAGGGAAATCAGTGCGAGAGGGAAAGCAGTGAGTGAGGAAAATCTGTGAGTGAGGGAAATAAGTTAGTGAGGAAATTCAGTGCAAGAGGGAAATCAGTGAGTGAGGCAAATCCGTTAGTGAGGGAAATCAGTGAGTGAGGAAAATCAGTGAGCAGGAAATCAGTGAGCTTGAAATCAGTGAGTGAGGGACATCAGTGAGAGGTAAATCAGTGAGTGAGGCATATCCATGAGTGAGGACATTCAGTGAGTGAGGGAAATCAGTAAGAGGGAAGTCAGTGAGGAAGAAATCGGTGAATGAGGGAAATCAGTGAGTGAGGGAAATCAGTGAATGAGGGAAATCAGTAAGAGGGAAATCAGTGTGGGGGAAATCAGTGTGAGGAAATTCATTGAGATACGGAAATCAGTGCTGGAGGAAAATGAATTCGTGAGGAAAATCGGTGAGAGAGGAAAATAATTTAGAGAGGAATAAAGTTGTGAGGGAGAAAAAAATCAGTGAGAGGGCAATCAGTGAGTGAGGGAAATCAGTGAGAGAGAAATCAGTGATAGAGCAAAATCAGTGAGTGAGGGAAATCAGTGAGAGGGAAATCAGTGAGAGGAAAATCAGCGAGAGAGGGAAATCAGTAAGAGGGAAATCAGTGAGAGGGAAATCAGTGCGAGAGGGAAAGCAGTGAGTGAGGCAAATCCGTGAGTGAGGGAAATAAGTGAGAGGGAAATCAGTGAGAGGAAAATCAGCGAGAGAGGGAAATCAGTAAGAGGGAAATCAGTGAGAGGGAAATCAGTGCGAGAGGGAAAGCAGTGAGTGAGGCAAATCCGTGAGTGAGGGAAATAAGTGAGTGAGGAAATTCAGTGCGAGAGGGAAATCAGTGAGTGAGGCAAATCCATGAGTGAGGGTAATCAGTGAGTGAGGAAAATCAGTGAGCAGGAAATCAGTGAGCTTGAAATCAGCGAGTGAGGGACATCAGTGAGAGGTAAATCAATGAGTGAGGCATATCCATGAGTGAGGGAAATCAGTAAGAGGGAAATTAGTGAGGGAGAAATCAGTGAGTGAGGGAAATCAGTGAGTGAGGGAAATCAGTAAGAGGGAAATCAGTGAGAGGGAAATCAGGGCGAGAGGGAAAGCAGTGAGTGAGGCAAATCCGTGAGTGAGGGAAATAAGTGAGTGAGGAAATTCAGTGAGTGAGGGAAATCAGTAAGAGGGAAATCAATGAGCAAGAAATCAGTGAATGAGGGAAATCAGTGAGTGAGGGAAATCAGTGAACGAGGGAAATCAGTAAGAGGGAAATCAGTGTGGGGGAAATCAGTGTGAGGAAATACATTGAGATACGGAAATCAGTGCTGGAGGAAAATGAGTCAGTGAGGAAAATCGGTGACAGAGGAAAATAATTTAGAGAGGAATAAAGTTGTGAGAGAGAAAAAAATCAGTGAGAGGGCAATCAGTGAGTGAGGGAAATCATTGGGAGAGAAATCAGTGATAGAGCAAAATCAGTGAGTGAGGGAAATCAGTGAGAGGGAAATCAGTTAGAGAGGGAAATCATTGAGGGGGAAAGCAGTGAGTGAGGGAAATCAGTGAGTGAGGGAAATCAGTGAGAGGGAAATCAGTGAGTGGGAAATCAGTGAGTGAGGGAAATCAGTGAGAGGAAAATCAGTGAGAGAGGGAAATCAGTGAGTGAGGAAAATCAGTGAGTGAGGGAAATCAGTAAGAGGGAAATCAGTGAGAGGGAAATCAGTGCGAGAGGGAAAGCAGTGAGTGAGGCAAATCTGTGATTGAGGGAAATAAGTTAGTGAGGAAATTCAGTGCAAGAGGGAAATCAGTGAGTGAGGCAAATTCGTGAGTGAGGGAAATCAGTGAGTGAGGAAAATCAGTGAGCAGGAAATCAGTGAACTTGAAATCAGTGAGTGAGGGACATCAGTGAGAGGTAAATCAGTGAGTGAAGCATATCCATGAGTGAGGGAAATCAGTAAGAGGGAAATCAGTGAGCAAGAAATCGGTGAATGAGGGAAATCAGTGAGTGAGGGAAATCAGTGAATGAGGGAAATCAGTAAGAGGGAAATCAGTGTGGGGGAAATCAGTGTGAGGAAATTCATTGAGATACGGAAATCAGTGCTGGAGAAAAATGAGTGAGTGAGGAAAATCGGTGAGAGAGGAAAATAATTTAGAGAGAAATAAAGTTGTGAGGGAGAAAAAAATCAGTGAGAGGGCAATCAGTGAGTGAGGGAAATCAGTGAGAGAGAAATCAGTGATAGAGCAAAATCAGTGAGTGAGGGAAATCAGTGAGAGGGAAATCAGTTAGAGAGGGAAATAAGTGAGAGGGAAAGCAGTGAGTGAGGGAAATCAGTGAGTGAGGGAAATCAGTGAGAGAGGGACGTCAGTGAGCAGGAAATCAGTGAGTGAGGAAAATCAGTGAGAGGGAAATCAGTGAAAGGAGAATCAGTGAGAGAGGGAAATCAGTGAGAGGGAAATCAGTGAGTGGGAAATCAGTGAGTGAGGGAAATCAGTGAGAGGAAAATCAGTGAGAGAGGGAAATCAGTGAGTGAGGAAAATCAGTGAGTGAGGGAAATCAGTAAGAGGGAAATCAGTGAGAGGGAAATCAGTGCGAGAGGGAAAGCAGAGAGTGAGGCAAATCTGTGAGTGAGGGAAATAAGTGAGTAAGGAAATTCAGTGCGAGAGGGAAATCAGTGAGTGAGGCAAATCCGTGAGTGAGGGAAATCAGTGAGTGAGGAAAATCAGTGAGCAGGAAATCAGTGAGATTGAAATCAGTGAGTGAGGGACATCAGTGAGAGGTAAATCAGTGAGTGAGGCATATCCATGAGTGAGGAAATTCAGTGAGTGAGGGAAATCAGTAAGAGGGAAATCAGTGAGAAATAAATCGGTGAATGAGGGAAATCAGTGAATGAGGGAAATCAGTAAGAGGGAAATCAGTGTGGGGGAAATCAGAGTGAGGAAATTCATTGAGATACAGAAATCAGTGCTGGAGGAAAATGAGTGAGTGAGGAAAATCGGTGACAGATAAAAATAATTTAGAGCGGAATAAAGTTGTGAGAGAGAAAAAAATCAGTGAGAGGGCAATCAGTGAGTGAGGGAAATCAGTGAGAGAGAAATCAGTGATAGAGCAAAATCAGTGAGAGGGAAATCAGTTAGAGAGGGAAATCAGTGAGAGGGAAAGCAGTGAGTGAGGGAAATCAGTGAGTGAGGGAAATCAGTGAGAGAGGGACATCAGTGAGCATGAAATCAGTGAGTGAGGGAAATCAGTGAGAGGGAAATCAATGAAAGGAGAATCAGTGAGAGAGGGAAATCAGTGAGAGGGAAATCAGTGAGTGGGAAATCAGTGTGAGGAAATTCATTGAGATACGGAAACCAGTGCTGGAGGAAAATGAGGGAGTGAGGAAAATCGGTGAGAGTGGAAAATAATTTAGAGAGAAAAAAGTTGTGAGAGAGAAGAAAACCAGTGAGAAGGCAATCAGTGAGTGAGGGAAATCAGTGAGAGCGAAATCAGTGAATGAGGGAAATCAGTGAGTGAGGGAAATCAGTGAGAGGGAAATCAGTGAGTGAGGGAAATCAGTGAGCGAGGGAAATCGGTGAGTGAGGAAAATAAGTGAGCAGGAAATCAGTGAGCGAGAAATCAGTGAGTGAGGGAAATCAGTGTGAGGGAAATCAGTGAGTGAGGCAAAGCCATGAGTGAGGAAAATCAGTGAGAGTAAAATCAGCGAGAGAGGGAAATCAGTGAGTGAGGAAAATCAATGAGTGAGGGAAATCAGTGAGTGAGGGAAATCAGTAAGAGGGATATCAGTGAGAGGGAAATCAGTGCGAGAGGAAAATCAGTAAGTGAGGAAAATCAGTGAGAGAGGGAAATCAGTGAGTGAGGAAAATCAGTGAGTGAGGGAAATCAGTAAGAGGGAAATCAGTGAGAGGGAAATCAGTGCGAGAGGGAAAGCAGTGAGTGAGGCAAATCCGTGAGTGAGGGAAATAAGTGAGTGAGGCAATTCAGTGTGAGAGGGAAAGCAGTGAGTGAGGCAAATCCGTGAGTGAGGGAAATCAGTGAGTGAGGAAATCATTGAGCAGGAAATCAGTGAGCTTGAAATCAGTGAGTGAGGGACATCAGTGAGAGGGAAATCAGTGAGTGAGGCATATCCATGAGTGAGGAAATTCAATGAGTGAGGGAAATCAGTGGGGGAGAAATCAGTGAGAGGGAAATCTGTGAGAGGGAAATCAGTGAGTGAGGAAAATCAGTGAGAGAGGGAAATCAGTGAGTGAGGAAATCATTGAGCAGGAAATCAGTGAGCTTGAATTCAGTGAGTGAGGGACATCAGTGAGAGGTAAATCAGTGAGTGAGGCATATCAATGAGTGAGGGAAATCAGTAAGAGGGAAATTAGTGAGGGAGAAATCAGTGAGTGAGGGAAATCAGTGAGTGAGGGAAATAAGTGAGTGAGGAAATTCAGTGAGTGAGGGAAATC
The DNA here is from genome assembly GCF_044704955.1 of Pristiophorus japonicus. NCBI lineage: Eukaryota > Metazoa > Chordata > Chondrichthyes > Pristiophoridae > Pristiophorus > Pristiophorus japonicus. The sequence continues at coordinate 1,496,909 of NC_091988.1, read as the reverse complement.
AGTAAGAGGGAAATCAGTGAGCAAGAAATCGGTGAATGAGGGAAATCAGTGAGTGAGGGAAATCAGTGAATGAGGGAAATCAGTAAGAGGGAAATCAGTGTGGGGGAAATCAGAGTGAGGAAATTCATTGAGATACGGAAATCAGTGCTGGAGGAAAATGAGTGAGTGAGGAAAATTGGTGACAGATGAAAATAATTTAGAGCGGAATAAAGTTGTGAGAGAGAAAAAAATCAGTGAGAGGGCAATCAGTGAGTGAGGGAAATCAGTGAGAGAGAAATCAGTGATAGAGCAAAATCAGTGAGTGAGGGAAATCAGTGAGAGGGAAATCAGTTAGAGAGGGAAATCAGTGAGAGGGAAAGCAGTGAGTGAGGGAAATCAGTGAGTGAGGGAAATCAGTGAGAGAGGGACATCAGTGAGCAGGAAATCAGTGAGTGAGGGAAATCAGTGAGAGGGAAATCAGTGAAAGGAGAATCAGGGAGAGAGGGAAATCAGTGAGAGGGAAATCAGTGAGTGGGAAATCAGTGTGAGGAAATTCATTGAGATACGGAAACCAGTGCTGGAGGAAAATGAGGGAGTGAGGAAAATTGGTGAGAGTGGAAAATAATTTAGAGAGAAAAAAGTTGTGAGAGAGAAGAAAACCAGTGAGAAGGCAATCAGTGAGTGAGGGAAATCAGTGAGAGCGAAATCAGTGAATGAGGGAAATCAGTGAGTGAGGGAAATCAGTGACCGAGGGAAATCGGTGAGTGAGGAAAATAAGTGAGCAGGAAATCAGTGAGCGAGAAATCAGTGAGTGAGGGAAATCAGTGTGAGGGAAATCAGTGAGTGAGGCAAATCCATGAGTGAGGAAAATCAGTGAGAGTAAAATCAGCGAGAGAGGGAAATCAGTGAGTGAGGAAAATCAATGAGTGAAGGAAATCAGTAAGAGGGAAATCAGTGAGTGAGGCAAATCCGTGAGTGAGGGATATCAGTGAGTGAGGAAAATCAGTGAGCAGGAAATCAGTGAGCTTGAAATCAGTGAGTGAGGGACATCAGTGAGAGGGAAATCAGTGAGTGAGGAATATCCATGAGTGAGGAAATTCAATGAGTGAGGGAAATCAGTGAGGGAGAAATCAGTGAGAGGGAAATCAGTGAGAGGGAAATCAGTGAGTGAGGAAAATCAGTGAGAGAGGGAAATCAGTGAGTGAGGAAAATCAGTGAGTGAGGGAAATCAGTAAGAGGGAAATCAGTGTGAGGAAATTCATTGAGATACAGAAATCAGTGCTTGAGGAAAATGAGTGAGTGAGGAAAATCGGTGACAGAGGAAAATAATTTAGAGAGCAATAAAGTTGTGAGAGAGAAGAAAATCAATGAGAGGGCAATCAGTGAGTGAGGGAAATCAGTGAGAGAGAAATCAGTGATAGAGCAAAATCAGTGAGTGAGGGAAATCAGTGAGAGGGAAAGCAGTGAGTGAGGGAAATCAGTGAATGAGGGAAATCAGTAAGAGGGAAATCAGTGTGGGGGAAATCAGTGTGAGGAAATCCATTGAGATACGGAAATCAGTGCTGGAGGAAAATGAGTGAGTGAGGAAAATCGGTGACAGAGGAAAATAATTTAGAGAGGAATAAAGTTGTGAGAGAGAGAAAAATCAGTGAGAGGGCAATCAGTGAGTGAGGGAAATCAGTGAGAGAGAAATCAGTGATAGAGCAAAATCAGTGAGTGAGGGAAATCAGTGAGAGGGAAATCAGTTAGAGAGGGAAATCAGTGAGAGAGAAAGCAGTGAGTGAGGGAAATCAGTGAGAGAGGGACATCAGTGAGCAGGAAATCAGTGAGTGAGGGAAAGCAGTGAGAGGGAAATCAGTGAAAGGAGAATCAGTGAGAGAGGGAAATCAGTGAGAGGGAAATCAGTGAGTGGGAAATCAGTGTGAGGAAATTCATTGAGATACGGAAACCAGTGCTGGAGGAAAATGAGGGAGTGAGGAAAATAGGTGAGAGTGGAAAATAATTTAGAGAGAAAAAAGTTGTGAGAGAGAAGAAAACCAGTGAGAAGGCAATCAGTGAGTGAGGGAAATGAGTGAGAGCGAAATCAGTGAATGAGGGAAATCAGTGAGTGAGGGAAATCAGTGAGAGGGAAATCAGTGAGTGAGGGAAATCAGTGAGCGAGGGAAATCGGTGAGTGAGGAAAATCAGTGAGCAGGAAATCAGTGAGCGATAAATCAGTGAGTGAAGGAAATCAGTGAGAGGGAAATCAGTGAGTGAGACAAATCCATGAGTGAGGGAAATCAGTGAGAGGGAAATCAGTGAGCAGGAAATCGGTGAATGAGGGAAATCAGTGAGTGAGGGAAATCGGTGAATGAGGGAAATCAGTGTGGGGGAAATCAGTGTGAGGAAATTCAATGTGATACGGAAATCAGTGTTGGAGCAAAATGAGTGAGTGAGGAAAATCGGTGAGAGAGGAAAATAATTTAGAGAGGAATAAAGTTGTGAGAGAGAAAAAAATCAGTGAGAGGGCAATCAGTGAGTGAGGGAAATCAGTGAGAGAGAAATCAGTGATAGAGCAAAATCAGTGAGTGAGGGAAATCAGTGAGTGGGAAATCAGTTAGAGAGGGAAATCGGTGAGAGGAAAAGCAGTGAGTGCGGGAAATCAGTGAGTGAGGAAATCAGTGAGTGAGGGAAATCAGTGAGAGAGGGACTTGAGTGAGCAGGAAATCAGTGAATGAGGGAAATCAGTGAGAGGGAAATCAGTGAGTGGGAAATCAGTGAGTGAGGGAAATCAGTGAGAGGAAAATCAGCGAGAGAGGGAAATCAGTGAGTGAGGAAAATCAGTGAGTGAGGGAAATCAGTAAGACGGAAATCAGTGAGAGGGAAATCAGTGCGAGAGGGAAAGCAGTGAGTGACGCAAATCCGTGAATGAGGGAAATCAGTGAGTGAGGAAAATCAGTGAGCAGGAAATCAGTGAGCTTGAAATCAGTGATTGAGGGACATCAATGAGAGGTAAATCAGTGAGTGAGGCATATCCATGAGTGAGGGAAATCAGTAAGAGGATAATCAGTGAGGGAGAAATCAGTGAGTGAGGGAAATCAGTGAGTGAGGGAAATCAGTTAGAGGGAAATCAGTGAGAGGGAAATCAGTGCGAGAGGGAAAGCAGTGAGTGATGCAAATCCGTGACTGAGGGAAATAAGTGAGTGAGGAAATTCAGTGAGTGAGGGAAATCAGTAAGAGGGAAATCAGTGAGCAAGAAATCGGTGAATGAGGGAAATCAGTGAGTGAGGGAAATCAGTGAATGAGGGAAATCAGTAAGAGGGAAATCAGTGTGGGGGAAATCAGTGTGAGGAAATCCATTGAGATACGGAAATCAGTGCTGGAGGAAAATGAGTGAGTGAGGAAAATCGGTGACAGAGGAAAATAATTTAGAGAGGAATAAAATCAGTGAGAGGGCAATCAGTGAGTGAGGGAAATCAGTGAGAGAGAAATCAGTGATAGAGCAAAATCAGTGAGTGAGGGAAATCAGTGAGAGGGAAATCAGTTAGAGAGGGAAATCAGTGAGAGAGAAAGCAGTGAGTGAGGGAAATCAGTGAGAGAGGGACATCAGTGAGCAGGAAATCAGTGAGTGAGGGAAAGCAGTGAGAGGGAAATCAGTGAAAGGAGAATCAGTGAGAGAGGGAAATCAGTGAGAGGGAAATCAGTGAGTGGGAAATCAGTGTGAGGAAATTCATTGAGATACGGAAACCAGTGCTGGAGGAAAATGAGGGAGTGAGGAAAATAGGTGAGAGTGGAAAATAATTTAGAGAGAAAAAAGTTGTGAGAGAGAAGAAAACCAGTGAGAAGGCAATCAGTGAGTGAGGGAAATGAGTGAGAGCGAAATCAGTGAATGAGGGAAATCAGTGAGTGAGGGAAATCAGTGAGAGGGAAATCAGTGAGTGAGGGAAATCAGTGAGCGAGGGAAATCGGTGAGTGAGGAAAATCAGTGAGCAGGAAATCAGTGAGCGAGAAATCAGTGAGTGAAGGAAATCAGTGAGAGGGAAATCAGTGAGTGAGACAAATCCATGAGTGAGGGAAATCAGTGAGAGGGAAATCAGTGAGCAAGAAATCGGTGAATGAGGGAAATCAGTGAGTGAGGGAAATCGCTGAATGAGGGAAATCAGTGTGGGGGAAATCAGTGTGAGGAAATTCAATGTGATACGGAAATCAGTGTTGGAGGAAAATGAGTGAGTGAGGAAAATCGGTGAGAGAGGAAAATAATTTAGAGAGGAATAAAGTTTTGAGAGAGAAAAAAATCAGTGAGAGGGCAATCAGTGAGTGAGGGAAATCAGTGAATGAGGGAAATCAGTGATAGAGCAAAATCAGTGAGTGAGGGAAATCAGTGAGTGGGAAATCAGTTAGAGAGGGAAATCGGTGAGAGGAAAAGCAGTGAGTGCGGGAAATCAGTGAGTGAGGAAATCAGTGAGTGAGGGAAATCAGTGAGAGAGGGACTTGAGTGAGCAGGAAATCAGTGAATGAGGGAAATCAGTGAGAGGGAAATCAGTGAGTGGGAAATCAGTGAGTGAGGGAAATCAGTGAGAGGAAAATCAGCGAGAGAGGGAAATCAGTGAGTGAGGAAAATCAGTGAGTGAGGGAAATCAGTGAGAGAGGGACATCAGTGAGCAGGAAATCAATGAGTGAGGGAAAGCAGTGAGAGGGAAATCAGTGAAAGGAGAATCAGTGAGAGAGGGAAATCAGTGAGAGGGAAATCAGTGAGTGGGAAATCAGTGTGAGGAAATTCATTGAGATACGGAAACCAGTGCTGGAGGAAAATGAGGGAGTGAGGAAAATAGGTGAGAGTGGAAAATAATTTAGAGAGAAAAAAGTTGTGAGAGAGAAGAAAACCAGTGAGAAGGCAATCAGTGAGTGAGGGAAATGAGTGAGAGCGAAATCAGTGAATGAGGGAAATCAGTGAGTGAGGGAAATCAGTGAGAGGGAAATCAGTGAGTGAGGGAAATCAGTGAGCGAGGGAAATCGGTGAGTGAGGAAAATCAGTGAGCAGGAAATCAGTGAGCGATAAATCAGTGAGTGAAGGAAATCAGTGAGAGGGAAATCAGTGAGTGAGACAAATCCATGAGTGAGGGAAATCAGTGAGAGGGAAATCAGTGAGCAGGAAATCGGTGAATGAGGGAAATCAGTGAGTGAGGGAAATCGGTGAATGAGGGAAATCAGTGTGGGGGAAATCAGTGTGAGGAAATTCAATGTGATACGGAAATCAGTGTTGGAGCAAAATGAGTGAGTGAGGAAAATCGGTGAGAGAGGAAAATAATTTAGAGAGGAATAAAGTTGTGAGAGAGAAAAAAATCAGTGAGAGGGCAATCAGTGAGTGAGGGAAATCAGTGAGAGAGAAATCAGTGATAGAGCAAAATCAGTGAGTGAGGGAAATCAGTGAGTGGGAAATCAGTTAGAGAGGGAAATCGGTGAGAGGAAAAGCAGTGAGTGCGGGAAATCAGTGAGTGAGGAAATCAGTGAGTGAGGGAAATCAGTGAGAGAGGGACTTGAGTGAGCAGGAAATCAGTGAATGAGGGAAATCAGTGAGAGGGAAATCAGTGAGTGGGAAATCAGTGAGTGAGGGAAATCAGTGAGAGGAAAATCAGCGAGAGAGGGAAATCAGTGAGTGAGGAAAATCAGTGAGTGAGGGAAATCAGTAAGACGGAAATCAGTGAGAGGGAAATCAGTGCGAGAGGGAAAGCAGTGAGTGACGCAAATCCGTGAATGAGGGAAATCAGTGAGTGAGGAAAATCAGTGAGCAGGAAATCAGTGAGCTTGAAATCAGTGATTGAGGGACATCAATGAGAGGTAAATCAGTGAGTGAGGCATATCCATGAGTGAGGGAAATCAGTAAGAGGATAATCAGTGAGGGAGAAATCAGTGAGTGAGGGAAATCAGTGAGTGAGGGAAATCAGTTAGAGGGAAATCAGTGAGAGGGAAATCAGTGCGAGAGGGAAAGCAGTGAGTGATGCAAATCCGTGACTGAGGGAAATAAGTGAGTGAGGAAATTCAGTGAGTGAGGGAAATCAGTAAGAGGGAAATCAGTGAGCAAGAAATCGGTGAATGAGGGAAATCAGTGAGTGAGGGAAATCAGTGAATGAGGGAAATCAGTAAGAGGGAAATCAGTGTGGGGGAAATCAGTGTGAGGAAATCCATTGAGATACGGAAATCAGTGCTGGAGGAAAATGAGTGAGTGAGGAAAATCGGTGACAGAGGAAAATAATTTAGAGAGGAATAAAGTTGTGAGAGAGAGAAAAATCAGTGAGAGGGCAATCAGTGAGTGAGGGAAATCAGTGAGAGAGAAATCAGTGATAGAGCAAAATCAGTGAGTGAGGGAAATCAGTGAGAGGGAAATCAGTTAGAGAGGGAAATCAGTGAGAGAGAAAGCAGTGAGTGAGGGAAATCAGTGAGAGAGGGACATCAGTGAGCAGGAAATCAGTGAGTGAGGGAAAGCAGTGAGAGGGAAATCAGTGAAAGGAGAATCAGTGAGAGAGGGAAATCAGTGAGAGGGAAATCAGTGAGTGGGAAATCAGTGTGAGGAAATTCATTGAGATACGGAAACCAGTGCTGGAGGAAAATGAGGGAGTGAGGAAAATAGGTGAGAGTGGAAAATAATTTAGAGAGAAAAAAGTTGTGAGAGAGAAGAAAACCAGTGAGAAGGCAATCAGTGAGTGAGGGAAATGAGTGAGAGCGAAATCAGTGAATGAGGGAAATCAGTGAGTGAGGGAAATCAGTGAGAGGGAAATCAGTGAGTGAGGGAAATCAGTGAGCGAGGGAAATCGGTGAGTGAGGAAAATCAGTGAGCAGGAAATCAGTGAGCGAGAAATCAGTGAGTGAAGGAAATCAGTGAGAGGGAAATCAGTGAGTGAGACAAATCCATGAGTGAGGGAAATCAGTGAGAGGGAAATCAGTGAGCAAGAAATCGGTGAATGAGGGAAATCAGTGAGTGAGGGAAATCGCTGAATGAGGGAAATCAGTGTGGGGGAAATCAGTGTGAGGAAATTCAATGTGATACGGAAATCAGTGTTGGAGGAAAATGAGTGAGTGAGGAAAATCGGTGAGAGAGGAAAATAATTTAGAGAGGAATAAAGTTGTGAGAGAGAAAAAAATCAGTGAGAGGGCAATCAGTGAGTGAGGGAAATCAGTGAGAGAGAAATCAGTGATAGAGCAAAATCAGTGAGTGAGGGAAATCAGTGAGTGGGAAATCAGTTAGAGAGGGAAATCGGTGAGAGGAAAAGCAGTGAGTGCGGGAAATCAGTGAGTGAGGAAATCAGTGAGTGAGGGAAATCAGTGAGAGAGGGACTTGAGTGAGCAGGAAATCAGTGAATGAGGGAAATCAGTGAGAGGGAAATCAGTGAGTGGGAAATCAGTGAGTGAGGGAAATCAGTAAGAGGGAAATCAGTGAGAGGGAAATCAGTGCGAGAGGGAAAGCAGTGAGTGACGCAAATCCGTGAATGAGGGAAATCAGTGAGTGAGGAAAATCAGTGAGCAGGAAATCAGTGAGCTTGAAATCAGTGATTGAGGGACATCAATGAGAGGTAAATCAGTGAGTGAGGCATATCCATGAGTGAGGGAAATCAGTAAGAGGGAAATCAGTGAGGGAGAAATCAGTGAGTGAGGGAAATCAGTGAGTGAGGGAAATCAGTTAGAGGGAAATCAGTGAGAGGGAAATCAGTGCGAGAGGGAAAGCAGTGAGTGATGCAAATCCGTGACTGAGGGAAATAAGTGAGTGAGGAAATTCAGTGAGTGAGGGAAATCAGTAAGAGGGAAATCAGTGAGCAAGAAATCGGTGAATGAGGGAAATCAGTGAGTGAGGGAAATCAGTGAATGAGGGAAATCAGTAAGAGGGAAATCAGTGTGGGGGAAATCAGTGTGAGGAAATCCATTGAGATACGGAAATCAGTGCTGGAGGAAAATGAGTGAGTGAGGAAAATCGGTGAGAGAGGAAAATAATTTAGAGAGGAATAAAGTTGTGAGAGAGAAGAAAATCAGTGAGAGGGCAATCAGTGAGTGAGGGAAATCAGTGAGAGAGAAATCAGTGATAGAGCAAAATCAGTGAGTGAGGGAAATCAGTGAGAGGGAAAGCAGTGAGTGAGGGAAATCAGTGAGTGAGGGAAATCAGTGAGAGAGGGACATCAGTGAGCAGGAAATCAGTGAGTGAGGGAAATCAGTGAGAGGGAAATCAGTGAAAGGAGAATCAGTCAGAGAGGGAAATCAGTGAGAGGGAAATCAGTGAGTGGGAAATCAGTGAGTGAGGGAAATCAGTGAGAGAGTGAAATCAGTGAGAGAGGGAAATAAGTGAGTGAGGGAAATCAGGGAGAGAGGGAAATCAGTGAGAGATGGAAATCAATGACTGAAGAAAATCAGTGAGAGAATGAAATCAGTGAGTGAGGGAAATCAATGAGTGAAGGAAATCAGTGAGTGAGAGAAATCAGGGCGAGAGGGAAATCAGTGAGAGAGGGAAATCAATGAGAGAGGGAAATCAGTGAGAGGGAAATCAGTGTGGGAGAAATCAGTGAGTGTGGGAAATCAGTGAGAGGGGAAAATCAGTGAGAGGGGGAAATCAGTGAGAGAGGGAAATCAGTGAGAGGGAAATCAGTGAGAGGGAAATCAGTGAGAGGAAAAACAGTGAAAGGAGAATCAGTGAGTGAGGGAAATTAGTGAGTGAGGAAAATCAGCGAGTGAGGAAAATCAGTAAGAGGGAAATCAGTGAGGGGGAAATCAGTGTGAGGAAATTCATTGAGATACGGAAACCAGTGCTGGAGGAAAATGAGGGAGTGAGGAAAATCGGTGAGAGTGGAAAATAATTTAGAGAGAAAAAAGTTGTGAGAGAGAAGAAAACCAGTGAGAAGGCAATCAGTGAGTGAGGGAAATCAGTGAGAGCGAAATCAGTGGGGGAGAAATCAGTGAGTGAAGGAAATCAGTGAGTGAGGAAAATCAGTGAGTGAGGGAAATCAGTAAGAGGGAAATTAGTGAGGGAGAAATCAGTGAGTGATGGAAATCAGTGAGTGAGGGAAATCAGTAAGAGGGAAATCAGTGAGAGGGAAATCAGTGCGAGAGGTAAATCAGTGAGTGAGGCATATCCATGAGTGAGGGAAATCAGTAAGAGGGAAATCAGTGAGGGAGAAATCAGTGAGTGAGGGAAATCAGTGAATGAGGGAAATCAGTAAGAGGGAAATCAGTGTGGGGGAAATCAGTGTGAGGAAATCCATTGAGATACGGAAATCAGTGCTGGAGGAAAATGAGTGAGTGAGGAAAATCGGTGAGAGAGGAAAATAATTTAGAGAGGAATAAAGTTGTGAGAGAGAAGAAAATCAGTGAGAGGGCAATCAGTGAGTGAGGGAAATCAGTGAGAGAGAAATCAGTGACAGAGCAAAATCAGTGAGTGTGGGAAATCAGTGAGAGGGAAAGCAGTGAGTGAGGGAAATCAGTGAGTGAGGGAAATCAGTGAGAGAGGGACATCAGTGAGCAGGAAATCAGTGAGTGAGGGAAATCAGTGAGAGGGAAATCAGTGAAAGGAGAATCAGTGAGAGAGGGTAATCAGTGAGAGGGAAATCAGTGAGTGGGAAATCAGTGAGTGAGGGAAATCAGTGAATGAGGGAAATCAGTAAGAGGGAAATCAGTGAGAGGGAAATCAGTGCGAGAGGGAAAGCAGTGAGTGAGGAAAATCAGTGAGCAGGAAATCAGTGAGCTTGAAATCAGTGAGTGAGGGACATCAGTGAGAGGTAAATCAGTGAGTGAGGCATATCCATGAGTGAGGGAAACCAGTAAGAGGGAAATTAGTGAGGGAGAAATCAGTGAGTGAGGGAAATCAGTGAGTGAGAGAAATCAGTAAGAGGGAAATCAGTGAGAGGGAAATCAGTGCAAGAGGGAAAGCAGTGAGTGAGACAAATCCGTGAGTGAGGGAAATAAGTGAGTGAGGAAATTCAGTGAGTGAGGGAAATCAGTAAGAGGGAAATCAGTGAGCAAGAAATCGGTGAATGAGGGAAATCGGTGAGTGAGGGAAATCAGTGAATGAGGGAAATCAGTAAGAGGGAAATCAGTGTGGGGGAAATCAGTGTGAGGAAATTCATTGAGATACGGAAATCAGTGCTGGAGGAAATCAGTGAGTGAGGAAAATCGGTGACAGAGGAAAATAATTTAGAGAGGAATAAAGTTGTGAGAGAGAAAAAAATCAGTGAGAGGGCAATCAGTGAGTGAGGGAAATCAGTGAGAGAGAAATCAGTGATATAGCAAAATCCGTGAGTGAGGGAAATCAGTGAGAGGGAAATCAGTTAGAGAGGGAAGTCAGTGAGAGGGAAAGCAGTGAGTGAGGGAAATCAGTGAGTGAGAGAAATCAGGGAGAGAGGGAAATCAGTGAGAGAGGGAACTAAGTGAGTGAGGGAAATCAGGGAGAGAGGGAAATCAGTGAGAGAGGGAAATCAGTGAGAGAATGAAATCAGTGAGTGAGGGAAATCAGCAAGTGAGCGAAATCAGTGAGTGAGAGAAATCAGGGAGAGAGGGAAATCATTGAGAGAGGGAACTAAGTGAGTGAGGGAAATCAGGGAGAGAGGGAAATCAGTGAGAGAGGGAAATAAATGACTGAAGAAAATCAGTGAGAGAATGAAATCAGTGAGTGAGGGAAATCAATGAGTGAAGGAAATCAGTGAGTGAGAGAAATCAGGGCGAGAGGGAAATCAGTGAGAGAGGGAAATCAATGAGAGAATGAAATCAGTGAGTGAGGGAAATCAATGAGTGAAGGAAATCAGTGAGTGAGAAAAATCAGGGCGAGAGGGAAATCAGTGAGAGAGTGAAAAAGTGAGAGGGAAATCAGTGAATGAGGGAGATCAGTGAGAGGGAAATCAGTTAGAGAGGGAAATCAGTGAGAGGGAAATCAGTGAGTGAGGGAAATCAGTGAGAGAGAGAAATCAGTGAGAGGGAAATCAGTGAGAGGGAAATCAGTGAAAGGAGAATCAGTGAGAGAGGGAAATCAGTGAGAGGGAAATCAGTGAGTGGGAAATCAGTGTGAGGAAATTCATTGAGATACGGAAACCAGTGCTGGAGGAAAATGAGGGAGTGAGGAAAATCGGTGAGAGTGGAAAATAATTTAGAGAGAAAAAAGTTGTGAGAGAGAAGAAAACCAGTGAGAAGGCAATCAGTGAGTGAGGGAAATCAGTGAGAGCGAAATCAGTGAATGAGGGAAATCAGTGAGTGAGGGAAATCAGTGAGAGGGAAATCAGTGAGTGAGGGAAATCAGTGAGCGAGGGAAATCGGTGAGTGAGGAAAATGAGTGAGCAGGAAATCAGTGAGCGAGAAATCAGTGAGTGAGGGCAATCAGTGAGAGGGAAATCAGTGAGTGAGGCAAATCCATGAGTGAGGGAAATCAGTGAGAGGGAAATCAGTGAGAGGGAAATCAGTGCGAGAGGGAGAGCAGTGAGTGAGGCAAATCCGTGAGTGGGGGAAATAAGTGAGTGAGGAAATTCAGTGCGAGAGGGAAAGCAGTGAGTGAGGCAAATCCGTGAGTGAGGGAAATCAGTGAGTGAGGAAAATCAGTGAGCAGGAAATCAGTGAGCTTGAAATCAGTGAGTGAGGGACATCAGTGAGAGGTAAATCAGTGAGTGAGGCATATCCATGAGTGAGGGAAATCAGTAAGAGGGAAATTAGTGAGGGAGAAATCAGTGAGTGAGGGAAATCAGTGAGTGAGGGAAATCAGTAAGAGGTAAATCAGTGAGAGGGAAATCAGTGCGAGAGGGAAAGCAGTGAGTGAGGCAAATCCGTGAGTGAGGCAAATAAGTGAGTGAGGAAATTCAGTGAGTGAGGGAAATCAGGGAGAGAGGGAAATCAGTGAGAGAGGGAAATCAATGAGAGAGGGAAATCAGTGAGAGGAAAATCAGTGGGGGAGAAATCAGTGAGTGTGGGAAATCAGTGAGAGGGAAAAATCAGTTAGAGGGGGAAATCAGTGAGAGAGGGAAATCAGTGAGAGGGAAATCAGTGAGAGGAAAAACAGTGAAAGGAGAATCAGTGAGTGAGGGAAATTAGTGAGTGAGGAAAATCAGTGAGTGAGGGAAATCAGTAAGAGGGAAATCAGTGAGGGGGAAATCAGTGTGAGGAAATTCATTGAGATACGGAAACCAGTGCTGGAGGAAAATGAGGGAGTGAGGAAAATCGGTGAGAGTGGAAAATAATTTAGAGAGAAAAAAGTTGTGAGAGAGAAGAAAACCAGTGAGAAGGCAATCAGTGAGTGAGGGAAATCAGTGAGAGCGAAATCAGTGAATGAGGGAAATCTGTGAGTGAGGGAAAGCAGTGAGAGGGATATCAGTGAGTGAGGGAAATCAGTGAGCGAGGGAAATCGGTGAGAGGGAAATCAGTGGGGGAGAAATCAGTGCGTGTGGGAAATCAGTGAGAGGGGAAAATCGGTTAGAGGGGGTAATCAGTGAGAGAGGGAAATCAGTGAAAGGGAAATCAGTGAGAGGGAAATCAGTGAGAGGAAAAACAGTGAAAGGAAAATCAGTGCGTGAGGGAAATTAGTGAGTGAGGAAAATCAGTGAGTGAGGGAAATCAGTAAGAGGGAAATCAGTGAGGGGGAAATCAGTGTGAGGAAATTCATTGAGATACGGAAACCAGTGCTGGAGGAAAATGAGGGAGTGAGGAAAATCGGTGAGAGTGGAAAATAATTTAGAGAGAAAAAAGTTGTGAGAGAGAAGAAAACCAGTGAGAAGGCAATCAGTGAGTGAGGGAAATCAGTGAGAGCAAAATCAGTGGGGGAGAAATCAGTGAGTGAGGGAAATCAGTGAGTGAGGAAAATCAGTGAGTGAGGGAAATCAGTAAGAGGGAAATTAGTGAGGGAGAAATCAGTGAGTGAGGGAAATCAGTGAGTGAGGGAAATCAGTAAGAGGGAAATCAGTGAGAGGGAAATCAGTGCGAGAGGGAAATCAGTGAGTGAGGCAAATCCGTGAGTGAGGGAAATAAGTGAGTGAGGAAATTCAGTGAGTGAGGGAAATCAGTAAGAGGGAAATCAGTGAGCAAGAAATCGGTGAATGAGGGAAATCAGTGAGTGAGGGAAATCAGTGAATGAGGGAAATCAGTAAGAGGGAAATCTGTGTGCGGGAAATCAGTGTGAGGAAATTCATTGGGATACGGAAATCAGTGCTGGAGGAAAATGAGTGAGTGAGGAAAATCGGTGACAGAGGAAAATAATTTAGAGAGGAATAAAGTTGTGAGAGAGAAAAAAATCAGTGAGAGGGCAATCAGTGAGTGAGGGAAATCAGTGAGCGAGAAATCAGTGATAGAGCAAAATCAGTGAGTGAGGGAAATCAGTGAGAGGGAAATCAGTTAGAGAGGGAAATCAATGAGAGGGAAAGCAGTGAGTGAGGGAAATCAGTGAGAGCGAAATCAGTGAATGAGGGAAATCTGTGAGTGAGGGAAAGCAGTGAGAGGGATATCAGTGAGTGAGGGAAATCAGTGAGCGAGGGAAATCGGTGAGAGGGAAATCAGTGGGGGAGAAATCAGTGCGTGTGGGAAATCAGTGAGAGGGGAAAATCAGTTAGAGGGGGAAATCAGTGAGAGAGGGAAATCAGTGAAAGGGAAATCAGTGAGAGGGAAATCAGTGAGAGGAAAAACAGTGAAAGGAAAATCAGTGCGTGAGGGAAATTAGTGAGTGAGGAAAATCAGTGAGTGAGGGAAATCAGTAAGAGGGAAATCAGTGAGGGGGAAATCAGTGTGAGGAAATTCATTGAGATACGGAAATCAGTGTTGGAGGAAAATGAGGGAGTGAGGAAAATCGGTGAGAGTGGAAAATAATTTAGAGAGAAAAAAGTTGTGAGAGAGAAGAAAACCAGTGAGAAGGCAATCAGTGAGTGAGGGAAATCAGTGAGAGAGAAATCAGTGGGGGAGAAATCAGTGAGTGAGGGAAATCAGTGAGTGAGGAAAATCAGTGAGTGAGGGAAATCAGTAAGAGGGAAATTAGTGAGGGAGAAATCAGTGAGTGAGGGAAATCAGTGAGTGAGGGAAATCAGTAAGAGGGAAATCAGTGAGAGGGAAATCAGTGCGAGAGGGAAATCAGTGAGTGAGGCAAATCCGTGAGTGAGGGAAATAAGTGAGTAGGGAAATTCAGTGAGTGAGGGAAATCAGTAAGAGGGAAATCAGTGAGCAAGAAATCGGTGAATGAGGGAAATCAGTGAGTGAGGGAAATCAGTGAATGAGGGAAATCAGTAAGAGGGAAAGCTGTGTGCGGGAAATCAGTGTGAGGAAATTCATTGGGATACGGAAATCAGTGCTGGAGGAAAATGAGTGAGTGAGGAAAATCGGTGACAGAGGAAAATAATTTAGAGAGGAATAAAGTTGTGAGAGAGAAGAAAATCAGTGAGAGGGCAATCAGTGAGTGAGGGAAATCAGTGAGAGAGAAATCAGTGATAGAGCAAAATCAGTGAGTGAGGGAAATCAGTGAGAGGGAAAGCAGTGAGTGAGGGAAATCAGTGAGTGAGGGAAATCAGTGAGAGAGGGACATCAGTGAGCAGGAAATCAGTGAGTGAGGGAAATCAGTGAGAGGGAAATCAGTGAAAGGAGAATCAGTCAGAGAGGGAAATCAGTGAGAGGGAAATCAGTGAGTGGGAAATCAGTGAGTGAGGGAAATCAGTGAGAGAGTGAAATCAGTGAGAGAGGGAAATAAGTGAGTGAGGGAAATCAGGGAGAGAGGGAAATCAGTGAGAGATGGAAATCAATGACTGAAGAAAATCAGTGAGAGAATGAAATCAGTGAGTGAGGGAAATCAATGAGTGAAGGAAATCAGTGAGTGAGAGAAATCAGGGCGAGAGGGAAATCAGTGAGAGAGGGAAATCAATGAGAGAGGGAAATCAGTGAGAGGGAAATCAGTGTGGGAGAAATCAGTGAGTGTGGGAAATCAGTGAGAGGGGAAAATCAGTGAGAGGGGGAAATCAGTGAGAGAGGGAAATCAGTGAGAGGGAAATCAGTGAGAGGGAAATCAGTGAGAGGAAAAACAGTGAAAGGAGAATCAGTGAGTGAGGGAAATTAGTGAGTGAGGAAAATCAGCGAGTGAGGAAAATCAGTAAGAGGGAAATCAGTGAGGGGGAAATCAGTGTGAGGAAATTCATTGTGGTACGGAAACCAGTGCTGGAGGAAAATGAGGGAGTGAGGAAAATCGGTGAGAGTGGAAAATAATTTAGAGAGAAAAAAGTTGTGAGAGAGAAGAAAACCAGTGAGAAGGCAATCAGTGAGTGAGGGAAATCAGTGAGAGCGAAATCAGTGGGGGAGACATCAGTGAGTGAAGGAAATCAGTGAGTGAGGAAAATCAGTGAGTGAGGGAAATCAGTAAGAGGGAAATTAGTGAGGGAGAAATCAGTGAGTGATGGAAATCAGTGAGTGAGGGAAATCAGTAAGAGGGAAATCAGTGAGAGGGAAATCAGTGCGAGAGGTAAATCAGTGAGTGAGGCATATCCATGAGTGAGGGAAATCAGTAAGAGGGAAATCAGTGAGGGAGAAATCAGTGAGTGAGGGAAATCAGTGAATGAGGGAAATCAGTAAGAGGGAAATCAGTGTGGGGGAAATCAGTGTGAGGAAATCCATTGAGATACGGAAATCAGTGCTGGAGGAAAATGAGTGAGTGAGGAAAATCGGTGAGAGAGGAAAATAATTTAGAGAGGAATAAAGTTGTGAGAGAGAAGAAAATCAGTGAGAGGGCAATCAGTGAGTGAGGGAAATCAGTGAGAGAGAAATCAGTGACAGAGCAAAATCAGTGAGTGTGGGAAATCAGTGAGAGGGAAAGCAGTGAGTGAGGGAAATCAGTGAGTGAGGGAAATCAGTGAGAGAGGGACATCAGTGAGCAGGAAATCAGTGAGTGAGGGAAATCAGTGAGAGGGAAATCAGTGAAAGGAGAATCAGTGAGAGAGGGTAATCAGTGAGAGGGAAATCAGTGAGTGGGAAATCAGTGAGTGAGGGAAATCAGTGAATGAGGGAAATCAGTAAGAGGGAAATCAGTGAGAGGGAAATCAGTGCGAGAGGGATAGCAGTGAGTGAGGAAAATCAGTGAGCAGGAAATCAGTGAGCTTGAAATCAGTGAGTGAGGGACATCAGTGAGAGGTAAATCAGTGAGTGAGGCATATCCATGAGTGAGGGAAACCAGTAAGAGGGAAATTAGTGAGGGAGAAATCAGTGAGTGAGGGAAATCAGTGAGTGAGAGAAATCAGTAAGAGGGAAATCAGTGAGAGGGAAATCAGTGCAAGAGGGAAAGCAGTGAGTGAGACAAATCCGTGAGTGAGGGAAATAAGTGAGTGAGGAAATTCAGTGAGTGAGGGAAATCAGTAAGAGGGAAATCAGTGAGCAAGAAATCGGTGAATGAGGGAAATCGGTGAGTGAGGGAAATCAGTGAATGAGGGAAATCAGTAAGAGGGAAATCAGTGTGGGGGAAATCAGTGTGAGGAAATTCATTGAGATACGGAAATCAGTGCTGGAGGAAATCAGTGAGTGAGGAAAATCGGTGACAGAGGAAAATAATTTAGAGAGGAATAAAGTTGTGAGAGAGAAAAAAATCAGTGAGAGGGCAATCAGTGAGTGAGGGAAATCAGTGAGAGAGAAATCAGTGATATAGCAAAATCCGTGAGTGAGGGAAATCAGTGAGAGGGAAATCAGTTAGAGAGGGAAGTCAGTGAGAGGGAAAGCAGTGAGTGAGGGAAATCAGTGAGTGAGAGAAATCAGGGAGAGAGGGAAATCAGTGAGAGAGGGAACTAAGTGAGTGAGGGAAATCAGGGAGAGAGGGAAATCAGTGAGAGAGGGAAATCAGTGAGAGAATGAAATCAGTGAGTGAGGGAAATCAGCAAGTGAGCGAAATCAGTGAGTGAGAGAAATCAGGGAGAGAGGGAAATCAGTGAGAGAGGGAAATAAATGACTGAAGAAAATCAGTGAGAGAATGAAATCAGTGAGTGAGGGAAATCAATGAGTGAAGGAAATCAGTGAGTGAGAGAAATCAGGGCGAGAGGGAAATCAGTGAGAGAGGGAAATCAATGAGAGAATGAAATCAGTGAGTGAGGGAAATCAATGAGTGAAGGAAATCAGTGAGTGAGAAAAATCAGGGCGAGAGGGAAATCAGTGAGAGAGTGAAAAAGTGAGAGGGAAATCAGTGAATGAGGGAGATCAGTGAGAGGGAAATCAGTTAGAGAGGGAAATCAGTGAGAGGGAAATCAGTGAGTGAGGGAAATCAGTGAGAGAGAGAAATCAGTGAGAGGGAAATCAGTGAGAGGGAAATCAGTGAAAGGAGAATCAGTGAGAGAGGGAAATCAGTGAGAGGGAAATCAGTGAGTGGGAAATCAGTGTGAGGAAATTCATTGAGATACGGAAACCAGTGCTGGAGGAAAATGAGGGAGTGAGGAAAATCGGTGAGAGTGGAAAATAATTTAGAGAGAAAAAAGTTGTGAGAGAGAAGAAAACCAGTGAGAAGGCAATCAGTGAGTGAGGGAAATCAGTGAGAGCAAAATCAGTGAATGAGGGAAATCAGTGAGTGAGGGAAATCAGTGAGAGGGAAATCAGTGAGTGAGGGAAATCAGTGAGCGAGGGAAATCGGTGAGTGAGGAAAATGAGTGAGCAGGAAATCAGTGAGCGAGAAATCAGTGAGTGAGGGCAATCAGTGAGAGGGAAATCAGTGAGTGAGGCAAATCCATGAGTGAGGGAAATCAGTGAGAGGGAAATCAGTGAGAGGGAAATCAGTGCGAGAGGGAGAGCAGTGAGTGAGGCAAATCCGTGAGTGGGGGAAATAAGTGAGTGAGGAAATTCAGTGCGAGAGGGAAAGCAGTGAGTGAGGCAAATCCGTGAGTGAGGGAAATCAGTGAGTGAGGAAAATCAGTGAGCAGGAAATCAGTGAGCTTGAAATCAGTGAGTGAGGGACATCAGTGAGAGGTAAATCAGTGAGTGAGGCATATCCATGAGTGAGGGAAATCAGTAAGAGGGAAATTAGTGAGGGAGAAATCAGTGAGTGAGGGAAATCAGTGAGTG
This sequence comes from Pristiophorus japonicus, assembly GCF_044704955.1. NCBI lineage: Eukaryota > Metazoa > Chordata > Chondrichthyes > Pristiophoridae > Pristiophorus > Pristiophorus japonicus. Next base: position 1,478,942 of record NC_091988.1, on the reverse strand, counting down.
AGGGAAATCAGTAAGAGGTAAATCAGTGAGAGGGAAATCAGTGCGAGAGGGAAAGCAGTGAGTGAGGCAAATCCGTGAGTGAGGCAAATAAGTGAGTGAGGAAATTCAGTGAGTGAGGGAAATCAGGGAGAGAGGGAAATCAGTGAGAGAGGGAACTAAGTGAGTGAGGGAAATCAGGGAGAGAGGGAAATCAGTGAGAGAGGGAAATCAGTGAGAGAATGAAATCAGTGAGTGAGGGAAATCAGCAAGTGAGCGAAATCAGTGAGTGAGAGAAATCAGGGAGAGAGGGAAATCAGTGAGAGAGGGAAATAAATGACTGAAGAAAATCAGTGAGAGAATGAAATCAGTGAGTGAGGGAAATCAATGAGTGAAGGAAATCAGTGAGTGAGAGAAATCAGGGCGAGAGGGAAATCAGTGAGAGAGGGAAATCAATGAGAGAATGAAATCAGTGAGTGAGGGAAATCAATGAGTGAAGGAAATCAGTGAGTGAGAAAAATCAGGGCGAGAGGGAAATCAGTGAGAGAGTGAAAAAGTGAGAGGGAAATCAGTGAATGAGGGAGATCAGTGAGAGGGAAATCAGTTAGAGAGGGAAATCAGTGAGAGGGAAATCAGTGAGTGAGGGAAATCAGTGAGAGAGAGAAATCAGTGAGAGGGAAATCAGTGAGAGGGAAATCAGTGAAAGGAGAATCAGTGAGAGAGGGAAATCAGTGAGAGGGAAATCAGTGAGTGGGAAATCAGTGTGAGGAAATTCATTGAGATACGGAAACCAGTGCTGGAGGAAAATGAGGGAGTGAGGAAAATCGGTGAGAGTGGAAAATAATTTAGAGAGAAAAAAGTTGTGAGAGAGAAGAAAACCAGTGAGAAGGCAATCAGTGAGTGAGGGAAATCAGTGAGAGCAAAATCAGTGAATGAGGGAAATCAGTGAGTGAGGGAAATCAGTGAGAGGGAAATCAGTGAGTGAGGGAAATCAGTGAGCGAGGGAAATCGGTGAGTGAGGAAAATGAGTGAGCAGGAAATCAGTGAGCGAGAAATCAGTGAGTGAGGGCAATCAGTGAGAGGGAAATCAGTGAGTGAGGCAAATCCATGAGTGAGGGAAATCAGTGAGAGGGAAATCAGTGAGAGGGAAATCAGTGCGAGAGGGAGAGCAGTGAGTGAGGCAAATCCGTGAGTGGGGGAAATAAGTGAGTGAGGAAATTCAGTGCGAGAGGGAAAGCAGTGAGTGAGGCAAATCCGTGAGTGAGGGAAATCAGTGAGTGAGGAAAATCAGTGAGCAGGAAATCAGTGAGCTTGAAATCAGTGAGTGAGGGACATCAGTGAGAGGTAAATCAGTGAGTGAGGCATATCCATGAGTGAGGGAAATCAGTAAGAGGGAAATTAGTGAGGGAGAAATCAGTGAGTGAGGGAAATCAGTGAGTGAGGGAAATCAGTAAGAGGTAAATCAGTGAGAGGGAAATCAGTGCGAGAGGGAAAGCAGTGAGTGAGGCAAATCCGTGAGTGAGGCAAATAAGTGAGTGAGGAAATTCAGTGAGTGAGGGAAATCAGGGAGAGAGGGAAATCAGTGAGAGAGGGAAATCAATGAGAGAGGGAAATCAGTGAGAGGAAAATCAGTGGGGGAGAAATCAGTGAGTGTGGGAAATCAGTGAGAGGGAAAAATCAGTTAGAGGGGGAAATCAGTGAGAGAGGGAAATCAGTGAGAGGGAAATCAGTGAGAGGAAAAACAGTGAAAGGAGAATCAGTGAGTGAGGGAAATTAGTGAGTGAGGAAAATCAGTGAGTGAGGGAAATCAGTAAGAGGGAAATCAGTGAGGGGGAAATCAGTGTGAGGAAATTCATTGAGATACGGAAACCAGTGCTGGAGGAAAATGAGGGAGTGAGGAAAATCGGTGAGAGTGGAAAATAATTTAGAGAGAAAAAAGTTGTGAGAGAGAAGAAAACCAGTGAGAAGGCAATCAGTGAGTGAGGGAAATCAGTGAGAGCGAAATCAGTGAATGAGGGAAATCTGTGAGTGAGGGAAAGCAGTGAGAGGGATATCAGTGAGTGAGGGAAATCAGTGAGCGAGGGAAATCGGTGAGAGGGAAATCAGTGGGGGAGAAATCAGTGCGTGTGGGAAATCAGTGAGAGGGGAAAATCAGTTAGAGGGGGTAATCAGTGAGAGAGGGAAATCAGTGAAAGGGAAATCAGTGAGAGGGAAATCAGTGAGAGGAAAAACAGTGAAAGGAAAATCAGTGCGTGAGGGAAATTAGTGAGTGAGGAAAATCAGTGAGTGAGGGAAATCAGTAAGAGGGAAATCAGTGAGGGGGAAATCAGTGTGAGGAAATTCATTGAGATACGGAAACCAGTGCTGGAGGAAAATGAGGGAGTGAGGAAAATCGGTGAGAGTGGAAAATAATTTAGAGAGAAAAAAGTTGTGAGAGAGAAGAAAACCAGTGAGAAGGCAATCAGTGAGTGAGGGAAATCAGTGAGAGCAAAATCAGTGGGGGAGAAATCAGTGAGTGAGGGAAATCAGTGAGTGAGGAAAATCAGTGAGTGAGGGAAATCAGTAAGAGGGAAATTAGTGAGGGAGAAATCAGTGAGTGAGGGAAATCAGTGAGTGAGGGAAATCAGTAAGAGGGAAATCAGTGAGAGGGAAATCAGTGCGAGAGGGAAATCAGTGAGTGAGGCAAATCCGTGAGTGAGGGAAATAAGTGAGTGAGGAAATTCAGTGAGTGAGGGAAATCAGTAAGAGGGAAATCAGTGAGCAAGAAATCGGTGAATGAGGGAAATCAGTGAGTGAGGGAAATCAGTGAATGAGGGAAATCAGTAAGAGGGAAATCTGTGTGCGGGAAATCAGTGTGAGGAAATTCATTGGGATACGGAAATCAGTGCTGGAGGAAAATGAGTGAGTGAGGAAAATCGGTGACAGAGGAAAATAATTTAGAGAGGAATAAAGTTGTGAGAGAGAAAAAAATCAGTGAGAGGGCAATCAGTGAGTGAGGGAAATCAGTGAGCGAGAAATCAGTGATAGAGCAAAATCAGTGAGTGAGGGAAATCAGTGAGAGGGAAATCAGTTAGAGAGGGAAATCAATGAGAGGGAAAGCAGTGAGTGAGGGAAATCAGTGAGAGCGAAATCAGTGAATGAGGGAAATCTGTGAGTGAGGGAAAGCAGTGAGAGGGATATCAGTGAGTGAGGGAAATCAGTGAGCGAGGGAAATCGGTGAGAGGGAAATCAGTGGGGGAGAAATCAGTGCGTGTGGGAAATCAGTGAGAGGGGAAAATCAGTTAGAGGGGGAAATCAGTGAGAGAGGGAAATCAGTGAAAGGGAAATCAGTGAGAGGGAAATCAGTGAGAGGAAAAACAGTGAAAGGAAAATCAGTGCGTGAGGGAAATTAGTGAGTGAGGAAAATCAGTGAGTGAGGGAAATCAGTAAGAGGGAAATCAGTGAGGGGGAAATCAGTGTGAGGAAATTCATTGAGATACGGAAATCAGTGTTGGAGGAAAATGAGGGAGTGAGGAAAATCGGTGAGAGTGGAAAATAATTTAGAGAGAAAAAAGTTGTGAGAGAGAAGAAAACCAGTGAGAAGGCAATCAGTGAGTGAGGGAAATCAGTGAGAGAGAAATCAGTGGGGGAGAAATCAGTGAGTGAGGGAAATCAGTGAGTGAGGAAAATCAGTGAGTGAGGGAAATCAGTAAGAGGGAAATTAGTGAGGGAGAAATCAGTGAGTGAGGGAAATCAGTGAGTGAGGGAAATCAGTAAGAGGGAAATCAGTGAGAGGGAAATCAGTGCGAGAGGGAAATCAGTTAGTGAGGCAAATCCGTGAGTGAGGGAAATAAGTGAGTAGGGAAATTCAGTGAGTGAGGGAAATCAGTAAGAGGGAAATCAGTGAGCAAGAAATCGGTGAATGAGGGAAATCAGTGAGTGAGGGAAATCAGTGAATGAGGGAAATCAGTAAGAGGGAAAGCTGTGTGCGGGAAATCAGTGTGAGGAAATTCATTGGGATACGGAAATCAGTGCTGGAGGAAAATGAGTGAGTGAGGAAAATCGGTGACAGAGGAAAATAATTTAGAGAGGAATAAAGTTGTGAGAGAGAAAAAAATCAGTGAGAGGGCAATCAGTGAGTGAGGGAAATCAGTGAGCGTGAAATCAGTGATAGAGCAAAATCAGTGAGTGAGGGAAATCAGTGAGAGGGAAATCAGTTAGAGAGGGAAATCAATGAGAGGGAAAGCAGTGAGTGAGGGAAATCAGTGAGTGAGGGAAATCAGTGAGAGAGGGACATCAGTGAGCAGGAAATCAGTGAGTGAGGGAAATCAGTGAGAGGGAAATCAGTGAAAGGAGAATCAGTGAGAGAGGGAAATCAGTGAGAGGGAAATCAGTGAGTGGGAAATCAGTGTGAGGAAATTCATTGAGAAACGGAAACCAGTGCTGGAGGAAAATGAGGGAGTGAGGAAAATCGGTGAGAGTGGAAAATAATTTAGAGAGAAAAAAGTTGTGAGAGAGAAGAAAACCAGTGAGAAGGCAATCAGTGAGTGAGGGAAATGAGTGAGAGCGAAATCAGTGAATGAGGGAAATCAGTGAGTGAGGGAAATCAGTGAGAGGGAAATCAGTGAGTGAGGGAAATCAGTGAGCGAGGGAAATCGGTGAGTGAGGAAAATCAGTGAGCAGGAAATCAGTGAGCGATAAATCAGTGAGTGAGGGAAATCAGTGAGAGGGAAATCAGTGAGTGAGGCAAATCCATGAGTGAGGGAAATCAGTGAGAGGAAAATCAGCGAGAGAGGGAAATCAGTGAGTGAGGAAAATCAGTGAGTAAGGGAAATAAGTGAGTGAGGAAATTCAGTGCGAGCGTGAAAGCAGTGAGTGAGGCAAATCCGTGAGTGAGGGAAATCAGTGAGTGAGGGAAATCAGTGAGTGAGGGAAATCAGTGAATGAGGGAAATCAGTTAGAGAGGAAAATCAGTTAGAGAGGGAAATCAGTGAGAGGGAAATCAGTGAGTGAGGGAAATCAGTGAGAGGGAAATCAGTGAAAGGAGAATCAGTGAGAGAGGGAAATCAGTGAGAGGGAAATCAGTGAGTGGGAAATCAGTGTGAGCAAATTCATTGAGATACGGAAACCAATACTGGAGGAAAATGAGGGAGTGAGGAAAATCGGTGAGAGTGGAAAATAATTTAGAGAGAAAAAAGTTGTGAGAGAGAAGAAAACCAGTGAGAAGGCAATCAGTGAGTGAGGGAAATCAGTGAGAGCGAAATCAGTGAATGAGGGAAATCAGTGAGTGAGGGAAATCAGTGAGAGGGAAATCAGTGAGTGAGGGAAATCAGTGAGCGAGGGAAATTGGCGAGTGAGGAAAATCAGTGAGCAGGAAATCAGTGAGCGAGAAATCAGTGAGTGAGGGAAATCAGTGAGAGGGAAATCAGTGAGTGAGGCAAATCCACGAGTGAGGGAAATCAGTGAGAGTAAAATCAGCGAGAGAGGGAAATCAGTGAGTGAGGAAAATCAGTGAGTGAGGGAAATCAGTAAGAGGGAAATCAGTGACAGGGAAATCAGTGCGAGAGGGAAAGCAGTGAGTGAGGCAAATCCGTGAGTGAGGGAAATCAGTGAGCAGGAAATCAGTGAGCGATAAATCAGTGAGTGAGGGAAATCAGTGAGAGGGAAATCAGTGAGTGAGGCAAATCCATGAGTGAGGGAAATCAGTGAGAGGAAAATCAGCGAGAGAGGGAAATCAGTGAGTGAGGAAAATCAGTGAGTAAGGGAAATAAGTGAGTGAGGATATTCAGTGCGAGCGTGAAAGCAGTGAGTGAGGCAAATCCGTGAGTGAGGGAAATCAGTGAGTGAGGTAAATCAGTGAGTGAGGGAAATCAGTGAATGAGGGAAATCAGTTAGAGAGGAAAATCAGTTAGAGAGGGAAATCAGTGAGAGGGAAATCAGTGAATGAGGGAAATCAGTGAGAGGGAAATCAGTGAAAGGAGAATCAGTGAGAGAGGGAAATCAGTGAGAGGGAAATCAGTGAGTGGGAAATCAGTGTGAGGAAATTCATTGAGATACGGAAACCAGTGCTGGAGGAAAATGAGGGAGTGAGGAAAATCGGTGAGAGTGGAAAATAATTTAGAGAGAAAAAAGTTGTGAGAGAGAAGAAAACCAATGAGAAGGCAATCAGTGAGTGAGGGAAATCAGTGAGAGCGAAATCAGTGAATGAGGGAAATCAGTGAGTGAGGGAAATCATGAGAGGGAAATCAGTGAGTGAGGGAAATCAGTGAGCGAGGGAAATCGGTGAATAAGGAAAATCAGTGAGCAGGAAATCAGTGAGCGAGAAATCAGTGAGTGAGGGAAATCAGTGAGAGGGAAATCAGTGAGTGAGGCAAATCCGTGAGTGAGGGAAATCAGTGAGAGTAAAATCAGCGAGAGAGGGAAATCAGTGAGTGAGGAAAATCAGTGAGTGAGGGAAATCAGTAAGAGGGAAATCAGTGAGAGGGAAATCAGTGCGAGAGGGAAAGCAGTGAGTGAGGCAAATCCGTGAGTGAGGGAAATAAGTGAGTGAGGAGATTCAGTGCGAGAGGGAAATCAGTAAGAGGGAAATCAGTGAGCAAGAAATCGGTGAATGAGGGAAATCAGTGAGTGAGGGAAATCAGTGAATGAGGGAAATCAGTAAGAGGGAAATCAGTGAGAGGGAAATCAGTGCGAGAGGGAAAGCAGTGAGTGAGGAAAATCAGTGAGCAGGAAATCAGTGAGCTTGAAATCAGTGAGTGAGGGACATCAGTGAGAGGTAAATCAGTGAGTGAGGCATATCCATGAGTGAGGGAAACCAGTAAGAGGGAAATTAGTGAGGGAGAAATCAGTGAGTGAGGGAAATCAGTGAGTGAGAGAAATCAGTAAGAGGGAAATCAGTGAGAGGGAAATCAGTGCAAGAGGGAAAGCAGTGAGTGAGACAAATCCGTGAGTGAGGGAAATAAGTGAGTGAGGAAATTCAGTGAGTGAGGGAAATGAGTAAGAGGGAAATCAGTGAACAAGAAATCGGTGAATGAGGGAAATCAGTGAGTGAGGGAAATCAGTGAATGAGGGAAATCAGTAAGAGGGAAATCAGTGTGGGGGAAATAAGTGTGAGGAAATTCATTGAGATACGGAAATCAGTGCTGGAGGAAATCAGTGAGTGAGGAAAATCGGTGACAGAGGAAAATAATTTAGAGAGGAATAAAGTTGTGAGAGAGAAAAAAATCAGTGAGAGGGCAATCAGTGAGTGAGGGAAATCAGTGAGAGAGAAATCAGTGATATAGCAAAATCCGTGAGTGAGGGAAATCAGTGAGAGGGAAATCAGTTAGAGAGGGAAATCAGTGAGAGGGAAAGCAGTGAGTGAGGGAAATCAGTGAGTGAGAGAAATCAGGGAGAGAGGGAAATCAGTGAGAGAGGGAAATCAGTGAGAGAATGAAATCAGTGAGTGAGGGAAATCAGCAAGTGAGCGAAATCAGTGAGTGAGAGAAATCAGGGAGAGAGGGAAATCAGTGAGAGAGGGAACTAAGTGAGTGAGGGAAATCAGGGAGAGAGGGAAATCAGTGAGAGAGGGAAATAAATGACTGAAGAAAATCAGTGAGAGAATGAAATCAGTGAGTGAGGGAAATCAATGAGTGAAGGAAATCAGTGAGTGAGAGAAATCAGGGCGAGAGGGAAATCAGTGAGAGAGGGAACTAAGTGAGTGAGGGAAATCAGGGAGAGAGGGAAATCAGTGAGAGAGGGAAATAAATGACTGAAGAAAATCAGTGAGAGAATGAAATCAGTGAGTGAGGGAAATCAATGAGTGAAGGAAATCAGTGAGTGAGAGAAATCAGGGCGAGAGGGAAATCAGTGAAAGAGGGAAATCAATGAGAGAATGAAATCAGTGAGTGAGAGAAATCAGGGCGAAAGGGAAATCAGTGAGAGAGTGAAATCAGTGAGAGGGAAATCAGTGAATGAGGGAGATCAGTGAGAGGGAAATCAGTTAGAGAGGGAAATCAGTGAGAGGGAAATCAGTGAGTGAGGGAAATCAGTGAAAGGAGAATCAGTGAGAGAGGGAAATCAGTGAGAGGGAAATCAGTGAGTGGGAAATCAGTGTGAGGAAATTCATTGAGATACGGAAACCAGTGCTGGAGGAAAATGAGGGAGTGAGGAAAATCGGTGAGAGTGGAAAATAATTTAGAGAGAAAAAAGTTGTGAGAGAGAAGAAAACCAGTGAGAAGGCAATCAGTGAGTGAGGGAAATCAGTGAGAGCGAAATCAGTGAATGAGGGAAATCAGTGAGTGAGCGAAATCAGTGAGAGGGAAATCAGTGAGTGAGGGAAATCAGTGAGCGAGGGAAATCGGTGAGTGAGGAAAATGAGTGAGCAGGAAACCAGTGAGCGAGAAATCAGTGAGTGAGGGCAATCAGTGAGAGGGAAATCAGTGAGTGAGGCAAATCCATGAGTGAGGGAAATCAGTGAGAGGGAAATCAGTGAGAGGGAAATCAGTGCGAGAGGGAGAGCAGTGAGTGAGGCAAATCCGTGAGTGAGGGAAATAAGTGAGTGAGGAAATTCAGTGCGAGAGGGAAAGCAGTGAGTGAGGCAAATCCGTGAGTGAGGGAAATCAGTGAGTGAGGAAAATTAGTGAGCAGGAAATCAGTGAGCTTGAAATCAGTGAGTGAGGGACATCAGTGAGAGGTAAATCAGTGAGTGAGGCATATCCATGAGTGAGGGAAATCAGTCAGAGGGAAATTAGTGAGGGAGAAATCAGTGAGTGAGGGAAATCAGTGAGTGAGGGAAATCAGTAAGAGGTAAATCAGTGAGAGGGAAATCAGTGCGAGAGGGAAAGCAGTGAGTGAGGCAAATCCGTGAGTGAGGGAAATAAGTGAGTGAGGAAATTCAGTGAGTGAGGGAAATCAGGGAGAGAGGGAAATCAGTGAGAGAGGGAAATCAATGAGAGAGGGAAATCAGTGAGAGGGAAATCAGTGGGGGAGAAATCAGTGAGAGGAAAAACAGTGAAAGGAGAATCAGTGAGTGAGGGAAATTAGTGAGTGAGGAAAATCAGTGAGTGAGGGAAATCAGTAAGAGGGAAATCAGTGAGGGGGAAATCAGTGTGAGGAAATTCATTGAGATACGGAAACCAATACTGGAGGAAAATGAGGGAGTGAGGAAAATCGGTGAGAGTGGAAAATAATTTAGAGAGAAAAAAGTTGTGAGAGAGAAGAAAACCAGTGAGAAGGCAATCAGTGAGTGAGGGAAATTAGTGAGAGCGAAATCAGTGAATGAGGGAAATCTGTGAGTGAGGGAAAGCAGTGAGAGGGATATCAGTGAGTGAGGGAAATCAGTGAGCGAGGGAAATCGGTGAGAGGGAAATCAGTGGGGGAGAAATCAGTGAGTGTGGGAAATCAGTAAGAGGGGAAAATCAGTTTGAGGGGGAAATCAGTGAGAGAGGGAAATCAGTGAAAGGGAAATCAGTGAGAGGGAAATCAGTGAGAGGAAAAACAGTGAAAGGAAAATCAGTGCGTGAGGGAAATTAGTGAGTGAGGAAAATCAGTGAGTGAGGGAAATCAGTAAGAGGGAAATCAGTGAGGGGGAAATCAGTGTGAGGAAATTCATTGAGATACGGAAACCAGTGCTGGAGGAAAATGAGGGAGTGAGGAAAATCGGTGAGAGTGGAAAATAATTTAGAGAGAAAAAAGTTGTGAGAGAGAAGAAAACCAGTGAGAAGGCAATCAGTGAGTGAGGGAAATGAGTGAGAGCGAAATCAGTGAATGAGGGAAATCAGTGAGTGAGGGAAATCAGTGAGAGGGAAATCAGTGAGTGAGGGAAATCAGTGAGCAGGAAATCAGTGAGCGATAAATCAGTGAGTGAGGGAAATCAGTGAGAGGGAAATCAGTGAGTGAGGCAAATCCATGAGTGAGGGAAATCAGTGAGAGGAAAATCAGCGAGAGAGGGAAATCAGTGAGTGAGGAAAATCAGTGAGTAAGGGAAATAAGTGAGTGAGGAAATTCAGTGCGAGAGGGAAAGCAGTGAGTGAGGCAAATCCGTGAGTGAGGGAAATCAGTGAGTGAGGGAAATCAGTGAGTGAGGGAAATCAGTGAATGAGGGAAATCAGTTAGAGAGGAAAATCAGTTAGAGAGGGAAATCAGTGAGAGGGAAATCAGTGAGTGAGGGAAATCAGTGAGAGGGAAATCAGTGAGAGAGGGAAATCAGTGAGAGGGAAATCAGTGAGTGGGAAATCAGTGTGAGGAAATTCATTGAGATGTGGAAACCAGTGCTGGAGGAAAATGAGGGAGTGAGGAAAATCGGTGAGAGTGGAAAATAATTTAGAGAGAAAAAAGTTGTGAGAGAGAAGAAAACCAATGAGAAGGCAATCAGTGAGTGAGGGAAATCAGTGAGAGCAAAATCAGTGAATGAGGGAAATCAGTGAGCGAGGGAAATCGGTGAGTGAGGAAAATCAGTGAGCAGGAAATCAGTGAGTGAGAAATCAGTGAGTGAGGGAAATCAGTGAGAGGGAAATCAGTGAGTGAGGCAAATCCATGAGTGAGGGAAATCAGTGAGAGTAAAATCAGCGAGAGAGGGAAATCAGTGAGTGAGGAAAATCAGTGAGTGAGGGAAATCAGTAAGAGGGAAATCAGTGAGAGGGAAATCAGTGCGAGAGAGAAAGCAGTGAGTGAGGCAAATCCGTGAGTGAGGGAAATAAGTGAGTGAGGAAATTCAGTGCGAGAGGGAAATCAGTAAGAGGGAAATCAGTGAGCAAGAAATCGGTGAATGAGGGAAATCAGTGAGTGAGGGAAATCAGTGAATGAGGGAAATCAGTAAGAGGGAAATCAGTGAGAGGGAAATCAGTGCGAGAGGGAAAGCAGTGAGTGAGGAAAATCAGTGAGCAGGAAATCAGTGAGCTTGAAATCAGTGAGTGAGGGACATCAGTGAGAGGTAAATCAGTGAGTGAGGCATATCCATTAGTGAGGGAAACCAGTAAGAGGGAAATTAGTGAGGGAGAAATCAGTGAGTGAGGGAAATCAGTGAGTGAGAGAAATCAGTAAGAGGGAAATCAGTGAGAGGGAAATCAGTGCAAGAGGGAAAGCAGTGAGTGAGACAAATCCGTGAGTGAGGGAAATAAGTGAGTGAGGAAATTCAGTGAGTGAGGGAAACAGTAAGAGGGAAATCAGTGAGCAAGAAATCGGTGAATGAGGGAAATCAGTGAGTGAGGGAAATCAGTGAATGAGGGAAATCAGTAAGAGGGAAATCAGTGTGGGGGAAATCAGTGTGAGGAAATTCATTGAGATACGGAAATCAGTGCTGGAGGAAATCAGTGAGTGAGGAAAATCGGTGACAGAGGAAAATAATTTAGAGAGGAATAAAGTTGTGAGAGAGAAAAAAATCAGTGAGAGGGCAATCAGTGAGTGAGGGAAATCAGTGAGAGAGAAATCAGTGATATAGCAAAATCCGTGAGTAAGGGAAATCAGTGAGAGGGAAATCAGTTGGAGAGGGAAATCAGTGAGAGGGAAAGCAGTGAGTGAGGGAAATCAGTGAGTGAGAGAAATCAGGGAGAGAGGGAAATCAGTGAGAGAGGGAACTAAGTGAGTGAGGGAAATCAGGGAGAGAGGGAAATCAGTGAGAGACGGAAATCAGTGAGAGAATGAAATCAGTGAGTGAGGGAAATCAGCAAGTGAGCGAAATCAGTGAGTGAGAGAAATCATGGAGAGAGGGAAATCAGTGAGAGAGGGAACTAAGTGAGTGAGGGAAATCAGGGAGAGAGGGAAATCAGTGAGAGAGGGAAATAAATGACTGAAGAAAATCAGTGAGAGAATGAAATCAGTGAGTGAGGGAACTCAATGAGTGAAGGAAATCAGTGAGCGAGAGAAATCAGGGCGAGAGGGAAATCAGTGAGAGGGAAATCAATGAGAGAATGAAATCAGTGAGTGAGGAAAATCAGTGAGTAAGGGAAATAAGTGAGTGAGGAAATTCAGTGCGAGCGTGAAAGCAGTGATTAAGGCAAATCCGTGAGTGAGGGAAATCAGTGAGTGAGGGAAATCAGTGAGTGAGGGAAATCAGTGAATGAGGGAAATCAGTTAGAGAGGAAAATCAGTTAGAGAGGGAAATCAGTGAGAGGGAAATCAGTGAGTGAGGGAAATCAGTGAGAGGGAAATCAGTGAAAGGAGAATCAGTGAGAGAGGGAAATCAGTGAGAGGGAGATCAGTGAGTGGGAAATCAGTGTGAGGAAATTCATTGAGATACGGAAACCAGTGCTGGAGGAAAATGAGGGAGTGAGGAAAATCGGTGAGAGTGGAAAATAATTTAGAGAGAAAAAAGTTGTGAGAGAGAAGAAAACCAATGAGAAGGCAATCAGTGAGAGAGGGAAATCAGTGAGAGCGAAATCAGTGAATGAGGGAAATCAGTGAGTGAGGGAAATCAGTGAGAGGGAAATCAGTGAGTGAGGGAAATCAGTGAGCGAGGGAAATCGGTGAGTGAGGGAAATCAGTGAGCAGGAAATCAGTGAGTGAGAAATCAGTGAGTGAGGGAAATCAGTGAGAGGGAAATCAGTGAGTGAGGCAAATCCATGAGTGAGGGAAATCAGTGAGAGTAAAATCAGCGAGAGAGGGAAATCAGTGAGTGAGGAAAATCAGTGAGTGAGGGAAATCAGTAAGAGGGAAATCAGTGAGAGTGAAATCAGTGCGAGAGGGAAAGCAGTGAGTGAGGCAAATCCGTGAGTGAGGGAAATAAGTGAGTGAGGAAATTCAGTGCGAGAGGGAAATCAGTAAGAGGGAAATCAGTGAGCAAGAAATCGGTGAATGAGGGAAATCAGTGAGTGAGGGAAATCAGTGAATGAGGGAAATCAGTAAGAGGGAAATCAGTGAGAGGGAAATCAGTGCGAGAGGGAAAGCAGTGAGTGAGGAATATCAGTGAGCAGGAAATCAGTGAGCTTGAAATCAGTGAGTGAGGGACATCAGTGAGAGGTAAATCAGTGAGTGAGGCATATCCATGAGTGAGGGAAACCAGTAAGAGGGAAATTAGTGAGGGAGAAATCAGTGAGTGAGGGAAATCAGTGAGAGGGAAATCAGTGAGTGAGGGAAATCAGTGAGAGGGAAATCAGTGAAAGGAGAATCAGTGAGAGAGGGAAATCAGTGAGAGGGAAATCAGTGAGTGGGAAATCAGTGTGAGGAAATTCATTGAGATACGGAAACCAGTGCTGGAGGAAAATGAGGGAGTGAGGAAAATCGGTGAGAGTGGAAAATAATTTAGAGAGAAAAAAGTTGTGAGAGAGAAGAAAACCAATGAGAAGGCAATCAGTGAGTGAGGGAAATCAGTGAGAGCGAAATCAGTGAATGAGGGAAATCAGTGAGTGAGGGAAATCAGTGAGAGGGAAATCAGTGAGTGAGGGAAATCAGTGAGCAGGAAATCAGTGAGCGATAAATCAGTGAGTGAGGGAAATCAGTGAGAGGGAAATCAGTGAGTGAGGCAAATCCATGAGTGAGGGAAATCAGTGAGAGGAAAATCAGCGAGAGAGGGAAATCAGTGAGTGAGGAAAATCAGTGAGTAAGGGAAATAAGTGAGTGAGGAAATTCAGTGCGAGAGGGAAAGCAGTGAGTGAGGCAAATCCGTGAGTGAGGGAAATCAGTGAGTGAGGGAAATCAGTGAGTGAGGGAAATCAGTGAATGAGGGAAATCAGTTAGAGAGGAAAATCAGTTAGAGAGGGAAATCAGTGAGAGGGAAATCAGTGAGTGAGGGAAATCAGTGAGAGGGAAATCAGTGAGAGAGGGAAATCAGTGAGAGGGAAATCAGTGAGTGGGAAATCAGTGTGAGGAAATTCATTGAGATGTGGAAACCAGTGCTGGAGGAAAATGAGGGAGTGAGGAAAATCGGTGAGAGTGGAAAATAATTTAGAGAGAAAAAAGTTGTGAGAGAGAAGAAAACCAATGAGAAGGCAATCAGTGAGTGAGGGAAATCAGTGAGAGCAAAATCAGTGAATGAGGGAAATCAGTGAGCGAGGGAAATCGGTGAGTGAGGAAAATCAGTGAGCAGGAAATCAGTGAGTGAGAAATCAGTGAGTGAGGGAAATCAGTGAGAGGGAAATCAGTGAGTGAGGCAAATCCATGAGTGAGGGAAATCAGTGAGAGTAAAATCAGCGAGAGAGGGAAATCAGTGAGTGAGGAAAATCAGTGAGTGAGGGAAATCAGTAAGAGGGAAATCAGTGAGAGGGAAATCAGTGCGAGAGAGAAAGCAGTGAGTGAGGCAAATCCGTGAGTGAGGGAAATAAGTGAGTGAGGAAATTCAGTGCGAGAGGGAAATCAGTAAGAGGGAAATCAGTGAGCAAGAAATCGGTGAATGAGGGAAATCAGTGAGTGAGGGAAATCAGTGAATGAGGGAAATCAGTAAGAGGGAAATCAGTGAGAGGGAAATCAGTGCGAGAGGGAAAGCAGTGAGTGAGGAAAATCAGTGAGCAGGAAATCAGTGAGCTTGAAATCAGTGAGTGAGGGACATCAGTGAGAGGTAAATCAGTGAGTGAGGCATATCCATTAGTGAGGGAAACCAGTAAGAGGGAAATTAGTGAGGGAGAAATCAGTGAGTGAGGGAAATCAGTGAGTGAGAGAAATCAGTAAGAGGGAAATCAGTGAGAGGGAAATCAGTGCAAGAGGGAAAGCAGTGAGTGAGACAAATCCGTGAGTGAGGGAAATAAGTGAGTGAGGAAATTCAGTGAGTGAGGGAAACAGTAAGAGGGAAATCAGTGAGCAAGAAATCGGTGAATGAGGGAAATCAGTGAGTGAGGGAAATCAGTGAATGAGGGAAATCAGTAAGAGGGAAATCAGTGTGGGGGAAATCAGTGTGAGGAAATTCATTGAGATACGGAAATCAGTGCTGGAGGAAATCAGTGAGTGAGGAAAATCGGTGACAGAGGAAAATAATTTAGAGAGGAATAAAGTTGTGAGAGAGAAAAAAATCAGTGAGAGGGCAATCAGTGAGTGAGGGAAATCAGTGAGAGAGAAATCAGTGATATAGCAAAATCCGTGAGTAAGGGAAATCAGTGAGAGGGAAATCAGTTGGAGAGGGAAATCAGTGAGAGGGAAAGCAGTGAGTGAGGGAAATCAGTGAGTGAGAGAAATCAGGGAGAGAGGGAAATCAGTGAGAGAGGGAACTAAGTGAGTGAGGGAAATCAGGGAGAGAGGGAAATCAGTGAGAGACGGAAATCAGTGAGAGAATGAAATCAGTGAGTGAGGGAAATCAGCAAGTGAGCGAAATCAGTGAGTGAGAGAAATCATGGAGAGAGGGAAATCAGTGAGAGAGGGAACTAAGTGAGTGAGGGAAATCAGGGAGAGAGGGAAATCAGTGAGAGAGGGAAATAAATGACTGAAGAAAATCAGTGAGAGAATGAAATCAGTGAGTGAGGGAACTCAATGAGTGAAGGAAATCAGTGAGCGAGAGAAATCAGGGCGAGAGGGAAATCAGTGAGAGGGAAATCAATGAGAGAATGAAATCAGTGAGTGAGGAAAATCAGTGAGTAAGGGAAATAAGTGAGTGAGGAAATTCAGTGCGAGCGTGAAAGCAGTGATTAAGGCAAATCCGTGAGTGAGGGAAATCAGTGAGTGAGGGAAATCAGTGAGTGAGGGAAATCAGTGAATGAGGGAAATCAGTTAGAGAGGAAAATCAGTTAGAGAGGGAAATCAGTGAGAGGGAAATCAGTGAGTGAGGGAAATCAGTGAGAGGGAAATCAGTGAAAGGAGAATCAGTGAGAGAGGGAAATCAGTGAGAGGGAGATCAGTGAGTGGGAAATCAGTGTGAGGAAATTCATTGAGATACGGAAACCAGTGCTGGAGGAAAATGAGGGAGTGAGGAAAATCGGTGAGAGTGGAAAATAATTTAGAGAGAAAAAAGTTGTGAGAGAGAAGAAAACCAATGAGAAGGCAATCAGTGAGAGAGGGAAATCAGTGAGAGCGAAATCAGTGAATGAGGGAAATCAGTGAGTGAGGGAAATCAGTGAGAGGGAAATCAGTGAGTGAGGGAAATCAGTGAGCGAGGGAAATCGGTGAGTGAGGGAAATCAGTGAGCAGGAAATCAGTGAGTGAGAAATCAGTGAGTGAGGGAAATCAGTGAGAGGGAAATCAGTGAGTGAGGCAAATCCATGAGTGAGGGAAATCAGTGAGAGTAAAATCAGCGAGAGAGGGAAATCAGTGAGTGAGGAAAATCAGTGAGTGAGGGAAATCAGTAAGAGGGAAATCAGTGAGAGTGAAATCAGTGCGAGAGGGAAAGCAGTGAGTGAGGCAAATCCGTGAGTGAGGGAAATAAGTGAGTGAGGAAATTCAGTGCGAGAGGGAAATCAGTAAGAGGGAAATCAGTGAGCAAGAAATCGGTGAATGAGGGAAATCAGTGAGTGAGGGAAATCAGTGAATGAGGGAAATCAGTAAGAGGGAAATCAGTGAGAGGGAAATCAGTGCGAGAGGGAAAGCAGTGAGTGAGGAATATCAGTGAGCAGGAAATCAGTGAGCTTGAAATCAGTGAGTGAGGGACATCAGTGAGAGGTAAATCAGTGAGTGAGGCATATCCATGAGTGAGGGAAACCAGTAAGAGGGAAATTAGTGAGGGAGAAATCAGTGAGTGAGGGAAATCAGTGAGAGGGAAATCAGTGAGTGAGGGAAATCAGTGAGAGGGAAATCAGTGAAAGGAGAATCAGTGAGAGAGGGAAATCAGTGAGAGGGAAATCAGTGAGTGGGAAATCAGTGTGAGGAAATTCATTGAGATACGGAAACCAGTGCTGGAGGAAAATGAGGGAGTGAGGAAAATCGGTGAGAGTGGAAAATAATTTAGAGAGAAAAAAGTTGTGAGAGAGAAGAAAACCAATGAGAAGGCAATCAGTGAGTGAGGGAAATCAGTGAGAGCGAAATCAGTGAATGAGGGAAATCAGTGAGTGAGGGAAATCAGTGAGAGGGAAATCAGTGAGTGAGGGAAATCAGTGAGCGAGGTAAATCGGTGAGTGAGGAAAATCAGTTAGCAGGAAATCAATGAGCGAGAAATCAGTGAGTGAGGGAAATCAGTGAGAGGGAAATCAGTGAGTGAGGCAAATCCATGAGTGAGGGAAATCAGTGAGAGTAAAATCAGCGAGAGAGGGAAATCAGTGAGTGAGGAAAATCAGTGAGTGAGGGAAATCAGTAAGAGGGAAATCAGTGAGAGTGAAATCAGTGCGATAGGGAAAGCAGTGAGTGAGGCAAATCCGTGAGTGAGGGAAATAAGTGAGTGAGGAAATTCAGTGCGAGAGGGAAATCAGTAAGAGGGAAATCAGTGAGCAAGAAATCGGTGAATGAGGGAAATCAGTGAGTGAGGGAAATCAGTGAATGAGGGAAATCAGTAAGAGGGAAATCAGTGAGAGGGAAATCAGTGCGAGAGGGAAAGCAGTGAGTGAGGAAAATCAGTGAGCAGGAAATCAGTGAGCTTGAAATCAGTGAGTGAGGGACATCAGTGAGAGGTAAATCAGTGATTGAGGCATATCCATGAGTGAGGGAAACCAGTACGAGGGAAATTAGTGAGGGAGAAATCAGTGAGTGAGGGAAATCAGTGAGTGAGAGAAATCAGTAAGAGGGAAATCAGTGAGAGGGAAATCCGTGCAAGAGGGAAAGCAGTGAGTGAGACAAATCCGTGAGTGAGGGAAATAAGTGAGTGAGGAAATTCAGTGAGTGAGGGAAATCAGTAAGAGGGAAATCAGTGAGCAAGAAATCGGTGAATGAGGGAAATCAGTGAGTGAGGGAAATCAGTAAGAGGGAAATCAGTGTGGGGGAAATCAGTGTGAGGTAATTCATTGAGATACGGAAATCAGTGCTGGAGGAAATCAGTGAGTGAGGAAAATCGGTGACAGAGGAAAATAATTTAGAGAGGAATAAAGTTGTGAGAGAGAAAAAAATCAGTGAGAGGGCAATCAGTGAGTGAGGGAAATCAGTGAGAGAGAAATCAGTGATATAGCAAAATCCGTGAGTGAGGGAAATCAGTGAGAGGGAAATCAGTTAGAGAGGGAAATCAGTGAGAGGGAAAGCAGTGAGTGAGGGAAATCAGTGAGTGAGAGAAATCAGGGAGAGAGGGAAATCAGTGAGAGAGGGAACTAAGTGACTGAGGGAAATCAGGGAGAGAGGGAAATCAGTGAGAGAGGGAAATCAGTGAGAGAATGAAATCAGTGAGTGAGGGAAATCAGCAAGTGAGCGAAATCAGTGAGTGAGAGAAATCAGGGAGAGAGGGAAATCAGGGAGAGAGGGAAATCAGTGAGAGAGGGAACTAAGTGAGTGAGGGAAATCAGGGAGAGAGGGAAATCAGTGAGAGAGGGAAATAAATGACTGAAGAAAATCAGTGAGAGAATGAAATCAGTGAGTGAGGGAAATCAATGAGTGAAGGAAATCAGTGAGTGAGAGAAATCAGGGCGAGAGGGAAATCAGTGAGAGAGGGAAATCAATGAGAGAATTAAATCAGTGAGTGAGGGAAATCAATGAGTGAAGGAAATCAGTGAGTGAGAGAAATCAGGGCGAGAGCGAAATCATAGAGAGTGAAATCAGTGAGAGGGAAATCAGTGAATGAGGGAGATCAGTGAGAGGGAAATCAGTTAGAGAGGGAAATCAGAGGGAGGAAAATCAGTGAGTGAGGGAAATCAGTGAGAGAGAGAAATCAGTGAGAGGGAAATCAGTGAGAGGGAAATCAGTGAAAGGAGAATCAGTGAGAGAGGGAAATCAGTGAGAGGGAGATCAGTGAGTGGGAAATCAGTGTGAGGAAATTCATTGAGATACGGAAACCAGTGCTGGAGGAAAATGAGGGAGTGAGGAAAATCGGTGAGAGTGGAAAATAATTTAGAGAGAAAAAAGTTGTGAGAGAGAAGAAAACCAGTGAGAAGGCAATCAGTGAGTGAGGGAAATCAGTGAGAGCGAAATCAGTGAAGGAGGGAAATCAGTGAGTGAGGGAAATCAGTGAGAGGGAAATCAGTGAGTGAGGGAAATCAGTGAGCGAGGGAAATCGGTGAGTGAGGAAAATCAGTGAGCAGGAAATCAGTGAGCGAGAAATCAGTGAGTGAGGGCAATCAGTGAGAGGGAAATCAGTGAGTGAGGCAAATCCATGAGTGAGGGAAATCAGTGAGAGGGAAATCAGTGAGAGGGAAATCAGTGCGAGAGGGAGAGCAGTGAGTGAGGCAAATCCGTGAGTGAGGGAAATAAGTGAGTGAGGAAATTCAGTGCGAGAGGGAAAGCAGTGAGTGAGGCAAATCCGTGAGTGAGGGAAATCAGTGAGTGAGGAAAATCAGTGAGCAGGAAATCAGTGAGCTTGAAATCAGTGAGTGAGGGACATCAGTGAGAGGTAAATCAGTGAGTGAGGCATATCCATGAGTGAGGGAAATCAGTAAGAGGGAAATTAGTGAGGGAGAAATCAGTGAGTGAGGGAAATCAGTGAGTGAGGGAAATCAGTAAGAGGTAAATCAGTGAGAGGGAAATCAGTGCGAGAGGGAAAGCAGTGAGTGAGGCAAATCCGTGAGTGAGGGAAATAAGTGAGTGAGGAAATTCAGTGAGTGAGGGAAATCAGGGAGAGAGGGAAATCAGTGAGAGAGGGAAATCAATGAGAGAGGGAAATCAGTGAGAGGGAAATCAGTGGGGGAGAAATCAGTGAGTGTGGGAAATCAGTGAGAGGGAAAAATCAGTTAGAGGGGGAAATCAGTGAGAGAGGGAAATCAGTGAGAGGGAAATCAGTGAGAGGAAAAACAGTGAAATTGGAATCAGTGAGTGAGGGAAATTAGTGAGTGAGGAAAATCAGTGAGTGAGGGAAATCAGTAAGAGGGAAATCAGTGAGGGGGAAATCAGTGTGAGGAAATTCATTGAGATAAGGAAACCAGTGCTGGAGGAAAATGAGGGAGTGAGGAAAATCGCTGAGAGTGGAAAATAATTTAGAGAGAAAAAAGTTGTGAGAGAGAAGAAAACCAGTGAGAAGGCAATCAGTGAGTGAGGGAAATCAGTGAGAGCGAAATCAGTGAATGAGGGAAATCTGTGAGTGAGGGAAAGCAGTGAGAGGGATATCAGTGAGTGAGGGAAATCAGTGAGCGAGGGAAATCGGTGAGAGGGAAATCAGTGGGGGAGAAATCAGTGAGTGTGGGAAATCAGTGAGAGGGGAAAATCAGTTAGAGGGGGAAATCAGTGAGAGAGGGAAATCAGTGAAAGGGAAATCAGTGAGAGGGAAATCAGTGAGAGGAAAAACAGTGAAAGGAAAATCAGTGCGTGAGGGAAATTAGTGAGTGAGGAAAATCAGTGAGTGAGGGAAATCAGTAAGAGGGAAATCAGTGAGGGGGAAATCAGTGTGAGGAAATTCATTGAGATACGGAAACCAGTGCTGGAGGAAAATGAGGGAGTGAGGAAAATCGGTGAGAGTGGAAAATAATTTAGAGAGAAAAAAGTTGTGAGAGAGAAGAAAACCAGTGAGAAGGCAATCAGTGAGTGAGGGAAATCAGTGAGAGCGAAATCAGTGGGGGAGAAATCAGTGAGTGAGGGAAATCAGTGAGTGAGGAAAATCAGTGAGTGAGGGAAATCAGTAAGAGGGAAATTAGTGAGGGAGAAATCAGTGAGTGAGGGAAATCAGTGAGTGAGGGAAATCAGTAAGAGGGAAATCAGTGAGAGGGAAATCAGTGCGAGAGGGAAATCAGTGAGTGAGGCAAATCCGTGAGTGAGGGAAATAAGTGAGTGAGGAAATTCAGTGAGTGAGGGAAATCAGTAAGAGGGAAATCAGTGAGCAAGAAATCGGTGAATGAGGGAAATCAGTGAGTGAGGGAAATCAGTGAATGAGGAAAATCAGTGAGCAGGAAATCAGTGAGCTTGAAATCAGTGAGTGAGGGACATCAGTGAGAGGTAAATCAGTGAGTGAGGCATATCCATGACTGAGGGAAACCAGTAAGAGGGAAATTAGTGAGGGAGAAATCAGTGAGTGAGGGAAATCAGTGCGAGAGGGAAAGCAGTGAGTGAGGAAAATCAGTGAGAGCGAAATCAGTGAATGAGGGAAATCAGTGAGCGAGGGAAATCAGTGAGTGAGGAAAATCAGTGAGCAGGAAATCAGTGAGCTTGAAATCAGTGAGTGAGGGACATCAGTGAGAGGTAAATCAGTGAGTGAGGCATATCCATGACTGAGGGAAACCAGTAAGAGGGAAATTAGTGAGGGAGAAATCAGTGAGTGAGGGAAATCAGTGAGTGAGAGAAATCAGTAAGAGGGAAATCAGTGAGAGGGAAATCAGTGCAAGAGGGAAAGCAGTGAGTGAGACAAATCCGTGAGTGAGGGAAATAAGTGAGTGAGGAAATTCAGTGAGTGAGGGAAATCAGTAAGAGGGAAATCAGTGAGTGAGGAAAATCAGTGAGCAGGAAATCAGTGAGCTTGAAATCAGTGAGTGAGGGACATCAGTGAGAGGTAAATCAGTGAGTGAGGCATATCCATGACTGAGGGAAACCAGTAAGAGGGAAATTAGTGAGGGAGAAATCAGTGAGAGAGAGAAATCAGTGAAAGGGAAATCAGTGAGAGGGAAATCAGTGAGAGGAAAAACAGTGAAATGAAAATCAGTGCGTGAGGGAAATTAGTGAGTGAGAAAAATCAGTGAGTGAGGGAAATCAGTAAGAGGGAAATCAGTGAGGGGGAAATCAGTGTGAGGAAATTCATTGAGATACGGAAACCAGTGCTGGAGGAAAATGAGGGAGTGAGGAAAATCGGTGAGAGTGGAAATAATTTAGAGAGAAAAAAGTTGTGAGAGAGAAGAAAACCAGTGAGAAGGCAATCAGTGAGTGAGGGAAATCGGTGAGAGTGAAATCAGTGAATGAGGGAAATCAGTGAGTGAGGGAAATCAGTGAGAGGGAAATCAGTGAGTGAGGGAAATCAGTGAGCGAGGGAAATCGGTGAGTGAGGAAAATCAGTGAGCAGGAAATCAGTGAGCGAGAAATCAGTGAGTGAGGGCAATCAGTGAGAGGGAAATCAGTGAGTGAGGCAAATCCATGAGTGAGGGAAATCAGTGAGAGGGAAATCAGTGAGAGGGAAATCAGTGCGAGAGGGAGAGCAGTGAGTGAGGCAAATCCGTGAGTGAGGGAAATAAGTGAGTGAGGAAATTCAGTGCGAGAGGGAAAGCAGTGAGTGAGGCAAATCCGTGAGTGAGGGAAATCAGTGAGTGAGGAAAATCAGTGAGCAGGAAATCAGTGAGCTTGAAATCAGTGAGTGAGGGACATCAGTGAGAGGTAAATCAGTGAGTGAGGCATATCCATGAGTGAGGGAAACCAGTAAGAGGGAAATTAGTGAGAGGGAAATCAGTGCGAGAGGGAAAGCAGTGAGTGAGGCAAATCCGTGAGTGAGGGAAATAAGTGAGTGAGGAAATTCAGTGAGTGAGGGAAATCAGGGAGAGAGGGAAATCAGTGAGAGAGGGAAATCAATGAGAGAGGGAAATCAGTGAGAGGGAAATCAGTGGGGGAGAAATCAGTGAGTGTGGGAAATCAGTGAGAGGGAAAAATCAGTTAGAGGGGGAAATCAGTGAGAGAGGGAAATCAGTGAGAGGGAAATCAGTGAGAGGAAAAACAGTGAAAGGAGAATCAGTGAGTGAGGGAAATTAGTGAGTGAGGAAAATCAGTGAGTGAGGGAAATCAGTAAGAGGGAAATCAGTGAGGGGGAAATCAGTGTGAGGAAATTAATTGAGATAAGGAAACCAGTGCTGGAGGAAAATGAGGGAGTGAGGAAAATCGCTGAGAGTGGAAAATAATTTAGAGAGAAAAAAGTTGTGAGAGAGAAAAAAATCAGTGAGAGGGCAATCAGTGAGTGAGGGAAATCAGTGAGCGAGAAATCAGTGATAGAGCAAAATCAGTGAGTGAGGGAAATCAGTGAGAGGGAAAGCAGTTAGAGAGGGAAATCAATGATAGGGAAAGCAGTGAGTGAGGGATATCAGTGAGTGAGGGAAATCAGTGAGCGAGGGAAATCGGTGAGAGGGAAATCAGTGGGGGAGAAATCAGTGAGTGTGGGAAATCAGTGAGAGGGGAAAATCAGTTAGAGGGGGAAATCAGTGAGAGAGGGAAATCAGTGAAAGGGAAATCAGTGAGAGGGAAATCAGTGAGAGGAAAAACAGTGAAAGGAAAATCAGTGCGTGAGGGAAATTAGTGAGTGAGGGAAATCAGTGAGTGAGAGAAATCAGTAAGAGGGAAATCAGTGAGGGGGAAATCAGTGTGAGGAAATTCATTGAGATACGGAAACCAGTGCTGGAGGAAAATGAGGGAGTGAGGAAAATCGGTGAGAGTGGAAAATAATTTAGAGAGAAAAAAGTTGTGAGAGAGAAGAAAACCAGTGAGAAGGCAATCAGTGAGTGAGGGAAATCAGTGAGAGCGAAATCAGTGGGGGAGAAATCAGTGAGTGAGGGAAATCAGTGAGTGAGGAAAATCAGTGAGTGAGGGAAATCAGTAGGAGGGAAATTAGTGAGGGAGAAATCAGTGAGTGAGGGAAATCAGTGAGTGAGGGAAATCAGTAAGAGGGAAATCAGTGAGAGGGAAATCAGTGCGAGAGGGAAATCAGTGAGTGAGGCAAATCCGTGAGTGAGGGAAATAAGTGAGTGAAGAAATTCAGTGAGTGAGGGAAATCAGTAAGAGGGAAATCAGTGAGCAAGAAATCGGTGAATGAGGGAAATCAGTGAGTGAGGGAAATCAGTGAATGAGGGAAATCAGTAAGAGGGAAATCTGTGTGCGGGAAATCAGTGTGAGGAAATTCATTGGGATACGGAAATCAGTGCTGGAGGAAAATGAGTGAGTGAGGAAAATCGGTGACAGAGGAAAATAATTTAGAGAGGAATAAAGTTGTGAGAGAGAAAAAAATCAGTGAGAGGGCAATCAGTGAGTGAGGGAAATCAGTGAGCGAGAAATCAGTGATAGAGCAAAATCAGTGAGTGAGGGAAATCAGTGAGAGGGAAATCAGTTAGAGAGGGAAGTCAGTGAGAGGGAAAGCAGTGAGTGAGGGAAATCAGTGAGTGAGGGAAATCAGTGAGCGAGGGACATCAGTGAGCAGGAAATCAGTAAGTGAGGGAAATCAGTGAGAGGGAAAGCAGTTAGAGAGGGAAATCAATGAGAGGGAAAGCAGTGAGTGAGGGAAATCAGTGAGTGAGGGAAATCAGTGAGAGAGGGACATCAGTGAGCAGGAAATCAGTAAGTGAGGGAAATCAGTGAGAGGGAAATCAGTGAAAGGAGAATCAGTGAGAGAGGGAAATCAGTGAGAGGGAAATCAGTGAGTGGGAAATCAGTGTGAGGAAATTCATTGAGATACGGAAACCAGTGCTGGAGGAAAATGAGGGAGTGAGGAAAATCGGTGAGAGTGGAAAATAATTTAGAGAGAAAAAATTGTAAGAGAGAAGAAAACCAGTGAGAAGGCAATCAGTGAGTGAGGGTATTAAGTGGGAGCAAAATCAGTGAATGAGGGAAATCAGTGACTGAGGGAAATCAGTGAGAGGGAAATCAGTGAGTGAGGGAAATCAGTGAGCGAGGGAAATCGGTGAGTGGGGAAAATCAGTGAGCAGGAAATCAGTGAGCGATAAATCAGTGAGTGAGGGAAATCAGTGAGAGGGAAATCAGTGAGTGAGGCAAATCCATGAGTGAGGGAAATCAGTGAGAGGAAAATCAGCGAGATAGGGAAATCAGTGAGTGAGGAAAATCAGTGAGTAAGGGAAATAAGTGAGTGAGGAAATTCAGTGCGAGAGGGAAAGCAGTGAGTGAGGCAAATCCGTGAGTGAGGGAAATCAGTGAGTGAGGGAAATCAGTTAGAGAGGAAAATCAGTTAGAGAGGGAAATCAGTGAGAGGGAAATCAGTGAGTGAGGGAAATCAGTGAGAGGGAAATCAGTGAGAGAGGGAAATCAGTGAGAGGGAAATCAGTGAGTGGGAAATCAGTGTGAGGAAATTCATTGAGATACGGAAACCAGTGCTGGAGGAAAATGAGGGAGTGAGGAAAATCGGTGAGAGTGGAAAATAATTTAGAGAGAAAAAAGTTGTGAGAGAGAAGAAAACCAATGAGAAGGCAATCAGTGAGTGAGGGAAATCAGTGAGAGCGAAATCAGTGAATGAGGGAAATCAGTGAGTGAGGGAAATCAGTGAGAGGGAAATCAGTGAGTGAGGGAAATCAGTGAGCGAGGGAAATCGGTGAGTGAGGAAAATCAGTGAGCAGGAAATCAGTGAGCGAGAAATCAGTGAGTGAGGGAAATCAGTGAGAGGGAAATCAGTGAGTGAGGCAAATCCATGAGTGAGGGAAATCAGTGAGAGTAAAATCAGCGAGATAGGGAAATCAGTGAGTGAGGAAAATCAGTGAGTGAGGGAAATCAGTAAGAGGGAAATCAGTGAGAGGGAAATCAGTGCGAGAGGGAAAGCAGTGAGTGAGGCAAATTCGTGAGTGAGGGAAATAAGTGAGTGAGGAAATTCAGTGCGAGAGGGAAATCAGTAAGAGGGAAATCAGTGAGCAAGAAATCGGTGAATGAGGGAAATCAGTGAGTGAGGGAAATCAGTGAATGAGGGAAATCAGTAAGAGGGAAATCAGTGAGAGGGAAATCAGTGCGAGAGGGAAAGCAGTGAGTGAGGAAAATCAGTGAGAGCGAAATCAGTGAATGAGGGAAATCAGTGAGCGAGGGAAATCGGTGAGTGAGGAAAATCAGTGAGCAGGAAATCAGTGAGCTTGAAATCAGTGAGTGAGGGACATCAGTGAGAGGTAAATCAGTGAGTGAGGCATATCCATGACTGAGGGAAACCAGTAAGAGGGAAATTAGTGAGGGAGAAATCAGTGAGTGAGGGAAATCAGTGAGTGAGAGAAATCAGTAAGAGGGAAATCAGTGAGAGGGAAATCAGTGCAAGAGGGAAAGCAGTGAGTGAGACAAATCCGTGAGTGAGGGAAATAAGTGAGTGAGGAAATTCAGTGAGTGAGGGAAATCAGTAAGAGGGAAATCAGTGAGCAAGAAATCGGTGAATGAGGGAAATCAGTGAGTGAGGGAAATCAGTGAATGAGGGAAATCAGTAAGAGGGAAATCAGTGTGGGGGAAATCAGTGTGAGGAAATTCATTGAGATACGGAAATCAGTGCTGGAGGAAATCAATGAGTGAGGAAAATCGGTGACAGAGGAAAATAATTTAGAGAGGAATAAAGTTGTGAGAGAGAAAAAAATCAGTGAGAGGGCAATCAGTGAGTGAGGGAAATCAGTGAGAGAGAAATCAGTGATATAGCAAAATCCGTGAGTGAGGGAAATCAGTGAGAGGGAAATCAGTTAGAGAGGGAAATCAGTGAGAGGGAAAGCAGTGAGTGAGGGAAATCAGTGAGTGAGAGAAATCAGGGAGAGAGGGAAATCAGTGAGAGAGGGAACTAAGTGAGTGAGGGAAATCAGGGAGAGAGGGAAATCAGTGAGAGAGGGAAATCAGTGAGAGAATGAAATCAGTGAGTGAGGGAAATCAGTAAGAGGGAAATTAGTGAGGGAGAAATCAGTGAGTGAGGGAAATCAGTGAGTGAGGGAAATCAGTAAGAGGGAAATCAGTGAGAGGGAAATCAGTGCGAGAGGGAAATCAGTGAGTGAGGCAAATCCGTGAGTGAGGGAAATAAGTGAGTGAGGAAATTCAGTGAGTGAGGGAAATCAGTAAGAGGGAAATCAGTGAGCAAGAAATCGGTGAATGAGGGAAATCAGTGATTGAGGGAAATCAGTGAATGAGGGAAGTCAGTAAGAGGGAAATCTGTGTGCGGGAAATCAGTGTGAGGAAATTCATTGGGATACGGAAATCAGTGCTGGAGGAAAATGAGTGAGTGAGGAAAATCGGTGACAGAGGAAAATAATTTAGAGAGGAATAAAGTTGTGAGAGAGAAAAAAATCAGTGAGAGGGCAATCAGTGAGTGAGGGAAATCAGTGAGCGAGAAATCAGTGATAGAGCAAAATCAGTGAGTGAGGGAAATCAGTGAGAGGGAAATCTGTTAGAGAGGGAAATCAATGAGAGAGAAAGCAGTGAGTGAGGGAAATCAGTGAGTGAGGGAAATCAGTGAGAGAGGGACATCAGTGAGCAGGAAATCAGTGAGTGAGGGAAATCAGTGAGAGGGAAATCAGTGAAAGGAGAATCAGTGAGAGAGGGAAATCAGTGAGAGGGAAATCAGTGAGTGGGAAATCAGTGTGAGGAAATTCATTGAGATACGGAAACCAGTGCTGGAGGAAAATGAGGGAGTGAGGAAAATCGGTGAGAGTGGAAAATAATTTAGAGAGAAAAAAGTTGTGAGAGAGAAGAAAACCAGTGAGAAGGCAATCAGTGAGTGAGGGAAATCAGTGAGAGGTAAATCAGTGAGTGAGGCATATCCATGAGTGAGGGAAACCAGTAAGAGGGAAATTAGTGAGAGGGAAATCAGTGTGAGAGGGAAAGCAGTGAGTGAGGCAAATCCGTGAGTGAGGGAAATAAGTGAGTGAGGAAATTCAGTGAGTGAGGGAAATCAGGGAGAGAGGGAAATCAGTGAGAGAGGGAAATCAATGAGAGAGGGAAATCAGTGAGAGGGAAATCAGTGGGGGAGAAATCAGTGAGTGTTGGAAATCAGTGAGAGGGAAAAATCAGTTAGAGGGGGAAATCAGTGAGAGAGGGAAATCAGTGAGAGGGAAATCAGTGAGAGGAAAAACAGTGAAAGGAGAATCAGTGAGTGAGGGAAATTAGTGAGTGAGGAAAATCAGTGAGTGAGGGAAATCAGTAAGAGGGAAATCAGTGAGGGGGAAATCAGTGTGAGGAAATTCATTGAGATAAGGAAACCAGTGCTGGAGGAAAATGAGGGAGTGAGGAAAATCGCTAAGAGTGGAAAATAATTTGGAGAGAAAAAAGTTGTGAGAGAGAAGAAAACCAGTGAGAAGGCAATCAGTGAGTGAGGGAAATCAGTGAGAGTGAAATCTGTGAATGAGGGAAATCTGTGAGTGAGGGAAAGCAGTGAGAGGGATATCAGTGAGTGAGGGAAATCAGTGAGCGAGGGAAATCGGTGAGAGGGAAATCAGTGGGGGAGAAATCAGTGAGTGTGGGAAATCAGTGAGAGGGGAAAATCAGTTAGAGGGGGAAATCAGTGAGTGAGGAAAATCAGTGAGAAATCAGTGAATGAGGGAAATCAGTGAGCGAGGGAAATCGGTGAGTGAGGAAAATCAGTGAGCAGGAAATCAGTGAGCTTGAAATCAGTGAGTGAGGGACATCAGTGAGAGGTAAATCAGTGAGTGAGGCATATCCATGACTGAGGGAAACCAGTAAGAGGGAAATTAGTGAGGGAGAAATCAGTGAGTGAGGGAAATCAGTGAGTGAGAGAAATCAGTAAGAGGGAAATCAGTGAGAGGGAAATCAGTGCAAGAGGGAAAGCAGTGAGTGAGACAAATCCGTGAGTGAGGGAAATAAGTGAGTGAGGAAATTCAGTGAGTGAGGGAAATCAGTAAGAGGGAAATCAGTGAGCAAGAAATCGGTGAATGAGGGAAATCAGTGAGTGAGGGAAATCAGTGAATGAGGGAAATCAGTAAGAGGGAAATCAGTGTGGGGGAAATCAGTGTGAGGAAATTCATTGAGATACGGAAATCAGTGCTGGAGGAAATCAATGAGTGAGGAAAATCGGTGACAGAGGAAAATAATTTAGAGAGGAATAAAGTTGTGAGAGAGAAAAAAATCAGTGAGAGGGCAATCAGTGAGTGAGGGAAATCAGTGAGAGAGAAATCAGTGATATAGCAAAATCCGTGAGTGAGGGAAATCAGTGAGAGGGAAATCAGTTAGAGAGGGAAATCAGTGAGAGGGAAAGCAGTGAGTGAGGGAAATCAGTGAGTGAGAGAAATCAGGGAGAGAGGGAAATCAGTGAGAGAGGGAACTAAGTGAGTGAGGGAAATCAGGGAGAGAGGGAAATCAGTGAGAGAGGGAAATCAGTGAGAGAATGAAATCAGTGAGTGAGGGAAATCAGTAAGAGGGAAATTAGTGAGGGAGAAATCAGTGAGTGAGGGAAATCAGTGAGTGAGGGAAATCAGTAAGAGGGAAATCAGTGAGAGGGAAATCAGTGCGAGAGGGAAATCAGTGAGTGAGGCAAATCCGTGAGTGAGGGAAATAAGTGAGTGAGGAAATTCAGTGAGTGAGGGAAATCAGTAAGAGGGAAATCAGTGAGCAAGAAATCGGTGAATGAGGGAAATCAGTGATTGAGGGAAATCAGTGAATGAGGGAAGTCAGTAAGAGGGAAATCTGTGTGCGGGAAATCAGTGTGAGGAAATTCATTGGGATACGGAAATCAGTGCTGGAGGAAAATGAGTGAGTGAGGAAAATCGGTGACAGAGGAAAATAATTTAGAGAGGAATAAAGTTGTGAGAGAGAAAAAAATCAGTGAGAGGGCAATCAGTGAGTGAGGGAAATCAGTGAGCGAGAAATCAGTGATAGAGCAAAATCAGTGAGTGAGGGAAATCAGTGAGAGGGAAATCTGTTAGAGAGGGAAATCAATGAGAGAGAAAGCAGTGAGTGAGGGAAATCAGTGAGTGAGGGAAATCAGTGAGAGAGGGACATCAGTGAGCAGGAAATCAGTGAGTGAGGGAAATCAGTGAGAGGGAAATCAGTGAAAGGAGAATCAGTGAGAGAGGGAAATCAGTGAGAGGGAAATCAGTGAGTGGGAAATCAGTGTGAGGAAATTCATTGAGATACGGAAACCAGTGCTGGAGGAAAATGAGGGAGTGAGGAAAATCGGTGAGAGTGGAAAATAATTTAGAGAGAAAAAAGTTGTGAGAGAGAAGAAAACCAGTGAGAAGGCAATCAGTGAGTGAGGGAAATCAGTGAGAGGTAAATCAGTGAGTGAGGCATATCCATGAGTGAGGGAAACCAGTAAGAGGGAAATTAGTGAGAGGGAAATCAGTGTGAGAGGGAAAGCAGTGAGTGAGGCAAATCCGTGAGTGAGGGAAATAAGTGAGTGAGGAAATTCAGTGAGTGAGGGAAATCAGGGAGAGAGGGAAATCAGTGAGAGAGGGAAATCAATGAGAGAGGGAAATCAGTGAGAGGGAAATCAGTGGGGGAGAAATCAGTGAGTGTTGGAAATCAGTGAGAGGGAAAAATCAGTTAGAGGGGGAAATCAGTGAGAGAGGGAAATCAGTGAGAGGGAAATCAGTGAGAGGAAAAACAGTGAAAGGAGAATCAGTGAGTGAGGGAAATTAGTGAGTGAGGAAAATCAGTGAGTGAGGGAAATCAGTAAGAGGGAAATCAGTGAGGGGGAAATCAGTGTGAGGAAATTCATTGAGATAAGGAAACCAGTGCTGGAGGAAAATGAGGGAGTGAGGAAAATCGCTAAGAGTGGAAAATAATTTGGAGAGAAAAAAGTTGTGAGAGAGAAGAAAACCAGTGAGAAGGCAATCAGTGAGTGAGGGAAATCAGTGAGAGTGAAATCTGTGAATGAGGGAAATCTGTGAGTGAGGGAAAGCAGTGAGAGGGATATCAGTGAGTGAGGGAAATCAGTGAGCGAGGGAAATCGGTGAGAGGGAAATCAGTGGGGGAGAAATCAGTGAGTGTGGGAAATCAGTGAGAGGGGAAAATCAGTTAGAGGGGGAAATCAGTGAGAGAGGGAAATCAGTGAAAGGGAAATCAGTGAGAGGGAAATCAGTGAGAGGAAAAACAGTGAAAGGAAAATCAGTGCGTGAGGGAAATTAGTGAGTGAGGGAAATCAGTGAGTGAGGGAAATCAGTAAGAGGGAAATCAGTGAGGGGGAAATCAGTGTGAGGAAATTCATTGAGATACGGAAACCAGTGCTGGAGGAAAATGAGGGAGTGAGGAAAATCGGTGAGAGTGGAAAATAATTTAGAGAGAAAAAAGTTGTGAGAGAGAAGAAAACCAGTGAGAAGGCAATCAGTGAGTGAGGGAAATCAGTGAGAGCGAAATCAGTGGGGGAGAAATCAGTGAGTGAGGGAAATCAGTGAGTGAGGAAAATCAGTGAGTGAGGGAAATCAGTAGGAGGGAAATTAGTGAGGGAGAAATCAGTGAGTGAGGGAAATCAGTGAGTGAGGGAAATCAGTAAGAGGGAAATCAGTGAGAGAGAAATCAGTGTGAGAGGGAAATCAGTGAGTGAGGCAAATCCGTGAGTGAGGGAAATAAGTGAGTGAAGAAATTCAGTGAGTGAGGGAAATCAGTAAGAGGGAAATCAGTGAGCAAGAAATCGGTGAATGAGGGAAATCAGTGAGTGAGGGAAATCAGTGAATGAGGGAAATCAGTAAGAGGGAAATCTGTGTGCGGGAAATCAGTGTGAGGAAATTCATTGAGATACGGAAACCAGTGCTGGAGGAAAATGAGGGAGTGAGGAAAATCGGTGAGAGTGGAAAATAATTTAGAGAGAAAAAAGTTGTGAGAGAGAAGAAAACCAGTGAGAAGGCAATCAGTGAGTGAGGGAAATCAGTGAGAGCAAAATCAGTGAATGAGGGAAATCAGTGAGTGAGGGAAATCAGTGAGAGGGAAATCAGTGATTGAGGGAAATCAGTGAGCGAGGGAAATCAGTGAGTGAGGAAAATCAGTGAGCAGGAAATCAGTGAGCGATAAATCAGTGAGTGAGGGAAATCAGTGAGAGGGAAATCAGTGAGTGAGGCAAATCCATGAGTGAGGGAAATCAGTGAGAGGAAAATCAGCGAGAGAGGGAAATCAGTGAGTGAGGAAAATCAGTGAGTAAGGGAAATAAGTGAGTGAGGAAATTCAGTGCGTGAGGGAAAGCATTGAGTGAGGCAAATCCGTGAGTGAGGGAAATCAGTGAGTGAGGGAAACCAGTAAGAGGGAAATTAGTGAGGGAGAAATCAGTAAGTGAGGGAAATCAGTGAGAGGGAAATCAGTGAGTGAGGGAAATCAGTGAGAGGGAAATCAGTGAAAGGAGAATCAGTGAGAGAGGGAAATCAGTGAGAGGGAAATCAGTGAATGGGAAATCAGTGTGAGGAAATTCATTGAGATACGGAAACCAGTGCTGGAGGAAAATGAGGGAGTGAGGAAAATCGGTGAGAGTGGAAAATAATTTAGAGAGAAAAAAGTTGTGAGAGAGAAGAAAACCAATGAGAAGGCAATCAGTGAGTGAGGGAAATCAGTGAGAGCGAAATCAGTGAATGAGGGAAATCAGTGAGTGAGGGAAATCAGTGAGAGGGAAATCAGTGAGTGAGGGAAATCAGTGAGCGAGGGAAATCGGTGAGTGAGGAAAATCAGTGAGCAGGAATTCAGTGAGTGAGAAATCAGTGAGTGAGGGAAATCAGTGAGAGTAAAATCAGCGAGAGAGGGAAATCAGTGAGTGAGGAAAATCAGTGAGTGAGGGAAATCAGTAAGAGGGAAATCAGTGAGAGGGAAATCAGTGTGAGAGGGAAAGCAGTGAGTGAGGCAAATCCGTGAGTGAGGGAAATAAGTGAGTGAGGAAATTCAGTGCGAGAGGGAAATCAGTAAGAGGGAAATCAGTGAGCAAGAAATTGGTGAATGAGGGAAATCAGTGAGTGAGGGAAATCAGTGAATGAGGGAAATCAGTAAGAGGGAAATCAGTGCGAGAGGGAAAGCAGTGAGTGAGGAAAATCAGTGAGCAGGAAATCAGTGAGCTTGAAATCAGTGAGTGAGGGACATCAGTGAGAGGTAAATCAGTGAGTGAGGCATATCCATGAGTGAGGGAAACCAGTAAGAGGGAAATTAGTGAGAGGGAAATCAGTGTGAGAGGGAAAGCAGTGAGTGAGGCAAATCCGTGAGTGAGGGAAATAAGTGAGTGAGGAAATTCAGTGAGTGAGGGAAATCAGGGAGAGAGGGAAATCAGTGAGAGAGGGAAATCAATGAGAGAGGGAAATCAGTGAGAGGGAAATCAGTGGGGGAGAAATCAGTGAGTGTGGGAAATCAGTGAGAGGGAAAAATCAGTTAGAGGGGGAAATCAGTGAGAGAGGGAAATCAGTGAGAGGGAAATCAGTGAGAGGAAAAACAGTGAAAGGAGAATCAGTGAGTGAGGGAAATTAATGAGTGAGGAAAATCAGTGAGTGAGGGAAATCAGTAAGAGGGAAATCAGTGAGGGGGAAATCAGTGTGAGGAAATTCATTGAGATAAGGAAACCAGTGCTGGAGGAAAATGAGGGAGTGAGGAAAATCGGTGAGAGTGGAAAATAATTTAGAGAGAAAAAAGTTGTGAGAGAGAAGAAAACCAGTGAGAAGGCAATCAGTGAGTGAGGGAAATCAGTGAGAGCGAAATCTGTGAATGAGGGAAATCTGTGAGTGAGGGAAAGCAGTGAGAGGGATATCAGTGAGTGAGGGAAATCAGTGAGCGAGGGAAATCGGTGAGAGGGAAATCAGTGGGGGAGAAATCAGTGAGTGTGGGAAATCAGTGAGAGGGGAAAATCAGTTAGAGGGGGAAATCAGTGAGAGAGGGAAATCAGTGAAAGGGAAATCAGTGAGAGGGAAATCAGTGAGAGGAAAAACAGTGAAAGGAAAATCAGTGCGTGAGGGAAATTAGTGAGTGAGGGAAATCAGTGAGTGAGGGAAATCAGTAAGAGGGAAATCAGTGAGGGGGAAATCAGTGTGAGGAAATTCATTGAGATACGGAAACCAGTGCTGGAGGAAAATGAGGGAGTGAGGAAAATCGGTGAGAGTGGAAAATAATTTAGAGAGAAAAAAGTTGTGAGAGAGAAGAAAACCAGTGAGAAGGCAATCAGTGAGTGAGGGAAACCAGTGAGAGCGAAATCAGTGGGGGAGAAATCAGTGAGTGAGGGAAATCAGTGAGTGAGGAAAATCAGTGAGTGAGGGAAATCAGTAGGAGGGAAATTAGTGAGGGAGAAATCAGTGAGTGAGGGAAATCAGTGAGTGAGGGAAATCAGTAAGAGGGAAATCAGTGAGAGAGAAATCAGTGCGAGAGGGAAATCAGTGAGTGAGGCAAATCCGTGAGTGAGGGAAATAAGTGAGTGAAGAAATTCAGTGAGTGAGGGAAATCAGTAAGAGGGAAATCAGTGAGCAAGAAATCGGTGAATGAGGGAAATCAGTGAGTGAGGGAAATCAGTGAATGAGGGAAATCAGTAAGAGGGAAATCTGTGTGCGGGAAATCAGTGTGAGGAAATTCATTGGGATACGGAAATCAGTGCTGGAGGAAAATGAGTGAGTGAGGAAAATCGGTGACAGAGGAAAATAATTTAGAGAGGAATAAAGTTGTGAGAGAGAAAAAATCAGTGAGAGGGCAATCAGTGAGTGAGGGAAATCAGTGAGCGAGAAATCAGTGATAGAGCAAAATCAGTGAGTGAGGGAAATCAGTGAGAGGGAAAGCAGTTAGAGAGGGAAATCAATGATAGGGAAAGCAGTGAGTGAGGGAAATCAGTGAGTGAGGGAAATCAGTGAGAGAGGGACATCAGTGAGCAGGAAATCAGTGAGTGAGGGAAATCAGTGAGAGGGAAATCAGTGAAAGGAGAATCAGTGAGAGAGGGAAATCAGTGAGAGGGAAATCAGTGAGTGGGAAATCAGTGTGAGGAAATTGATTGAGATACGGAAACCAGTGCTGGAGGAAAATGAGGGAGTGAGGAAAATCGGTGAGAGTGGAAAATAATTTAGAGAGAAAAAAGTTGTGAGAGAGAAGAAAACCAGTGAGAAGGCAATCAGTGAGTGAGGGTATTAAGTGAGAGCGAAATCAGTGAGTGAGGGAAATCAGTGAGAGGGAAATCAGTGAGTGAGGGAAATCAGTGAGCGAGGGAAATCGGTGAGTGAGGAAAATCAGTGAGTGAGGAAAATCAGTGAGTAAGGGAAATAAGTGAGTGAGGAAATTCAGTGCGACAGGGAAAGCAGTGAGTGAGGCAAATCCGTGAGTGAGGGAAATCAGTGAGTGAGGGAAATCAGTGAGTGAGGGAAATCTGTGAATGAGGGAAATCAGTTAGAGAGGAAAATCAGTTAGAGAGGGAAATCAGTGAGAGGGAAATCAGTGAGTGAGGGAAATCAGTGAGAGGGAAATCAGTGAGAGAGGGAAATCAGTGAGTGGGAAATCAGTGTGAGGAAATTCATTGAGATACGGAAACCAGTGCTGGAGGAAAATGAGGGAGTGAGGAAAATCGGTGAGAGTGGAAAATAATTTAGAGAGAAAAAAGTTGTGAGAGAGAAGAAAACCAATGAGAAGGCAATCAGTGAGTGAGGGAAATCAGTGAGAGCGAAATCAGTGAATGAGGGAAATCAGTGAGTGAGGGAAATCAGTGAGAGGGAAATCAGTGAGTGAGGGAAATCAGTGAGCGAGGGAAATCGGTGAGTGAGGAAAATCAGTGAGCAGGAAATCAGTGAGCGAGAAATCAGTGAGTGAGGGAAATCAGTGAGAGGGAAATCAGTGAGTGAGGCAAATCCATGAGTGAGGGAAATCAGTGAGAGTAAAATCAGTGAGAGGGAAATCAGTGCGAGAGGGAAAGCAGTGAGTGAGGCAAATCCGTGAGTGAGGGAAATAAGTGAGTGAGGAAATTCAGTGCGAGAGGGAAATCAGTAAGAGGGAAATCAGTGAGCAAGAAATCGGTGAATGAGGGAAATCAGTGAGTGAGGGAAATCAGTGAATGAGGGAAATCAGTAAGAGGGAAATCAGTGAGAGGGAAATCAGTGCGAGAGGGAAAGCAGTGAGTGAGGAAAATCAGTGAGCAGGAAATCAGTGAGCTTGAAATCAGTGAGTGAGGGACATCAGTGAGAGGTAAATCAGTGAGTGAGGCATATCCATGACTGAGGGAAACCGGTAAGAGGGAAATTAGTGAGGGAGAAATCAGTGAGTGAGGGAAATCAGTGAGTGAGAGAAATCAGTAAGAGGGAAATCAGTGAGAGGGAAATCAGTGCAAGAGGGAAAGCAGTGAGTGAGACAAATCCGTGAGTGAGGGAAATAAGTGAGTGAGGAAATTCAGTGAGTGAGGGAAATCAGTAAGAGGGAAATCAGTGAGCAAGAAATCGGTGAATGAGGGAAATCAGTGAGTGAGGGAAATCAGTGAATGAGGGAAATCAGTAAGAGGGAAATCAGTGTGGGGGAAATCAGTGTGAGGTAATTCATTGAGATACGGAAATCAGTGCTGGAGGAAATCAGTGAGTGAGGAAAATCGGTGACAGAGGAAAATTATTTAGAGAGGAATAAAGTTGTGAGAGAGAAAAAAATCAGTGAGAGGGCAATCAGTGAGTGAGGGAAATCAGTGAGAGAGAAATCAGTGATATAGCAAAATCCGTGAGTGAGGGAAATCAGTGAGAGGGAAATCAGTTAGAGAGGGAAATCAGTGAGAGGGAAAGCAGTGAGTGAGAGAAATCAGTGAGTGAGAGAAATCAGGGAGAGAGGGAAATCAGTGAGAGAGGGAACTAAGTGAGTGAGGGAAATCAGGGAGAGAGGGAAATCAGTGAGAGAGGGAAATCAGTGAGAGAATGAAATCAGTGAGTGAGGGAAATCAGTAAGAGGGAAATTAGTGAGGGAGAAATCAGTGAGTGAGGGAAATCAGTGAGTGAGGGAAATCAGTAAGAGGGAAATCAGTGAGAGGGAAATCAGTGCAAGAGGGAAATCAGTGAGTGAGGCAATTCCGTGAGTGAGGGAAATAAGTGAGTGAGGAAATTCAGTGAGTGAGGGAAATCAGTAAGAGGGAAATCAGTGAGCAAGAAATCGGTGAATGAGGGAAATCAGTGAGTGAGGGAAATCAGTGAATGAGGGAAGTCAGTAAGAGGGAAATCTGTGTGCGGGAAATCAGTGTGAGGAAATTCATTGGGATACGGAAATCAGTGCTGGAGGAAAATGAGTGAGTGAGGAAAATCGGTGACAGAGGAAAATAATTTAGAGAGGAATAAAGTTGTGAGAGAGAAAAAAATCAGTGAGAGGGCAATCAGTGAGTGAGGGAAATCAGGTAGCGAGAAATCAGTGATAGAGCAAAATCAGTGAGTGAGGGAAATCAGTGAGAGGGAAATCAGTTAGAGAGGGAAATCAATGAGAGGGAAAGCAGTGAGTGAGGGAAATCAGTGAGTGAGGGAAATCAGTGAGAGAGGGACATCAGTGAGCTGGAAATCAGTGAGTGAGGGAAATCAGTGAGAGGGAAATCAGTGAAAGGAGAATCAGTGAGAGAGGG
Organism: Pristiophorus japonicus; assembly: GCF_044704955.1. Taxonomy (NCBI): domain Eukaryota; kingdom Metazoa; phylum Chordata; class Chondrichthyes; family Pristiophoridae; genus Pristiophorus; species Pristiophorus japonicus. The sequence goes on along the minus strand of NC_091988.1, from coordinate 1,442,005 downwards.
AAATCAGTGAGAGGGAAATCAGTGAGTGGGAAATCAGTGTGAGGAAATTCATTGAGATACGGAAACCAGTGCTGGAGGAAAATGAGGGAGTGAGGAAAATCGGTGAGAGTGGAAAATAATTTAGAGAAAAAAAAGTTGTGAGAGAGAAGAAAACCAGTGAGAAGGCAATCAGTGAGTGAGGGAAATCAGTGAGAGCGAAATCAGTGAATGAGGGAAATCAGTGAGTGAGGGAAATCAGTGAGAGGGAAATCAGTGATTGAGGGAAATCAGTGAGCGAGGGAAATCAGTGAGTGAGGAAAATCAGTGAGCAGGAAATCAGTGAGCGATAAATCAGTGAGTGAGGGAAATCAGTGAGAGGGAAATCAGTGAGTGAGGCAAATCCATGAGTGAGGGAAATCAGTGAGAGGAAAATCAGCGAGAGAGGGAAATCAGTGAGTGAGGAAAATCAGTGAGTAAGGGAAATAAGTGAGTGAGGAAATTCAGTGCGTGAGGGAAAGCAGTGAGTGAGGCAAATCCGTGAGTGAGGGAAATCAGTGAGTGAGGGAAACCAGTAAGAGGGAAATTAGTGAGGGAGAAATCAGAGAGTGAGGGAAATCAGTGAGAGGGAAATCAGTGAGTGAGGGAAATCAGTGAGAGGGAAATCAGTGAAAGGAGAATCAGTGAGAGAGGGAAATCAGTGAGAGGGAAATCAGTGAATGGGAAATCAGTGTGAGGAAATTCATTGAGATACGGAAACCAGTGCTGGAGGAAAATGAGGGAGTGAGGAAAATCGGTGAGAGTGGAAAATAATTTAGAGAGAAAAAAGTTGTGAGAGAGAAGAAAACCAATGAGAAGGCAATCAGTGAGTGAGGGAAATCAGTGAGAGCGAAATCAGTGAATGAGGGAAATCAGTGAGTGAGGGAAATCAGTGAGAGGGAAATCAGTGAGTGAGGGAAATCAGTGAGCGAGGGAAATCGGTGAGTGAGGAAAATCAGTGAGCAGGAATTCAGTGAGTGAGAAATCAGAGAGTGAGGGAAATCAGTGAGAGTAAAATCAGCGAGAGAGGGAAATCAGTGAGTGAGGAAAATCAGTGAGTGAGGGAAATCAGTAAGAGGGAAATCAGTGAGAGGGAAATCAGTGCGAGAGGGAAAGCAGTGAGTGAGGCAAATCCGTGAGTGAGGGAAATAAGTGAGTGAGGAAATTCAGTGCGAGAGGGAAATCAGTAAGAGGGAAATCACTGAGCAAGAAATTGGTGAATGAGGGAAATCAGTGAGTGAGGGAAATCAGTGAATGAGGGAAATCAGTAAGAGGGAAATCAGTGAGAGGGAAATCAGTGCGAGAGGGAAAGCAGTGAGTGAGGAAAATCAGTGAGCAGGAAATCAGTGAGCTTGAAATCAGTGAGTGAGGGACATCAGTGAGAGGTAAATCAGTGAGTGAGGCATATCCATGAGTGAGGGAAACCAGTAAGAGGGAAATTAGCGATGGAGAAATCAGTGAGTGAGGGAAATCAGTGAGTGAGAGAAATCAGTAAGAGGGAAATCAGTGAGAGGGAAATCAGTGCAAGAGGGAAAGCAGTGAGTGAGACAAATCCGTGAGTGAGGGAAATAAGTGAGTGAGGAAATTCAGTGAGTGAGGGAAATCAGTAAGAGGGAAATCAGTGAGCAAGAAATCGGTGAATGAGGGAAATCAGTGAGTGAGGGAAATCAGTGAATGAGGGAAATCAGTAAGAGGGAAATCAGTGTGGGGGAAATCAGTGTGAGGAAATTCATTGAGATACGGAAATCAGTGCTGGAGGAAATCAGTGAGTGAGGAAAATCGGTGACAGAGGAAAATAATTTAGAGAGGAATAAAGTTGTGAGAGAGAAAAAAATCAGTGAGAGGGCAATCAGTGAGTGAGGGAAATCAGTGAGAGAGAAATCAGTGATATAGCAAAATCCGTGAGTGAGGGAAATCAGTGAGAGGGAAATCAGTTAGAGAGGGAAATCAGTGAGAGGGAAAGCAGTGAGTGAGGGAAATCAGTGAGTGAGAGAAATCAGGGAGAGAGGGAAATCAGTGAGAGAGGGAACTAAGTGAGTGAGGGAAATCAGGGAGAGAGGGAAATCAGTGAGAAACGGAAATCAGTGAGAGAAAGAAATCAGTGAGTGAGGGAAATCAGCAAGTGAGCGAAATCAGTGAGTGAGAGAAATCAGGGAGAGAGGGAAATCAGTGAGAGAGGGAACTAAGTGAGTGAGGGAAATCAGGGAGAGAGGGAAATCAGTGAGAGAGGGAAATACATGACTGAAGAAAATCAGTGAGAGAATGAAATCAGTGAGTGAGGGAAATCAATGAGTGAAGGAAATCAGTGAGTGAGAGAAATCAGGGCGAGAGGGAAATCAGTGAGAGAGGGAAATCAATGAGAGAATGAAATCAGTGAGTGAGGGAAATCAATGAGTGAAGGAAATCAGTGAGTGAGAGAAATCAGGGCGAGAGGGAAATCAGTGAGAGAGTGAAATCAGTGAGAGGGAAATCAGTGAATGAGGGAGATCAGTGAGAGGGAAATCAGTTAGAGAGGGAAATCAGTGAGAGGGAAATCAGTGAGTGCAGGAAATCAGTGAGAGAGAGAAATCAGTGAGAGGGAAATCAGTGAGAGGGAAATCAGTGAAAGGAGAATCAGTGAGAGAGGGAAATCAGTGAGAGGGAAATCAGTGAGTGGGAAATCAGTGTGAGGAAATTCATTGAGATACGGAAACCAGTGCTGGAGGAAAATGAGGGAGTGAGGAAAATCGGTCAGAGTGGAAAATAATTTAGAGAGAAAAAAGTTGTGAGAGAGAAGAAAACCAGTGAGAAGGCAATCAGTGAGTGAGGGAAATCAGTGAGAGCGAAATCAGTGAATGAGGGAAATCAGTGAGTGAGGGAAATCAGTGAGAGGGAAATCAGTGAGTGAGGGAAATCAGTGAGCGAGGGAAATCGGTGAGTGAGGAAAATCAGTGAGCAGGAAATCAGTGAGCGAGAAATCAGTGAGTGAGGGCAATCAGTGAGAGGGAAATCAGTGAGTGAGGCATATCCATGAGTGAGGGAAATCAGTGAGAGGGAAATCAGTGAGAGGGAAATCAGTGCGAGAGGGAGAGCAGTGAGTGAGGCAAATCCGTGAGTGAGGGAAATAAGTGAGTGAGGAAATTCAGTGCGAGAGGGAAAGCAGTGAGTGAGGCAAATCCGTGAGTGAGGGAAATCAGTGAGTGAGGAAAATCAGTGAGCAGGAAATCAGTGAGCTTGAAATCAGTGAGTGAGGGACATCAGTGAGAGGTAAATCAGTGAGTGAGGCATATCCATGAGTGAGGGAAATCAGTAAGAGGGAAATTAGTGAGGGAGAAATCAGTGAGTGAGGGAAATCAGTGAGTGTGGGAAATCAGTAAGAGGTAAATCAGTGAGAGGGAAATCAGTGCGAGAGGGAAAGCAGTGAGTGAGGCAAATCCGTGAGTGAGGGAAATAAGTGAATGAGGAAATTCAGTGAGTGAGGTAATCAGTAAGGGGGATATCAGTGAGCAAGAAATCGGTGAATGAGGGAAATCAGTGAGTGAGGGAAATCTGTGAATGAGGGAAATCAGTGAGAGAGGGACATCAGTGAGCAGGAAATCAGTGAGTGAGGGAAATCAGTGAGTGGGAAATCAGTGAAAGGTGAATCAGTGAGAGAGGGAAATCACTGAGAGGGAAATCAGTGAGTGAGAAATCAGTGAGTGAGGGAAATCAGTGAGAGAATGAAATCAGTGAGTGAGAGAAATCAGGGAGAGAGGGAAATCAGTGAGTGAGGGAAATCAGTGAGTGAGGGAAATCAGTGAGAGAATGAAATCAGTGAGTGAGAGAAATCAGTGAGAGAGGGAAATAAGTGAGTGAGGGAAATCAGGGAGAGAGGGAAATCAGTGAGATAGGGAAATCAATGACTGAAGAAAATTAGTGAGAGAATGAAATCAGTGAGTGAGGGAAATCAATGTGTGAAGGAAATCAGTGAGTGAGAGAAATCAGGGTGAGAGGGAAATCAGTGAGAGAGGGAAATCAATGAGAGAGGGAAATCAGTGGGGGAGAAATCAGTGAGTGTGGGAAATCAGTGAGAGGGGAAAATCAGTGAGAGGGGGAAATCAGTGAGAGGGGGAAATCAGTGAGCTGGAAATCAATGAGAGGGCAAGGAAGTGACCCTCAGGAAATGGTAGTGAGGGTGGAGAATATAGTGAGGGTGGGTGATATAGTGAGGGTGAGGTGATATAGTGAGGGTGGGGGATTTCGTGAAGGTGAGTTGACATAGTGAGAGTGGGGGATATAGTGAGGGATATAGTGATGATGGGGGTATAGTGAGGGTGAGCGGTTATAGTGAGGGTGGGGGATATAGTGAGGGTAGGGGGAAATAGTGAGGGTGGGGGATATAGTGAGGGTGGGGGATATAGTGAGGGTGGGGGATATAGTGAGGGTGGGGGTTATAGTGAGGGTGGGGGTTATAGTTAGAGTGGGGGTTATAGTAAGGGTGCGGGATATAGTGAGGGTGGGGGATATAGTGAGGGTAGGGGGATATAGTGAGGGTGGGGGTTATAGTGAGGGTGGGGGTTATAGTGAGGGTGGGGGATATAGTGAGGGTAAGGGGATATAGTGAGGGTGGGGGTTATAGTGAGGGTGGGGATTATAGTGAGGGTGGTGGTTATAGTGAGGGTAGGGGGATATAGTGAGGGTAGGGGATATAGTGAGGGTAGGGGGAAAATGATCGAGTTTGAGTCTTTCAAGTTTTCTTTGGTGTTGACACTGTGAGGTTTCCTGTTGGTGAATAATCTGTATGCCTAGGCTCATCCATGAAGAAAAGCCATTTGCATGAGCTACGACAGAGGTGTAGGTATCTCATGAGGCAGAGCCCATCAAGGCAGGAGCCTCGGGAGAAGAGAGAAAACTGGCAACATTAAGTTGCAAAGCCCAAACCCAACAAAAGAGATCAATATATTATTACAATGAAATTGCGTGTGGAGACATATTCCCGTTGGCCTTGTCTAGAAATGTCGGCATTTATTGCCCATCCCTAGTTGCGCTTGAGAACAAAAGCTTGTATTTATATAGCGCCTTTAACATAGTAAAACGTCCCATGGTGTTACACAGGTGGGCTATAAGACAAAACAAATACATTTGACACGTGATGGAGGGCCTTGTTCTTGAACCGCTGCAGTCCGTGCGGTGAAGGTGCTCCCACTGTACTGTTAGGGAGGGAGTTCCAGGATTGTGACGCAGCTGCAATAAAGAAAAGGCAACATATGTGTACGTCAGGATGGTGTGCCAGGTGGAGGGGAAATTGGAGGTGATGCCGTTCCCATACATCTGTGGATCTTGCCTTGTCCTTCTAGCAGGCTGAGGTTTCGAGATATACATTTGCTGTGTACCATGTATAATATTTTTATGTAACTCAGAAACCGAAAGAGAACATCATCAAGAGTGAAAAAAGTAGAAAAAGGGGCAAATCAGGAGCCGTCTTTAGCAGCATTAAGTTAAGTAGTTTGTTCGTACGCCACCTGTTAATTAGTCCACTGGTATCCTATGGTTAATTACAGGGCAATGGCCTCCCTAATTTTCGAATATTTAGGACAGAAAATTATAAAATCAATGTAAGTATAGAGAAAACTTGCTTTCTTATCAGGCAACAACAACAACTTTAATGTAGTAAAACATCCCAAGGCTAGTCACAGAAGTGTAATCAAACAATCAAAAATAATACGAAGAGATGCACTCCTGGCTGGCCTCCCACATTCTACCCTACGTAAACTAGAGGTGATCCAAAACTCGCTGCCCGTGTCCTAACTCGTACCAAGTCCCGCTCACCCATCACCCCTGTGCTTGCTGATCTACATTGGCTTCCGGTTAAGCAATGCCTCAATATCAAAATTCTCATTCTATTTTCAAATCCCTCCATGACCTCACCCCTCCCTATCTCTGTAATCTTTGAGGTGCTCGAATACCTCGAGTCTCGTCGCCGAGAGCATGCAAAAATCAAGCGCAGGCAGCGGAAAGAGCGTGCAGCAAACCAGTCCCACCCTCCCCTTCCCTCAACCACTATCTGTCCCACCTGTGACAGGGACTGTGGTTCTCGTATTGGACTGTTCAGCCAGCTAAGGCTCATTCTAAGAGTGGAAGCAAGTCTTCCTCGATTCCGAGGGACTGCCTATGATGATGATGAATCTTTACCTCACAAAGGCCTTCAAAACGGTCAACTGTGAGGGATTATGGAGTGCTCTCCTCAAATTCGGTTGCCCTCAAAAGTTTTCCAACATCCTTCACCTGCTCCATGACGACATGCAGGCCATGATCCTGACCAACGGATCCACCACAGACCCAATTCAAGTTCGGACCGGGTTCAAGCAAGGCAGTGTCATCAATCTTCCTTGTTGCAATGTTCCATCTTACCCTCAGTAAGCTCCCCTGGTAAGGAGCTAATCTACAGAACAAACAGGAATCTGTTCAACCTCCGCCACCTCCAGGCCAGATCCAAGGTCATCCCATCCTCTGCCATTGAATTACAGTACGCGAACGACACTTGCGTCTGCGCACATTCGGAGGTCAAACTCCAAGCCATCGTCAACACCTTTATCGAGGCATACGAGATCATGGGCCTTACACGAAACATCCATGAGTCAAAGATCCTCCATCAACCTATCCTCGCAATGCAGCATTGCCCTCCAATTATCAAAATTAACGACCAGGCCTTGGACAACGTGGACCATTTTCCATACCTTGGGAGCCTACTATCAGCAAGGGCAGGCATCGACGACGAGGCCCCCGCCTCCAGTGTGCCAGTGCAGCCTTCAGTTGCCTGAGGAAGACAGTGTATGAAGACCAGGACCTCAAACCCGGCACCAAGCTGATGGCCTACAGAGCAGTGGGGATACCCGCCGTCCCATATGGCTGAGAGACATGGTCTACGTACAGCAGGCACCTCAAAGCACTGGAGAAGTACCACCAATGCTGCGTCCGCAAGGTCCTGCCCCGGGTGGGTAGAGGAAATGCTTCAAGGACACCCTCAAAGCCTCCTTGAAAAAGTGCAACATCCCCACCGACACCTGGGAATCCCTGGTCCAAGACCGCCCTATGTGGAGGAAAAGCATCCGGGAAGGCACCAAACACCTCGAGTCTCTTCACTGGGAGCAAGCTGAAGCCAAGCGTCGAAAGCAGGAAGAGCGCATAGCAAACAGACTCCACACCCACCCGTGCCTCTAAGCACCGTCTGCCCTACCTGTGACGGAGACTGTAGGTCCCGCATTGTACTCATCAGTCACCTGAAAACTCATTTTTAGTGTGGAAGCAATTCATCCTCGACCCCGAGGGACTGGCTAAGGGGAAGAAGAGAAGAATCTCCTCCAGCCCCACAACCCCCCGAGATGTCTGCGCTCCTCTAATTCTGCCTTCCTGACCATCCCTGACTATAATTGCTCCACCATCGGTGGCCGTGCCTTCTGTTGCCTGGGCCCCAAGCTCTGGAACTTTCTGCCTAAACTTCTCCGCCTCTCTACCTCTCTTTCCTCCTTCAAGACGTTCCTTAAAACCTACCTCTTTGACCAAGCTTTTGGTCACCTGTGCTAATTTCTATTTATGCTCGGTGTCAATTTTTTTATCTCATAATACTCCTGTATAGCGCCTTGGGACGGTTCACTACGTTAAAGACGCTATATAAATACAGGTTGTTGTTGTTGCTGAGATAGAGACCAATAAGAAGATGGAGACCTGGAATAAGTGATCTGTGACAGAGTGTCGTCCACACATTCACGGGTGGAGGGTCCCAACAGAGAGTTTGCAGACTTAAGACTCTTCACAGTGGGATATCTATTTATTTAAGGAACCTGTTTGAAAATATGAAAATATTATTGAAGTTACCAAGTCAGAGTAGCTTCAGTTAACTGAAAAGGATAATTACGGCCTTGATCTACACAGCCTGAACCCATCTATGGAACGTTGTTGATTTTGCTTGCTATATCATTTTCTTGCTGATTTTCTCCCCTTTTCCTGAAGGTGATTACTTCTCCTGAGGCACAGCTCAACCGGTGTCAGCAGATTATATGACAGTGGAAGGCATCACAATCAAGTTCAATCCCATCTTCATCCAAAGTCCACATCGTGTGCTTTTAGAAGCAGTTACTGAATAACATTCAGGAGTAGGGGTCCTGGCTGATATTCCCACTCCCTCACACAGAATCACCAATTGCAGCATCTCTACCACCACCCAACTGAGACTGGATAACATGACACCAGCCAGGGATCCAAGCTGGGGTCTCAGTACCACAATAGACCTTGCACTTAACCGCTCAACCATCTTGTAGGCCAACCAACTGTTACTCTTTAGCAGGTACAATCGCAACACCCTAAATGATTCATCTACCCCTAATGGGACATGGATAATGGAATGCTGACATGCTTCCCTGCAGTGCTGAGGGAGTGCTGCGCTGTTGGAGGTGTTGTCTTTCAGATGAGACTTTAAACCAATCCACGCTGTCCTCTAAGGTGGACGTAATAGATCTTATGGCACTTTTTGAAGAATAACAGGGGAGTTCTCCCAGTGATCTGGCCAATATTTATCCCTCACCCAACATTACTAAAAAACAGATTATCTGGTCATTATTTCATTGCTCTTTGTTGTATGGCTCAGAGCATGGACCATGTACAGCAGACACCTCAAGTCGCTGGAGAAATACCACCAACGATGCCTCCGCAAGATTCTAAAAATCCCCTTTGAGGACAGATGTACCAACATTAGCATCCTCAACCAAGCCAACATCCCCAGCATTGAAGCACTGACCACACTTGATCAGCTCCGCTGGGCAGGCCACATTGTCCGCATACCAGACACAAGACACCCAAATAAGCGCTCTACTCAGAACCCCAACACGGCAAACTAGCCAAAGTTTGGCAGAGGAAACGTTAAAAGGACACCCTCAAAGCTTCCCTGATAAAGTGCAACATCCCCACTGACACCTGGGAGTCCCTGGCCAAAGACGTCCTAAGTGGAGGAAGTGTATCCAGGAAGGTGCTGAGCACCTTGAGTCTCATCGCCGAGAGCATGCAGAAATCAAGCGCAGGCAGTGGAAGGAGCATGCGGCAAACCAGTCCCACCCTCCCTTACCCTCAATGACTATCTATCCCACCTGTGACAGGGACTGTGGTTCTCATATTGGACTGTTCAGCCACCTAAGGACTCATTCTAGGAGTGGAAGCAAGTCTTCCTCGATTCCGAGGGACTGCATGTGATGATGATGCATTCTGTTGTGCACAAATTGGCTGCCACATTTCCCTACATGACTAGTGACTGTTCTTCAAAAGTACTTCAGTGGCTGTGAAGTACTTCGTGGCATCCTGAGGTCATGAAAGAGGCGAGATAAAAGCAAGTTCTTTCTTTCTTTGATAGTCACATCATGTGATCTGACCTTCCACCCTAAGATGATTGTAATAACTCAACACCAATGTGATTTAACAATCAAAATGAGGCCTTTTACTTTGAGACAGTTTCTAGTTATGCTCTTCCCCACAAGTGGAAAAACTCTCTCTATATCTAATTCAAAACCTCTCAGAATTTTAAAGACCTCTATTAGGTCACCCCGCAGCCTTCTCTTTTTTCAAGCGAAAAGAGGCCCAGCCAGTCCATCCTTCCCAGAAAGGTATACCCTCGCATTTAGAGAGGGTTGTTTTCCCAGGATTTATGTTCAAATGAATGGCCTTCAGCAACAACAATTGTGGAGATTGACTGGGCTTTTTAAAAATGATTGATGTACATTTAAAAAATAAATATGTTAATATCAGCCTGACACTCTGAAGCCGAGATCTTGTTTTTGTAGCTCGGGAAAAGCAGAAAGAAAGAGATTTGTTCCTTTATGTTTCATTTGGCGGCCGGGGAGGAGATGATTCTACTCCCTGAAAGCAGTTCTTGGACTATTTTGGGTTTCCAAACGGGAAGAAGCCTGCTTAGGTCAGCAGTGTCCAAAGTGCCAAGTGTAGGTCTCTGACCACATTAGATTTTGGAATCAAAAACACAATTTCTAAATTTGCGGATGACACCAAATAGTCAATACTGAGCAGGAGTGAAACAGGAAGGCATGAATAAACTTGCAGAATGAGCATATCATTGGCTAATGAAATTCAACATGGATAAATGGAAGGTATTACACGTTGCTAGGAAGAATCGGGAGGTCACTTATTACTGGGAGGGTGTGAGTCTGGGTGGGGTAGAGGAACAAAGGGATCTCGGATACAAATACACACATCACTAAATGTCGCGACACAGGTTAGCAAGGCCATAAAAAGCAGAGCGAGCGCTAGGGTTTATTTCTAGAGGGATAGAGTTGAAAAGTAGGGGAGTTATGCTAAACCTGTATCGAACCTTGGTTAGACTACACGGAGTACTGCGTATAATTCTGGTCACCATATTATAAAAAGGATAAAAAGTAGGACCTCAAAACTAGTAATCTCGGGATTGCTACTAGTACCACGTGCCAGTCAGAGTAGGAATCGCAGGATAGCGCAGATGAATACGTGGCTTGAGCAGTGGTGCAGCAGGGAGGGATTCAAATTTCTGGGGCATTGGAACCGGTTCTGGGGAAGCTGGGACCAGTACAAACTGGACGGTCTGCACCAGGGCAGGACCGGAACCAATGTCCTAGGGGGAGTGTTTGCTAGTGCTGTTGGGGAGGAGTTAAACTAATATGGCAGGGGGATGGGAACTAATGCAGGGAGACAGAGGGAAACAAAAAGGAGACAGAAAGGAGATGAGGAAAAGTGGAGGGCAGAGAAACCCAAGGCAAAGAACAAAAAGGGCCACTGTACAGCAAAATTCTAAAAGGACAAAGGGTGTTAAAAAAACAAGCCTGAAGGCTTTGTGTCTTAATACAAGGAGTATCCGTAATAAGATGGATGAATTAACTGTGCAAATAGATGTTAACAAATATGATGTGATTGGGATTACGGAGACGTGGCTCCAGGATGATCAGGGCTGGGACCTCAACATCCAGGGGTATTCAACATTCAGGAAGGATAGAATAAAAGGAAAAGGAGGTGGAGTAGCATTGCTGGTTAAAGAGGAGATTAATGCAATAGTTAGGAAAGACATTAGCTTGGATGATGTGGAATCTATATGGGTAGAGCTGCAGAACACCAAAGGGCAAAAAACGTTAGTGGGAGTTGTGTACAGACCTCCAAACAGTAATAGTGATGTTGGGGAGGGCATCAAACAGGAAATTAGGGGTGCATGCAATAAAGGTGCAGCAGTTATAATGGGTGACTTTAATATGCACATAGATTGGGCTAGCCAAACTGGAAGCAATACGGTGGAGGAGGATTTCCTAGAGTGCATAAGGGATGGTTTTCTAGACCAATATGTCGAGGAACCAACTAGGGGGGAGGCTATCTTAGACTGGGTGTTGTGTAATGAGAGAGGATTAATTACCAATCTCGTTGTGCGAGGCCCCTTGGGGAAGAGTGACCATAATATGGTGGAATTCTGCATTAGGATGGAGAATGAAACAGTTAATTCAGAGACCATGGGTCCAGAACTTAAAGAAGGGTAACTTTGAAGGTATGAGGCGTGAATTGGCTAGGATAGATTGGCGAATGACACTTAAGGGGTTGACTGTGGATGGGCAATGGCAGACATTTAGAGACCGCATGGGTGAACTACAACAATTGTACATTCCTGTCTGGCGTAAAAATGAAAAAGGGAAGGTGGCTCAACCGTGGCTATCAAGGGAAATCAGGGATAGTATTAAAGCCAAGGAAGTGGCATACAAATGGGCCAGAAATAGCAGCGAACCCGGGGACTGGGAGAAATTTAGAACTCAGCAGAGGAGAACAAAGGGTTTGATTAGGGCAGGGAAAATGGAGTACGAGAAGAAGCTTGCAGGGAACATTAAGATGGATTGCAAAAGTTTCTATAGATATGTAAAAGAAAAAGGTTCGTAAAGACAATCGTAGGTCCCCTGCAGTCAGAATCAGGGGAAGTCATAACGGGGAACAAAGAAATGGCGGACCAATTGAACAAGTACTTTGGTTCGATATTCACTAAGGAGGACACAAACAACCTTCCGGATATAAAACGGGTCAGAGGGTCAAGTAAGGAGGAGGAACTGAGGGAAATCTTTATTAGTCAGGAAATTGTGTTGGGGAAATTGATGAGATTGAAGGACGATAAATCCCCAGGGTCTGATGGACTGCATCCCAGAGTACTTAAGGAGGTGGCCTTGGAAATAGCAGATGCATTGACAGTCATTTTCCAACATTCCATTGATTCTGGATCAGTTCCGAAAGAGAGGAGGGTAGCCAAAGTAACCCCACTTTTTAAAAAAGGAGGGAGAGAGAAAAGAGGGAATTTTAGACCGGTCAGCCTGACCTCAGTAGTGGGTAAAATAATGGAATCAATTATTAAGGATGTCATAGCAGCGCATTTGGAAAGAGATGACATGATAGGTCCAAGTCAGCATGGATTTGTGAAAGGGAAATGATGCTTGACAAATCTTCTGGAATTTTTTGAGGATGTTTCCAGTAGAGTGGACAAGGGAGAACCAGTTGATGTGGTATATTTGGACTTTCAGAAGGCTTTCGACAAGGTCCCACACAAGAGATTAATGTGCAAAGTTAAAGCACATGGGATTGGGGGTAGTGTGCTGACGTGGATTGAGAACTGGTTGGCAGACAGGAAGCAAAGAGTAGGAGTAAATAGGTACTTTTCAGAATGGCAGGCAGTGAGTAGTGGGGTACCGCAAGGTTCTGTGCTGGGGCCCCAGCTGTTTACACTGTACATTAATGATTTAGACGAGGGGATTAAATGTAGTATCTCCAAATTTGCAGTTGACACTAAGTTGGGTGGCAGTGTGAGCTGCGAGGAGGATGCTATGAGGCTGCAGAGTGACTTGAATAGGTTAGGTGAGTGGGCAAATGCATGGCAGATGAAGTATAATGTGGATAAATGTGAGGTTATCCACTTTGGTGGTAAAAACAGAGAGACAGACTATTATCTGAATGGTGACGGATTAGGAAAAGGGGAGGTGCAACGAGACCTGGGTGTCATGGTACATCAGTCATTGAAGGTTGGCATGCAGGTACAGCAGGCGGTTAAGAAAGCAAATGGCATGTTGACCTTCCTAGCGAGGGGATTTGAGTACAGGGGCAGGGAGGTGTTACTACAGTTGTACAGGGCCTTGGTGAGGCCACACCTGGAGTATTGTGTACAGTTTTGGTCTCCTAACTTGAGGAAGGACATTCTTGCTATTGAGGGAGTGCAGCAAAGGTTCACCAGACTGATTCCCGGGATGGCGGGACTGACCTATCAAGAAAGACTGGATCAACTGAGCTTGTATTCACTGGAGTTCAGAAACGTTTAAAATTCTGACGGGCTTAGACAGGTTAGATGCAGGAAGAATTTTCCCAATGTTGGGGAAGTCCAGAACCAGGGGTCACAGTCTAAGGATAAGGGGTAAGCCATTTAGGACCGAGATGAGGAGAAACTTCTTCACCCAGAGAGTGGTGAACCTGTGGAATTCTCTACCACAGAAAGTGTTGAGGCCAATTCACTAAATATATTCAAAAGGGAGTTAGATGAAGTCCTTACTACTAGGGGGATCAAGGGGTATGGCGAGAAAGCAGGAATGGGGTACCGAAGTTGCATGTTCAGCCATGAACTCATTGAATGGCGGTGCAGGCTAGAAGGGCTGAATGGCCTACTCCTGCACCTATTTTCTATGTTTCTATGTTTCTATATAGAGGGACTGGAGAGGGTGCAGAGAAATGCGAGGTTATACATATCAGGAACGGATGAACAGGCTGGGTCTCTTTTTGCTTGAAAAAAGAAGGCTGAGGGGAGACCTAATAGACATCTTTAAAATGATGAAAGGTTTTGATAGAGTGGATACAGAGAGAGTGTTTCCACTTGTGGGGAAGAGCATAACTAGAGGCCATCAATATCAGATAGTCACCAAGAACTCCAATGGGGAATTCAGGAGAAACGTCGTTACCCAGAGAGTGGTGAGAATGTGGAACTCACTGCCACAGGGAGTGGTTGAGGCGAATAGTATCAATGCATTTAAGGGGTGGCTGGACAAGCATATGGGGGAGAAGGGAATAGAGGGTTATGCTGATAGATTTAGATGAGGAAAGACGGGAGGTGGCTCGAGTGGAGCATAAACGCCGCATGGACTGGTTGGGCCCAATGGCCTGTTTCTGTGCTGTATATCCCGTGTAATCTGATGTAATCCGGTGTAATCCCGTGTAATCCTGTGCAGCTCTTGGACTATTTTAGGTTTCCAAACTGGAAGAAGCCTGCTTAGAGCAGGAGTGTCCAAAGTGCCAAGTGTAGGTTTCTGAGCTCTACCAACTTGGTCCTCAGAGCCCAGGAAATGTGGTACCCTTTGTACTTGTAATTCCGATTTGCCGGATTGTCCTTTGAGTTATTTGCAGTGGAGGTTATTTTCGGGCTGCTCTCAGTCCATTGCCTCATTTGTGGATAAATGGTAAATTGGAACATCAAGAACTGTTAGTATCCATAACGGGAGTTATATGCAAATAAATAGAAACATTGATTTAAACATAATACTTGGTCCCAAGGTGCCACACTTGTGCGGCCCAATCCTGAATACACAGAGGGTAGACAGACCTGCCTTCGATAATATGCAAGTTGGGTCCTTCTTCAATCAACTATGTTGGAGGGGAGCGTCCGGGAGTGGGAGAATATAAAAGATTGCAATAATACAGTGCCTTTCACGACTTCACGGCATCACAAAGTGCTTTATTGCCAATGAATTACTTTTGAAATGCAGCCACTGTTGTACTGTAAGAATAGTGGCAGCCAAGTTGTGCACAGCAAGCTCCCACAAACAGCATTGTGGCCTCTCTTACTGCTGGGTCAGGGATAAATATTGGTCAGATCACCTGGGAGAAATCTCGCATTCTGCATTGAAATGGTGCCATGGGATCTTCCATGTCCACCTGAGAGGGCAGACATCTCCATTTAATGTCTCATCCGAAGGACCACACCTCCGACAGTGAAGCATTCCCTCAGTGCTGCACTAAAGTGTCAGCCTAGATTTTTGTACTCAAGTCTCTGCAGTGGGATTTGAACCCATGACGTCCTGACTCAGAGGGGCAAGTGGTATCTACTGAGCCAAGGCCGATAGCTAGAACCTGTACCTGTAGAACCTTACCCAACAATGACAGTAAGGGGAGCAAAATAGATGTTAGCAATGTGATGCAATGTGCGATGATCTGTGCTGTGTGGCAGCGGTGATGGGTAGGGGCGGTGGAGGGGTCTCAGAGCTTTCAGTTTGATATGGAAATGGGCCTTCAACAGTGAATGAGTTCCTCATTTCATTTGTGCACTGTGAGAGAAGCACTGAGCGTACAGCAGGAAGGGCCAATCTGAATGTGCATTATCGTTAGTCGGTCTCACACACCATCCAGTGTTGGCAGAGGCTCCAGCCTAGGATGCTGCAAGAGACCAATCAACCAAAAAGGGACAAAACGGTAAATTCTACATGTGTCAGAGCTTTAAAAAAACAATTAGGGTGGAGTTTACTACAAAACACAGAATTTGAAAAAATACCTCCTGCTGGATGAATGAATGCAGTTCTTAAACCGTTAGTAAATAATAGAAGGAATATACATTCCAATGTGTTTCATGCTGGAATACAGGACAGAAAATCAAGTAAGGCACCAGAAATAGCCTCCACTTTCAGCCCCACATTACAGCAAACTGCATACTGAGAAAGAGATGGGAGATCGAGGGAGAGCGAGGGAGAGCGAGGGAAAGGGAGAGCGAGGGAGAGAGAGGGAGAGCGAGGGAGAGCGAGGGAGCGAGAGAAAGAGAGAGGGAGAGCGAGGGAGAGAGAGGGAGAGCGAGGGAGAGAGAGGAAGAGAGAGGGAGAGCGAGGGAGAGCGAGGGAGAGCGAGGGAGAACGAGGGAGAGAGAGGGAGAGCGATGGAGAGAGAGGGAGAGCGGGGAGAGCGAGGGAGAGCGAGGGAGAGAGAGGGAGAGCGAGGGAGAGAGAGGGAGAGTGAGGGAGAGCGAAGGAGAGCGAGGGAGAGCGAGGGAGAGGGAGGGAGAGAAAGGGAAAGCGAGGGAGAGAGAGGGAGAGAGAGGGAGAGCGAGGGAGAGAGGGAGAGAGCGAGGGAGCGAGGGAGAGAGAGGGAGAGCAAAGGAGAGCGAGGGAGAGCAAGGGAGAGTGAGGGAGAGCGAGGGAGAGCGAGGGAGAGAGAGGGAGAGCGAGGGAGAGAGGGAGAGAGCGAGGGAGAGCGAGGGAGAGAGAGGGAGAGCGAAGGAGAGCGAGGGAGAGCGAGGGAGAGCGAGGGAGAGTGAGGGAGAGCGAGGGAGAGTGAGGGAGAGAGAGGGAGAGAGAGGGAGAGCGAGGGAGAGAGAGGGAGAGAGATGGAGAGAGCGGGAGAGCGAGGGAGAGAGAGGGAGAGTGAGGGAGAGCGAGGGAGAGAGAGGGAGAGCGAGGGAGAGAGAGGGAGAGAGGGAGAGCGAGGGAGAGAGAGGGAGAGCGAGGCAGTGAAAGAATGAAGGACAACAAGTAAACGGAAGAGAACGAGATTGGAAAAGTGAGACAGAAAGCAAAAGAGAGCGGTGAGTACAGCGAGAGTGCAATGGATTAGGTTAAGTGGTAAGCAACATAGACTTATTCAGTCAAGGGAGGTCCGAGGATGTTAACTATTATCTTTAGCACTTGTTGAGTAAAAACAATTTACTCACATCAGGACCTGTGAGACAGATGCACATGTTGCTACCGATTTCTGGACATGTACAGTCTGGGTAGAATCTAATAATATACTCATTCCTAGCAGTGTATGGCTCATTGTCAACCGCTGACATGTAATGTTTGGACTGCTAAGTCGAATGCCCCATGCAATAGAAGATTTGATGTGTGAAAGGCAGACACGCTGCGAGGGTGACCGCAGAGGAGCCAGTGCACATTGCTTTTCCCTTCTCAGTTAGAGCTGTGTAAATGGTGCACATTTCCCACACAAGACGCGCCTGGCTCCCGTACCATAATGCTCACTGATATCAGTGCTCCCATAGACAGCCATTCACTTCAGGCAGGCCCCCACACACACGCAAACAGTCACAAAGCTAGCACAAACCTAAATGGATGAGACACACAAACACACGTTCCCCGAATACATACACATGCCCTCCACAGAATCACACATGCCCTCCAGAATCACACATCCCCTCCACAGAATCACACATGCCCTCCACAGAATCACACATGTTCCCCACAGAATCACACATGTTCCCCACAGAATCACACATGTCCTCCACAGAATCACACATGTTCCTCACAGAATCACACATGTCCTCCACAAAATCACACATGTTCCTCACAGAATCACACATGTCCTCCACAGAATCACACATGTTCCCCACAGGATCACATATGTTCCCCACAGAATCACACATGTTTCCCACAGAATCATGCATGTTCCCCACAGAATCACACATGTTCCCCACAGAATCACACATGTTCCCCACAGAATCATGTATGTTCCCCACAGAATCACACATGTTCCCCACATAATCATGCATGTTCCCCACAGAATCATATATGTTCTCCACAGAATCACACATGTTCCCCACTGAATCACACATGTTCCCCACAGAATCACACATGCCCTCCACAGAATCACACATGTTCCCCACAGAATCACCCATGTTCCCCACAGAATCACACATGTTCCCCACAGAATCACACATGCCCTCCACAGAATCACACATGCCCTCCACAGAATCACACATGTTCCCCACAGAATCACACATGTTCCCCACAGAATCACACATGTCCTCCACAGAATCACACATGTTCCTCACAGAATCACACATGTCCTCCACAAAATCACACATGTTCCTCACAGAATCACACATGTCCTCCACAGAATCGCACATGTTCCCCACAGAATCACACATGTTCCCCACAGAATCACACATGTTTCCCACAGAATCATGCATGTTCCCCACAGAATCACACATGTTCCCCACAGAATCATGTATGTTCCCCACAGAATCACACATGTTCCCCACAGAATCACGCATGCCCCCCACATAATCATGCATGTTCCCCACAGAATCATGTATGTTCTCCACAGAATCACGCATGTCCCCCACTGAATCACACATGTTCCCCACAGAATCATGCATGTTCCCCACAGAATCACACATGTTCCCCACAGAATCATGTATGTTCCCCACAGAATCAAACATGTTCCCCACAGAATCACACATGTTCCCCACAGAATCATGTATGTTCCTCACAGAATCACACATGTTCCCCACAGAATCATGCATGTCCCCCACATAATCATGCATGTTCCCCACAGAATCATGTATGTTCTCCACAGAATCACACATGTTCCCCACTGAATCACGCATGTTCCCCACATAATCATGCATGTTCCCCACAGAATCACACATGTTCCCCACAGAATCATGCATGTTCCCCACAGAATCACACATGTTCCCCACAGAATCACACATGTTCCCCACAGAATCACACATGTCCCCCACATAATCATGCATGTTCCCCACAGAATCATGTATGTTCTCCACAGAATCATGCATGTTCCCCACAGAATCACACATGTTCCTCACAGAATCACACATGTTCCCCACAGAATCATGCATGTTCCCCACAGAATCATGTATGTTCCCCACAGAATCACACATGCCCTCCACAGAATCACACATGTTCCCCACAGAATCACACATGTTCCCCACAGAATCACACATGTTTCCCACAGAATCAAGCATGTTCCCCACAGAATCACACATGTTCCCCACAGAATCACACATGTTCCCCACAGAATCATGTATGTTCCCCACAGAATCACACATGTTCACCACAGAATCACGCATGCCCCCCACATAATCATGCATGTTCCCCATAGAATCATGTATGTTCTCCACAGAATCACACATGTTCCCCACTGAATCACATATGTTCCCCACAGAATGATGCATGTTCCCCACAGAATCACACATGTTCCCCACAGAATCATGTATGTTCCCCACAGAATCACACATGTTCCCCACAGAATCATGTATGTTCCCCACAGAATCACACATGTTCCCCACAGAATCATGCATTCCCCCCACATAATCATGCATGTTCCCCACAGAATCATGTATGTTCTCCACAGAATCACACATGTTCCCCACTGAATCATGCATGTTCCCCACAGAATCATGCATGTTCCCCACAGAATCACACATGTTCCCCACAGAATCATGTATATTCCCCACAGAATCACACATGTTCCCCACAGAATCACACATGTTCCCCACAGAATCACACATGCCCCCCACAGAATCATGCATGTTCCCCACAGAATCATGTATGTTCCCCACAGAATCACACATGTTCCCCACAGAATCACACATGTTCCCCACAGAATCATGTATGTTCCCCACAGAATCATGTATGTTCCCCACAGAATCACACATGTTCCCCACAGAATCAAACATGTTCCCCACAGAATCACGCATGTTCCCCACAGAATCATGTATGTTCCCCACAGAATCACACATGTTCCCCAAAGAATCACGTATGTTCCCCACAGAATCACACATGTTTCCCACAGAATCACGTATGTTCCCCACAGAATCATGTATGTACTCCACATAATCACACGTGTTCCACAAAGAATCACACATGTTTCCCGCACACATACACATGTTCCCCAAGAATCACATATGTTCCCCACAGAATCATGCATGTTCCCCGCAGAATCACACTCCCCGCACACACATGCATGTTCCCCACACACACATGTTACTCACACACCCACACACATACCGTGCACACACACGCACATTCCCCATACAAACATGCATGTTCCCAGTACACACGCATGCTCCCCACACAAACATGTCTCACTCACACACATGGAGAGCTTTTTTAAAAAGCAACAATCGGAAAACGGAAACTGACTGGCTTTCATTCCTCAAAGTTATTTGGAAACCTGCCCTGGAAACGAACAAGTGGTTATCTTACCTAGATGCAGTATTCGGGTTCCCTGTGTGAAAGCCAAGGATATAAAAGGGACACAGATTCAAACCATTAAAAGGCAAATTCAGCTTCTTCACACAAAGAATGATCAATGCAGGGATGGAGTCCTGGATAGGGTAGTGGAGAAAAATCCCTTGAATCATTTGAGAGACAACTGGATGGTGCAATGGGGATGGGGAAGGGCTGCAGGGTGCTCTCACATGGATGAAGTAGGAGAAGGCCAATTAGCTTTCTTCACATGTCTTGTGACCTTGTGAAATACTTTCCTAATTTTTCATATAAAAATGAAGAATTTTAAATCGGTGTTTCCGATCCACAGCACAAGCGAGGTTATTGCTTCAGCTTGAAGCGGAGGCAAAGGGTGAGGAACAGAGACACTCCATGCGTTTTCTCCGCACTATCAACAGAATCAAATACAAATGGCATACAGTGGCTCGAACTGGTTCAACAAAAAATCATTGAAAGAAGGATTCAGACGAAGCACCGGTCCATTTGGGAAACGCGCCTGCTATTTGAGGAGCTCCAAGCTTTGATACATGAACTGGAAGTTTGTAACAAGTAATTTTGGGGCTTTCTGGAGGGTGTTTGACATTCCTGAAAGTAGAATCTGAATTAATATTAAATGTGAAATGCCATGCCTCAAACATAGTAGTTCCACGAGGGCAACAAAGCTTAATACTGACCCAGAGGTACGGTGGCTGAACTATATCCATAAAATGGTGAAGATGGGAGTTAACACGGCTCTACACGAAGATAAAACTTCCATATGGTCTTGTGGGTAAAGTGTAACACTAAGCCATGAAGAACAGAAGGTCCCTGGTTTAATTCCCAGTTGGGAATGAATTAGGTGACTTCAGCTGGTGTGGCACTGGGTGCTGCCATTGGCCTCAGCACCCACAGGTGAGGAAGATGAAAAGACAAACCGGAGTTCTTACTTTTAGTTGCTTGCTAGCGACCCCTGCTGGAAATAGGAATAGAATTTTCACAGACGGTGACCATTCAGTTTATCGTGTCTGCTGCCTCACTGGAAGAGCAATTAATTCGTCTCATTCCCTGGCTCCTTCCCATAATTTTTTTCTCTTTTTCAAATATTTATGAAGTTCCCTTCTGAAAGTCATTGTGGGTTCTGTTTCCACCTCTCTCTCTGGCGAGGCCTGGCGAAGTCATGATGGGGCTTGCCAGCCATGTCTCTCACAGCCAAGTAGCCTGCACTCACTCACTGACTACGAGACGGAGAGGAGCGAGAGAGGAGAGGGAAAGGAGAGAGAAAAGAGAGGGAGAGGAGAGGAAGAGGGAGAAAAGAAGGGTAGGAGAGGGATAGGAGTGCGAGAGGAGAGGGAAAGGAGTGAGAGACGAGAGGGAAAGGAGAGGGAGAGGAGCGAGAGAGGAGAGGGAGAGGAGAGGGAGATGGAGAAAAGAGGGAGAAAAGAGGGGTAGGAGGGAGAGGAGTGGGAGAGCAGAGGAGGGGGGTGGATGGGAAGGGAGAGAAGAGGAGAAGGGAGAGAGAGAGTGAGTAAAGGAGGCGAGAGGAGAGCAGATAAGAGGTGGTGGAGAAGAGAAGAGAGACCAGAAGTGGGGGAGGAGAAGAGGGGAGAGGAGGGAGTGGAGAACAAGGGAGAGGAAAGAGAGCGAAAGGAAAGGAGAGAAGGGAAGAGAAGAGAAGAACGGAGGAGAGGAGAGGAGAGGAGAAAATTGGTTAAAAACGGGGTTAAAAATGCTCAAAACCAGAGTAAAGGATGGGTTAACGGCGGGAACAAGGTGCACCATCCATCTAACTGATAGACATTGAATGCCTTGTTCATTGTTAACATTCCAAGCACTGATTTGTCCAGCATCATCAAAACACAATCCTTATCCATCAGAAGCAGATTATCTACCGTCATAGACGGAAAAGGAAAATCTCATCAAACTACGATGCGCAACAATTTTGTATCTGCTTTTCGTTTGTTTCGCCGTAAATGTGATGTCTTTTTATTAAGCCAACTATTATATGACAAGAATTTATATTAAAGCAAGTTTTCAGGACAGCCTGTTCCAGTTACATTTTAAATAATTTTACAGAATTCGACACTTTTTGTTTTAAATGCTCATGCTCAAGTGTTTAAAATGCTGGAGATCTGCCGCGTTTCTTGTGTCAGACACTGGGGAGGTTTGGAGAGGTTTTTTTGTTGTACAGATACTTCTGGTGAAAACAAAAGGTGATGCGTTTGTACATTATTGAAAAGAGAGGCCAGGTTGGTATTGGGCTGTTGAAACAAAAGTGTCCCCAGGACCATGCGTAAGACCAGGTGTGGTGCACTGCACTACAGAAAATTTCAGATGTCGGAAACTTTACACAACCCTAGACAAGTGCCAAAAGCAGCAGCATCTCCGACAGAGCCTTTGTTTAAAATGATGTCTATTTCCTTGGCTTATGGGCAAAGGAAGAAGGTCAAAGGAACCATTTTGAATGAAAAAATATATAACTCCATTTACAGTGTACACACGGGCATTTGTGGTCATCGCGGACAGTGCCGAATAATTACTGATCAGAATTCGTGCTGATTCTTTACAGATCCATGACTCCCAAGATCCCAAATCAGATCCCATTCATTAAAAAGGTGCCTTTTAAATGGGAAACCACGCAGAAGCAGGTGAAAGGCCTCGCAATGATCATTTTAACATAAAGTAGCCACGCATGAAACGGGAAATCTCACCGCAACCCAGGACCCCACCGGGCCTCACCCCCCAACCCCCGCAGGCCCCCCCAAACCCACCGCCCCCATCCCACTGCCCCCACCCTGTTACCCCCAAACCCACCGCCCCCACCCCACTGCCCCCACCCCGTTACCCCCACCCCATTACCCCCACCCCACTGCCCCCACCCCCTCCGGGCTCCTCCACCCCACTGCTCCCACCCCCTCCGGGCCCCTCCACCCCACTGCCCCCACCCCGTTACCCCCACCCGACTGTCCCCACCCACTCCAGGCCCCACCACTCCATTACCCCCACCCCGTTACCCCCATCCGACTGCCCCCACCCACTCCGGGCCCCTCCACCCCACTGCCCCCACCCCATTACCCCCAAACCCATTACCCCCACCCCACTACCCCCACCCAACTGCCCCCACCCCCTCTGGACCCCTCCATCTCCACTCCCACCACCCCCACTGGCATTTTGTGCACACACAAACTTTTTTCACTAAAATTACAATCTCACCCCCGAAGAGGAGTACAATTGAGCCAAGTTTCAGACTCGGAAAAGCAGCGTTACTGAGAACGAGCCGAGTGCCTCGGTTGGCGGGGGGAACAAAGACTGCTGGAAATCCACAATTAGAATAGTAATACCTGATGGTTCATTTCCATCCCCCTGAAAAAGGAAATCTTTTAAGTCTTCTATTTGGCGAAGTTTAGTCAGAAGCTCAGAAAAAAAACATTGTGTCCGGAATGACAAAGAGCCACAAGTCGGAGGTGCCGTTGCTGCCGGGCTGGTGCTCAGTGTTAGTGACGGGAAGTGCCGTTGGGTTTTTTTGGTCAGACAGGCAGCCCCTTAAAACAACCCAGAAAATAACGGGCAGCAAAAAGATCAAACCTAGTTTTAAACAAGTAGTCGGGCCAAACCTGCGATCGGGATCCGCGGAGAGAGCTGTGGGAACACGGCACTGAAGATTTCAACAAAGAACACAGTCTGAAAAGCTGAGATTCTTGAGCAGACGGAGGCTGGAGGTGGGTTATTCCAGGGAACCACAGCTGGCGACTTTTCTTTACCTAATATCTTTACTTCAGTGACAACGAAGAGTGTTTCCTGTGAGGCGCGCGATTCATTGTGTCGTTTCAATCAGATCATTTCTAAGTTGGCAGCAAGAAGAAGAAGGAAGTTAAACAGATGCCCCTACCTGATAGTGCCATTGGTCAAGAGTAAAACTCCCGTTTAGGTCCCCACAGCAGAACTTGGACGCGGGCGAGGAAGGCACTGGTTCGCGTCAAAGTCTGCCCCCCTTGGTGTTTACTCCTGTGCTGCCTCTTGCCTCCTCCGCTGGTGGAGGCGTGCTGGCGGGGCGGAGTGAGGCCTCAGTGCAGTTACATGCTCCCCATCAGCTTGCATCAGCAGTCCGCTGCGCTCCCCTCTAATCCCCCTTTCTCTTTCACCGGGAGCTTTACTGGATGCGGCTTCACAGAGAAAAAAATGAAACATTCCTTTCAGCCTCACACGGAGAACAAAGGCACCGCTGGCATGCGAGCCAGGGAGCCAATGGGGAAGCAGCTTCGGAATAAAAGGGAGCTTTACCTGGGCTACGACCCCTTTCTGCAGGGTTTAGAGTTTTTTAAACAGAGAAGAAAAAAAAATGCAATCAGCACTGTCTGAATAGGACAGTTAATAGAGCAAACAAGGAATCGTTTATTTTCTTTCCCTTGACAGGAGCTGCACTGAAATGCCAGCTCTTATTTTTTTTTAACTGCATTCATTGGACAGGATTGATATGGTAATACAGCAAGCCAGCCATACTTGCTCATTGCCGTGGCAACCAGGATGGTGAGGTTCAGAGAACAAAGGGCAGCGGGCTCTAAACAAAGATGAGCAGAAAGGACCTCGAGGTATTTCTACCGAAACACACACACTTCTTAAACACAGGCACCTAGCCCCTGCACCCTCAACAGAAAGAATTTTATTTGCACGCCCAAAGTTCCCCGCACCGGCCCCCCCATATTGTTAGCAGAAGACATTCTATTTGGCCACGGTTTCTGTGTCTGACAGCGCAACCTATGGCTCTTGCCATTTCTCCTGACCGTGAGCAGACTGAACTCTCAGTCTGTCCCATAGGGTGACAATGTGGCTCTTGTGTTGGGAAGATTGGCACCAGAAATTTGAAGATAGACACATCTTTTTAAAATGATGTTCGTGCTGGGAACGGAGTATTACCCATCTCCATTCCTGGTGTCAAGAACTCCCAGGTTAAGCAGAGGTAGGTTTGAAGCAGGATGAAGCTCCCTCTCGTCCACAATCTAACTCAGTCCCATCCTATGGCCGGAGCCGTCAGCGAGCGCAATCGATGTCCGGTCGGGTTAGAAAGGGTTTTTTTTTCACAGCGGCTTGGAACCCCGCTGCCACATGCCTTTCCTGATGTCGGGTCTGTCGGTGCTGAGCACACGTGACACGCAGCAGCAGGTGACTTGTTTATAGCCACTTAAGAACGATTTTCAACTTACCTTTTCAATTTGACAGCTCGCTCACAGGGTCCACACTGGTCATGGACCACAAGCTGAGGCAGGAGTTCAGTGGCCATTGAATCAGCTGTTGAGTTGACAGAGTCAAATGTACAGTAAAAGCTCCCACCTTATATGTGATAATGATATATTCCCTCAGCCACAAGCCCTTTTCACTACATTTCCACAACAGATTCATCATGCTGCTAGTTGTTACACTAGTCTCCATACAGTCTGACCTCATCATTGACATATTGTTTCTGTCGTTTCTACTTTACTTGCCATCTATTCCATCAGTATGGGTGCCCTTTATACTCTCTCACCTTGGTCCTCAGAATCCCACCAACACCATAAAGCATCTCTGCAATGACCAAGCCATTCCTCTCACACTCACCACCGTTGTGGGAGGTAACGTTATGTCTCACCATTCACTGCGACTCACTGAGCCACTTCCAAAGCAGTCCACAGATCTGCCCAAGAATGCAAAGTGTTGAAAATAAAGGTTTTAATGTTTGACAACAGATTAACAGAAACTTTACATGAACATTGCATAAAACACTGAAGTGCTTACCCCTGTATGTTGTTAATTGGTATTCTGGCATTGGGATGAGGGTGAGTGTGAGGGGTGGCTAGTGAGATGGGGATGTGATAATGTAGATAGAGAGAGAGAGGGATGGGTGGAGGTGCAAGGTCAGTTGGTGTGAGTAAGGATGTGCAGGAGTAGGGTAGGAAAGGCAGAGTGATGGGGATGGGATGAGTGGCACAGCAGGATGAGTTTGAGTGTGGCTTTGTACTCGCCTTTCTTGATCTACTGAGATCATTGAAAGGTTTGCATCACTGCAGCCTGGTTCTCCTGACCACATTCCTGCTTGTGACCTCCTGAGCAATGTGCAACCAGGCTGCATTGGTGTACTGCGGAGGTCTCTTCCACCCATAGGAAGGGAAGAGAAGGGAACCTCCTTGCGTGCTGTGACTCCCTCCATAAACATATGGAGTGAGTCATGGGAGAGCCTGAGTGCAACCCTGCACCTCTGTCGTGCGTGTCGGTGTTTGCAGCACCTCAATGCTACAAAACACTGACAGCATCATGGAATCATACAAGCTTACAGCAAGGTAGGAGGCCATTTTGGTCCATTGTGTCCGCGCCGGCCGACAAAGAGCTATCCAACCTAATCCCACTTTCCAGCTCTCGGTCCGTAGCCCTGGAGGTTACATCACTTCAAGTGCACATCCAGGTATCCTTTTAATGTGGTGAGGGTTTCTACCTCAACCACCCTTTCAGGCAGTGAGTTCCAGACCCCACCACCGTCTGGGTGAAGATATTTCCCATTATATATCTTCTAAACCTCTCCCCAATTACTTCAGAAACACAGAAACATAGAAAACAGGTACAGGGGTAGGCTATTCGGCCTTCGAGCCTGCACCACCATTCAATAAGATCATGGCTGATCATTCCCTCAATACCCCTTTCCTGCTTTCTCTCCATACCCTTTGATCCCTTTAGCCGTAAGGGCCATATCGAACTCGCTCTTGAATACATCCAATGAACTGGCATCAACAACTCTCTGCGGTAGGGAATTCCACAGGTTAACAACTCTCTGAGTGAAGAAGTTTCTCCTCATCTCAGTCCTAAAAGGCCTGCTCCTTATCCTAAGACTGTGTCCCCTGGTTCTGGACTTCCCCAACATTGGGAACATTCTTACCGCATCTAACCTGTGCAGTCACGTCAGAATCAAATATGTTATATGAGATCCCCTCTCATCCTTCTAAGCTCCAGTGTATAAAGGCCCAGTTGATCCAGTCTCTTCTCATATGTCAGTCCAGCCATCCCAGGAATCAGTCTGGTGAATCTTCGCTGCACTCCCTCAATAGCAAGAACGTCCTTCCTCAGGTTAGGAGACCAAAACTGAACGCAATATTCCAGGTGAGGCCGCACCAAGGCCCTGTACAACTGCAGTAAAACCTCCCTGCTCCTATACTCAAATCCCCTAGCTATGAAGGCCAACATAACATTTGCCTTCTTCACCGCCTGCTGTACCTGCATGCCAACTTTCAATGACTGATGAACCATGACACCCAGGTCTCGTTGCACCTCCCCTTTTCCTAATCTGCGGCCATTCAGATAATATTCTGTCTTCGTGTTTTTGCCACTAAAGTGGATATCTTCACATTTATTCACATTATACTGCATCTGCCATGTATTTTCCCACTCACCTAACCTGTCCAAGTCACCCTGCAGCCTTTTAGCATTCTCCTCACAGCTCACACCACCACCCAGTTTAGTATCATCTCTAAACTTGGAGATATTACACTCAATTCTTTCATCTAAATCATTAAAGAGCTGGGGTCCCAGCACTGATTCCTGCGGCACCCCACTAGTCACTGCCTGCCATTCTGAAAAGGACCCATTTATCCCGACCATCTGCTTCCTGTCTGCCTACCAGTTCTCTATCCATGTCAGTACATTACCCCCAATACCATGTGCTTTGATTTTGCACAACAATCTCTTGTGTGGGACCTTGTCAAAAGCCTTTTGAATGTCCAAATACACCACATCCACTGGTTCTCCCTTGTCCACTCTACTAGTTACATCCTCAAAAAATTCCAGAAGATTTGTCAAGCATGATTTCCCTTTCATAAATCCATGCTGACTTGGACCAATCCTGTCACTGCCTTCCAAATGCCCTGCTTTTTCATTTTTAATAATTGATTCCAACAATTTCCCCACTCCTGATGTCAGGCTAACTGATCTATAATTCTCTGTTTTCTTTCTCCCTCCTTTTTTAAAAAGTAATGTTACATTAGCTACACTCCAGTCCATAGGAACTGATCCCGAGTCGATCGACTGTTGGAAAATGATCACCAATGCATCCACTACTTCTATGGCCACGTCCTTAAGTACTATGGGATGCAGACTATCAGGCCCCGGGGATTTATCGGCCTTCAATCCCATCAATTTCCGCAACACAATTTCCTGCCGAATAAGGATATCCTTCAGTTCCTCCTTCTCGCTAGATCCTCGGTTCCCGAGTATTTCCGGAAGGTTATTTGTGTCTTCCTTCGTGAAGACAGAACCAAAGTATTTGTTCAAATGGTCTGCCATTTATAATGGTTCCCCATTATAAATTCACCTGAATCTGACTGCTAGTGACCTACATTTGACTTCACAAATCTTTTTCTCTTCACATATCTATAGAAGCTTTTGCAGTCAGTTTTTATAGTCCCAGCAAGCTTCCTCTCATACTCTATTTCCCCCCTCCTAATTAAACCCTTTGTCCTCCTCTGCTGAATTCTAAATTTCTCCCAGTCCTCAGGTTTGCTCCTTTTTCTGACCAATTTATATGCCTCTTCCTTGGATTTAACACTATCCTTAATTTTCCCTGTTTGCCACGGTTGAGCCACCTTCTCCGTTTTATTTCTTACTCCAGACAGGGATGTACAATTGTTGAAGTTCATCCATGTGATCTTTAAATGTTTGCCATTGCCTATCCACCGTCAACCCTTTAAGTATCATTTGCTAGTCTATTCTAGCCAATTCACACCTCATACCATCGAAGTTACCTTTCCCTATATTCAGAACCCTAGTCTCTGAATTAACTGTGTCACTCTCCATTTTAACAAAGAATTTTACCATATTATGGTCACTCTTCCCCAAGGGGCCTGGCACGACAAGATTGCTAATTAGTCCGTTCTCATTACACATCACCCAGTCTAGGATGTCCAGCCCTCTAATTGGTTCCTCAACATATTGATCTAGAAAACTATCCCTAATACACTCCAGGAAATCCTCCTCCACCGTATTGCTACCAGTTTGGTTAGCCCAATCTATATGTAGATTAAAGTTGCCCATGATAACTGCTGTACCTTTATTGCACACATCCCTAATTTCTTATTTGGTGCTGTCCCCAACCTCACTACTACTGTTTGGTGGTCTGTACACAACTCCCACTAGCGTTTTCTGCCCTTTGGTATTCCACAGCTCCATCCATACAGATTCCACATCATCCAGGCTCATGTCCCTCCTTATTATTGCGTTAATTTCCTGGTTGTTGACCCCTCTGCCAAGGAAAACAGGTCCCTCCTATCCACTGTATCCAGCCCCCTCATAATTTTATACACCTCAATCAGGTCTCCCCTTAGCGTCAACCATTCCAAAGAAAACAGACCTAGCATCTCTAATCTTTCCTCATAGCCAAAATTCTCCAGTCCAGGCAACATTCTTGTAAATCGCCTCTGCACCCTTTCCAGTGCAATCACATCTTTCCTGTAATGTGGTGACCAGAACTGCATGCAGTACTCCAGCTGTGGCCTAACCAGTGTTTTATACAGTTCAAGCATAACCTCCTTGCTCTTTTATTTCATGCCTTGACTTATAAAGGCAAGTATTCCTAATGCTTTCCTAACCACCTTATCTACCTGGCCTGCTACCTTCAGGGATCTGTGGACCTGCACTCCAAGGTCCCTCTGTTCCTCTACACTTTTCAGTGTCGTACCATTTAATGTGTATTCCCTTGCCTTGTTAGATCTCCCCAAATGCATTACCTCACACTTATCCAGATTGAATTCTATTAGCCACTGTTCTGTCCACCTGACCAGTCCATTGATATCTTCCTGCAGTCCACAGCTTTCTTCTTCATTATTAACCACACGGCCAATTTTAGTATCATCTGCAAACTTCTTAATCATACCCCAAACATTTAAGTCCAAGTCATTGATAAATACCACAAAAAGCAAGGGACCCAGCACTGAGCGCTCCGGAACCCCACTGGAAACAGCCTTCCAGTCACAAAAACACCCATCAACCATTACCCTTTGCTTCCTGCCTCTGAGCCAATTTTGGATAAAACTTGCCACTTTCCCCTGGATCCCATGGGCTTTTGCTTTAGTGATCAGTCTGCCATGTGGGACCTTATCAAAAGCTTTGCTAAAATCCATATACACGACATCATAGGCACTGCTCTCATCGACCCTTCTGGTTACCTCCTCGAAAAATTCAATCAAGTTAGACACGACCTTCCCTTAACAAGTACATGCTGACTGTCCTTGATTAATCCATGTCTTTCCAAATGAAGATTTATCCTGTCCCTCAGGATTTTTCCAATAATTTTCCCATCACCAAGATTAGGCTGACTGGCCTGTAATTACTCGGTCTATTGCTTTCTCCCTTTTTAAAAAAGGTACAAATGATCAGGAGTGGATGCATTGGTGATCATTTTCCAACAGCCTATCGACTCTGGATCAGTTCCTATGGACTGGAGGGTAGGTAATGTAACATCACTTTTTAAAAATGGAGCGGGAGAGAAAACGGGTAATTATAGACCGGTTAGCCTGACATCAGTAGTGGGGAAAATGTTGGAATCAATTACTAAAGATGAAATAGCAGCACATTTGGAAAGCAGTGATGGGATCGGTACAAGTCAGCATGGATTTATGAAAGGGAAATCATGCTTGACAAATCTTCTAGAATTCTTTGCGAATGTAACTGGTAGAGTAGACAAGGGAGAACTAGTGGATGTGGTGTATTTGGACTTTCAAAAGGCTTTTGACAATGTCCCACACAAGAGATTGGTGTGCAAAATTAAATCACATGGTATTGGGGTAGTGTACTGATATGGATAGAGAACTGGTTGGCAGACAGGAAGCAGAGAGTCGGGATAAACGGGTCCTTTTCAGAATGGCAGGCAGTGACTAGTGGGGTGCCACAGGGCTCAGTGCTGGGTCCCCAGCTATTTACAATATACATTAATGGTTTGGAAGAGGGATTTGAGTGTAATATCTCCAAGTTTGCAGATGACACTAAGCTGGGTGGTGTGGTGAGCTGTGAGGAGGACGCTAAGAGGCTGCAGGGTGACTTGGACAGGTTAGGTGAGTGGGCAAACGCATGGCAGATGCAGTATAATGTGGATAAATGTGTGGTTATCCACTTTGGTGGCAAAAACATGAAGGCAGAATATTATCTGAATGGTGGCAGATTAGGAAAAGGGGAGGTGCAACGAGACCTGGGTGTCATGGTACCTCAATCATTGAAGGTTTACCAGACTGATTCCTGGGATGGCAGGACTGACATATGAGGAGAGACTGGCTTGACTAGGCCGGTATTCACTGGAGCTTAGAAGGATGAAAGGAGATCTCATAGAAACATATAAAATTCTGATGGGACTGGACAGGTTAGTTGCAGGAAGAATGTTTCCGATGTTGGGGAAGTCCAGAACCAGGGGACATAATCTAAGGATAAGGGGTAAGCCATTTAGGACTGAGATGAGGAGAAACTTCTTCACTCAGAGAGTTGTTAACCTGTGGAATTCCCTGCCGCAGAGAGTTGTTGATGCCAGTTCATTAGATATATTCAAGAGGGAGTTAGATATGACCCTTATGACTAAAGGGATCAAGGGGTATGGAGAGAAAGCAGGAAAGGGGTACTGAAGGAATGATCAGCCATGATCTTATTGAATGGTGGTGCAGGCTTGAAGGGCCGAATGGCCTACTCCTGCACCTATTTTCTATGTTTCTATGTTTCTATGCTTCGATGTTTTGATGTTTCGATGTTTCGATGTTTCGATGTTTCTATGCTTCTATTAGCATTCCTCCAGTCCTCTGCCACCACATGTGTAGCCGAAGAAGACTGGAAAATGATGGTCAGAGCCTCTGCTATTTCCTCTTTGCTTCTCTTTGGCGGATCTTGCGGAGACGATCCTCAAATCGCTGGATAAATACCACCAACGATGTCTCCACAAGTTCCTGCAAATCCCCTGGGAGGACAGACACACCAACATTAGCGTCCTCGATCAGGCCAACATCCCCAGCATTTAAGCACTGACCACACTCGACCAGCTCCATTGGGCGGGCCACATATTTCGCATGCCTGATGCAAGACTCCCAAAGCAAGTGCTCTACTTGGAACTCCTACACGTAAGCGAGCCCCAGGTGGGCAGAGGAAACGTCAAAGCCTTTTTGATAAAATGCAACATCCCCACCGACACCTGGGAGTCCCTGGCCAAATACTGCCCTAAGTGGATGAAGAGCATCCGGGAGGGCGCTGAGCACCTCGAGTCTCATCGCCGAGAGCATGCAGAAACCAAGCGCAGGCAGCGGAAGGAGCGTGCGGCAAATCAGTCCCATCCTCCCCTTCCCTCAACCACTGTCTGTCCCACCTGTGACAGGGACTGTAATTCCCGTATTGGACTGTTCAGTCACCTGAGAACTCACTTTTAGAGTGGAAGCAAGTCTTCTGCGATTTCGAGGGCCTGCCTATGATGATGATTTTGCTTCTCTTAACAGCCTGGGATACATTTTATCCAGGCCTGGGGATTTATCCACTTTCAAAGCTGCTAATCCCCTTAATACTTCCTCTCTCACTGTGTTTATCTTGTCTAATATTTCACACTCCTCCTCCCTCATTGTAAAGTCTGCATTGCCACACTCTTTTGTGAAAACGGATGCAAATATTCATTAAGAATCCTACCCACATCTATCTCCACACACAGATTTCCCTTATGGTCTCTAATAGGCCCCACTCTTTCTCTAGTTATCCTCTTGTTCTTAATGTATTTATAAAACATCTTTGGGTTTTCCCTGATTTTACTTGCCAACATTCTTTCTCGCTCTCTCTTTGCTTTCTTGATATCTTTTTTAATTGCACCCCTGCACTTCTTATACCCCTCTAGAGTCT
This sequence comes from Pristiophorus japonicus, assembly GCF_044704955.1. Taxonomy (NCBI): domain Eukaryota; kingdom Metazoa; phylum Chordata; class Chondrichthyes; family Pristiophoridae; genus Pristiophorus; species Pristiophorus japonicus. The sequence continues at coordinate 1,409,150 of NC_091988.1, read as the reverse complement.
CTGCAGTGATGGGTTCTCGCAATCTGACATAAGCCTTCCTTTTTGTCTTTATCTTACCCTGTATGTCCCTTGACATCCAAGGGACTCTAGATTTGTTAGCCCCACCCTTTTTCTTTAGAGAACATATTTGCTCTGTACCCTCAGGATCTCCTCCTTGAAAGTCTCCCACTGCTCTGACACAGATTTACCATCAAGTAGCCGTTTCCAGTTCACTTTGGCCAAATCCCATCTCAGTTCAGCAAAATTGGCTTTACCTCAATTGAGAACTTTTATTCCTGGTCCCCCTTTATCCTTTTCCATAACTACCCTAAATCTGACTGAATTATGATCACTAGCACCTAAATGCTCTCTCACTGATACCCCTTCCACCTGCCCCTCTTCATTCCCCAAAACCAAGTCCAGAACCACCCCCTCTCTTGTTGGGCTTGTTAAATCCTGCTAAAGAAGTTCTCCTGAATGCATTTTAGGAATTCTGCACCCTCTGTACCATCCACATTACCTTTTTCCCAGTTAATATTCGGGTAGTTGAAATCCCCCACTGTTACAGCTCTACAGTTTTTGCACTTTGTAGCAACTTGCCACATACTTGTTCTTCTATCTCCCTCTCACTGTTTGGGGGAGTATAGTCCACCCCCCAGTAGTGTGATCACCCTTTTTGTTCTTTAATTCAACCCATATGGCCTTGGAGACAGAAGCAAAAGACAGAAAGGAGATGAGTAAAAGGGGAGGGCAGAGAAACCCAAGGCAAAAAACAAAAAGGGCCACTTTACAGCAAAATTCTAAAGGGTCAAAGTGTCTTAAAAAGGCAAGCCTGAAGGCTCTATGCCTCAATGCGAGGAGTATTCGGAATATGTGTGCAGATAGCTGTTAACAGATACAATGTGGTTGGCATCACGGAGACATGGCTCAAGGGTGACCAAGGCTGGGAACTCAACATCGAGGGGTATTTAACATTTAGGAAAGATAGACAGAAAGGAAAAGGAGGGAGGGCGGCGTTGCTGGTTAAAGAGGAAATTAATGCAATTGTAAGGAACGACATTAGCTTGGATGATGTGAAATCGGTATGGGTGGAGCTACAGAATACCAAATGGCTGAAAACGCTAGTGGGAGTTGTGTACAGACCTCCAAACAGTAGTAGTGATGTTGGGGAGGGCATCAAACAGAAAATTAGTGGTGCATGCAATAAAGGTGCAGCAGTTATCATGGGTGACTTTAATATGCATATAGATTGGGCTAACCAAACTGGAAACAATACGGTGGAGGGGGATTTCCTGGAGTGCATAAGGGATGGTTTTCTAGACCAATATGTCAAGGGGGGAGGCCATCTTAGACTGGGTGTTGTGTAATGAGAGAGGATTAATTAGCAATCTCGTTGTGCGAGGCCCCTTGGGGAAGAGTGACCATAATATGGTGGAATTCTACATTAGGATGGAGAATGAAACAGGTAATTCAGAGACCATGGTCCAGAACTTAAAGAAGGGTAACTTTGAAGGCATGAGGCGTGAATTGGCTAGGATAGATTGGCGAATGATATTTAAGGGGTTGACAGTGGATGGGCAATGACAGACATTTAGAGACCACATGGATGAACTACAACAATTGTACATTCCTGTCTGGCGTAAAAATAAAAAAGGGAAGATGGCTCAACCGTGACTATCAAGGGAAATCAGGGATAGTATTAAAGCCAAGGAAGTGGCATACACCAAACTGGAAACAATACGGTGAAAGAGGATTTCCTGGAGTGCATAAGGGATGGTTTTCTAGACCAATATGTCAAGGAACCAACTAGGGGAGAGGCCATCTTAGACTGGGTGTTGTGCAATGAGAGAAAATTAATTAGCAATCTCGTTGTGCGAGGTCACTTGGGGAAGAGTGACCATAATATGGTGGAATTCTACATTAGGAAGGCAGAATATTATCTGAATGGTGATAGGAAAAGGGGAGGTGTAACGAGACCTGGGTGTCATGGTACATCAGTCATTGAAGTTTGGCATGCAGGTACAGCAGGCGGTTAAGAAGGCAAAAGGCATGTTGGCCTTCATAGCGAGGAGATTTGAGTACAGGGGCAGGGATGTGTTACTATAGCTGTACAGGGCCTTGATGAGGCCACACCTGGAGTATTGTGTACAGTTCTGGTCTCCTAACTTGAGGAAGGACATTCTTGTTATTGAGGGAGTGCAGCGAAGGTTCACCAGACTGATTCCCGGGATGGCGGGACTGACATATCAAGAAAGACTGGATCAACTGGGCTTGTATTCACTGGAGTTCAGAAGAATGAGAGGGGATCTCATAGAAACGTTTAAAATTCTGATGGGTTTAGACAGGTTAGATGCAGGAAAAATGTTCCCAATGTTGGGGAAGTCCAGAACCAGGGGTCACAGTCTAAGGATAAAGGGTAAGCCATTTAAGACCGTGATGAGGAGAAACTTCTTCACCCAAAGAGTGGTGAACCTGTGGAATTCTCTACCACAGAAAGTTGTTGCGGCCAATTCACTAAATATATTCAAAAAGGAGTTAGATATAGTCCTTACTACTAGGTGGATCAAGGGGTATGGCGAGAAAGCAGGAATGGGGTACTGAAGTTGCATGTTCAGCCATGAACTCATTGAATGGTGGTGCAGGCTCGAAGGGCCGAATGGCCTACTCCTGCACCTATTTTCTATGTTTCTATGTTTCTATGTTTCTATGTTTGATGACCTCTCTAACATATCATCGTTTCTCACAGCTATAATTGTTTCTTTAATCAATACTGTGACACCCCCTCCTTTTTTACCCCCCACTCTATCCAGCCTGAAAACACTGTAACCAGGAATGATGAGCTGCCACTCCTGCCCTTCTCTCAATATTGGCTATAATATCATACTCCCAAGTGTCTATCTGTGTTCTCAGCTCAGCTGCCTTATTCCCTATACTCCTTGCATTGAAGTATCTGCCATTTAGTGCCAAACTCCCTCATTGTCTATTTTCCAGCCCTTGTTTCCTCTGTCTTCCAAAATAACTTCCTACTTTGACTTCTCTGCTGCCCAATTCCAGCTTGGCTTCTGTTGTGTATGGAGAAAGAGTCAGACTGAACACTGCGAGCTCAAGGTAAAGTGTGACCTTAGTCTTTTATTGAAGGTCTCCAGCGTGCCTCTCCAACCTATGACACCTCCTTAAATACCTGTGCTCCCAAGGGATTATGGGATCCCTTGGGACTCTAGGGGATGAGCCCTCTGGTGGCTGTACAGAATAAATACAAGTATACAGAAATAACAGCTTCTCTGCCCACTGAATCTATTTTCAGGTTCCCATCCCCCTGCCAAGCTAGTTTAAACCCTCCCCAACAGCACGAGCAAACCCTCCCACGTGGATACTGGTTCCGGTTCTATTGAGGTGCAACCTGTCCAGTTTGTACAGGTCCCACCTCCCCCAGAAATGGTCCCAATGCCTCAGGAATCTAAAGCCCTCCCGCCTGCACCATCCCTGCAGCAACATATTCATCTCTATCCTTCTGTTTCTGTACTCACTAGCACGTGGCACCGGGAGTAATACAGAGATTACTACCTTTGAGGTCCTGCTTTTTAATCTCTCTCCTAGCTCCATAAACTCTGCCTGCAGGACCCCATTGCTGTCAAAAAAAGTTGGCCATGGTTCCTGTAAGGAAACCGACTGATTATGCGTTATCAAATGACATCACCAGACCAACTTCCTCTAATTGGCCAGGAGATGCGCTGGTCGGGATTAACAAGCCCAATCAAGGGAAATTAATTTTACAGAGTGAGCTGGAGCCAGCAGCAGCTTTAGGACCCAGCACTGACATCGGCCACCCTGGAACCGCGCCGTTAGTAAAATCCTGGTCGTTTCTATTGCAACTATTCTATAGCTTTAAGGATCAGCTTGGCCCAGTGCTGGTGCTCATAGGTTCAAGCTCCAGTCAAGCCATTTGAAACCATAATCCAGGCCGACTCTTCAATGCAATACTGAGGGAGGGCTGCATTGTCAGAGGAGCCGTCTTTCAGATAGCCACCATTTATCTTTTAACCAACATAAGAAATAGGAGCAGGAGTAGGCCATGAACTCATTGAATGGTGGTGCAGGTTCGAAGGACCGAATGGCCTATTCCTGCACCTATTTTCTATGTCTTTATGTTTCTATATGGACCCTTGAGCCTGCTCCGCCATTTAATACGATCACTGCTGATCTGGTCATGGACTCAGCTCCACTTCCCTGCCCGCTCCTCATAACCCTTTATTCCCTTATCGCTCAAAAATCTATCTATCTCCGCGTTAAATATATTCAATGACCCAGCCTCCACAGCTCTCTGAGGCACTGAATTACACAGATTTACAACCCTCTGAGAGAAGAAATTCCTCCTCATCTCAGTTTTAAATGGGCAGTGCTTTATTCTGAGACTATGTTCCCTAGTTTCAGTTTCCCCTATGAGTGGAAATATCCTCTCTGTATCCACCTTGTCGAGCCCGCTCATTATCTTAAATGTTTCGATAAGATCACCTCTCATTCTTCTGAACTCCAATGAGTATAGATCCGACCTACTCAACCTTTCCTCATAAGTCAGCCCCCTCATGTCCGGAATCAACCTAGTGAATCTTCTCTGAACAGCCTCCAATGCAAGTATATCCTTCCTTAAATACGGAGACCAAAACTACGCAGTACTCCAGGTGTGGCCTCACCAATGCCCTGTACATTTGTAGCAGGACTTCCCTGCTTTTATACTCTATCCCCCTTGCAATAAAGGCCAACATTCCCTTGGCCTTCCTGATTACCTGCTGTACCTGCATACTAACTTTTATGCTTCATGCACAAGGACCCCCAGGTCCCTCTGCACTGCAGCACTTTGCAATTTTTCGCCATTTAAATTATAATTTGCTTTTATATTATTTCTGTCAAAGTGGATCCCCTCACATTTTTCCACATTATACTCCATCTGCCAAATTTTTGCCCACTTACTTAGCCTGTCTATATCCCTTTGCAGATTTTTTGTGTCCTCCTCACAATTTGCTTTCCCACCCATCTTTGTATCATCAACAAACTTGGTTACATTACACTCAGTCCCTTCATCCAAGTCATTAATACAGTTTGTAAATAGTTGAGGCCCCAGCACCGATCCCTTCGCCACCCCACTAGTTACTGTTTGTCAACTAGAAAATTAACCATTTATCCCAACTCTCTATTTTCTGTTAGTTAACCAATCCTCAATCCACGCTAATATATTACCCCCAACCCCATGAACTTTTATCTTGTGCAATAACCTTTTATGTGACACCTTATTAAATGCCTTCTGGAAATCCAAATACACCACATCCACTGGTTCCCCTTTATCCACCCTGCTCATTACATCCTCAAAGCACTCCAGCAAATTTGTCAAACGTGATTTCCCTTTCATAAAACCATGCTGACTCTGATTGATTGAATTATGCTTTTCCAAATGACCTGCTACTGCTTACTTAATAATGGACTCCAGCATTTTTTCATCGACAGATGTTAGGCTAACTGGTCTATAGTTTCCTGCTTTCTGCCTGCCTCCTTTTTTAAATAGGGCCGTTATATTTGCGGTTTTCCAATCTGCTGGGACCTCCCCAGAATCCAAGGAATTTTGGTAGATTACAAGCAATGCATCTACTATCTCTGCAGCCACTTCGTTAAGGACCCTAGGATGTAAGCCATCAGGTCCAGGGGACTTGACCACTTTTAATTCCATTATTTTATAGAGTACTACTTCTTTACGAACATAAAAGAACATAAGAAATAGGAGCAGGTGTAGGCCATTCGGCCCCTCGAGCCTGCTCCGCCATTCAATACGATTATGGCTGATCTGATCTTGGACTCAGCTCCACTTCCTCACCCGCTCCCCATAACCCCTTTTTCCCTTATCGTGCAAGAAACTGTCTATTTCTGTCTTAAAAGTATTCAATGTCCCAGCTTCCACAGCTCTCTGAGGCAGTGAATTCCACAGATTTACAACACTCTGAGAAGCAATTTCTCCTCATCTCAGTTTTAAATGGGTGGCCCCTTATTCTAATATGATGCCCTCTAGTTCTAGTCTCCCCTATCAGTGGAAACATGCTCTCTGCATCCACCTTGTCGAGCCCCCTCATAATCTTATACATTTCGAGGAGATCATCTCTCATTCTTCTGAATTCCAATGAGTAGAAGCCCAACCGACTCAACCTTTCCTCATAAGTCATTACCCTCATCCCCGGAATCAACCTAGTGAACCTTCTCTGAACTATCTCCAAAGCAAGTATATCCTTTCATAAATATGGAAACCAAAACTGCACGCAGTATTCCAGGTAGGGCCTCACCAATACCCTGAATAATTGTAGCAAGACTTCCCTGCTTTTATACTCCATCCCCTTTGCAATAAAGGCCAAGATACCATTGGCCTTCCTGATCACTTGCTGTACCTGATTTCCCCCAGGTACCCCTGTACTGCAGCGCTTTGCAACCTTTCTCCATTTAAATAATAACTTGCTCTTTGATTTTTTTTCTGCCAAAGTGCATGACCTCACACTTTTCAACATTATACTCCATCTGCCAAATTTTTGCCCACTCACTTACCCTGTCTATGTCCTTTTGCAGATTTTTTGTGTCCTCCTCACACATTGTTTTTCCTCCCATCTTTGTATCATCAACAAAGTTGGCTCCGTTACACTCAGTCCTTTCTTCCAAGTCGTTTATATAGATTGAAAATAGTTGGGGTCCCAGAACTGGTTCCTGTGGCACCCCAGTAGTTACTGGTTGACTTACAAGAGAATGAACTATTTATCCCGACTCTCTGTTCTCTGTCAATTAGCCAATCCTCTATCCATGCTAATATATTATTCCCAACCCCGTGAACTTTTATCTTGTGCAGTAACCTTTTATGTGTAACCTTGTCAAATGCCTTCTGGAAGTCCAAATACACCATATCCACTGGTTCCAGAACATCAAAGGGCAAAAATCATAAGTGGGAGTTGTGTACAGACCTCCGAACAGTGGTAGTGATGTTGGGGAGGGCATCAAACAGGAAATTAGTGGTGCATGCAATAAAGGTGCAGCAGTTATCATGGGTGACTTTAATATGCATATAGATTGAGCTAACCAAACTAGAAACAATACGGTGGAGGAGGATTTCCTGGAGTGCATAAGGGATGGTTTTCGAGACCAATATGTCGAGGAACCAATGAGGGGGGAGGCCATCTTAGATTGGGTGTTGTGTAATGAGAGAGGATTAATTAGCAATCTCGTTGTGCGAGGCCTCTTGGGGAAGAGTGACCATAATATGGTGGAATTCTGCATTAGGATGGAGAATGAAACAGTTAATTCAGAGACCATGGTCCAGAACTTAAAGAAGGGTAACTTTGAAGGTATGGGGTGTGAATTGGCAATGCTAGATTGGCAAATGATACTTAAGGGGTTGACAGTGGATGGGCAATGACAGACATTTAGAGACCACATGGATGAACTACAACAATTGTACATTCCTGTCTGGCGTAAAAATAAAAAAGGAAAGGTGGCTCAACCGTGGCTATCAAGGGAAATCAGGGATAGTATTAAAGCCAAGGAAGTGGCATACAAATTGGCCAGAAATAGCAGCGAACCCGGGGACTGGGAGAAATTTAGAACTCAGCAGAGGAGGACAAAAGGTTTGAGTAGGGCAGGGAAAATAGAGTACGAGAGGAAGCTTGCAGGGAACATTAAGACGGATTGCAAAAGCTTCTATAGATATGAAAGAAAAAAAGGTTAGTAAAGACAAATGTAGGTCCCCTGCAGTCAGAATCAGGGGACGTCATAACGGGGAACAAAGAAATGGCAGACCAATTGAACAAGTACTTTGGTTCGGTATTCAATAAGAAGGACACAAACAACCTGGATTTAAAAGGGGTCAGAGGTTCTAGTAAGAAGGAGGAACTGAGGGAAATCCTTATTAGTCGGGAAATTGTGTTGGGGAAATTGATGGGATTGAAGGCCGATAAATCCCCAGGGCCTGATGGACTGCATCCCAGAGTACTTATGGAGGTGGCCTTGGAAATAGCGGATGCATTGACAGTCATTTTCCAACATTCCATAGACTCTGGATCAGTTCCTATGGAGTGGAGGTTAGCCAATGTAAACCTACTTTTTAAAAAAGGAGGGAGAGATAAAAGAGGGTATTATAGGCCGGTCAACATGACATCTCTAATTCTGAATTCCTCGGGTGATGAGCAGTCGAGGGGCTGTACTCTCAGCTACAGACTGGAGTCCTTAATATGTCCTTACTATACATTTATACAGTATAAATGCACACAAGGCCCATACTAGAGAGAAGGTCACTCTGTGACCAGCAACCTTTATTAGCCGGTACTGAAGTGGAGAAGATGGGTGGAGCTTCCCATTTTATACCTGAAAGTCCAGGTTCGGAGTGTCTCCCACAAGTTCACCACCTAGTGGTGAGTGTTCTCACGATGTACAACTTAGGTCAGTTTATACATGGATTCAATGACAGTTGAATACATGACATCACCTCCCCCCCAAAGTCTTATGGGGATCACAGGTTAAGTCTCTCTGGTGGTTTACGCTCCCTTGTAGAGCGCCTGAGTTGGGGCTCCGGTTGTTGGGCGCTGGCCTGAGTGTCTGCTGTTTGCGGTGCCTCAGGCCTGTCCGGACTGCCCACAGTGACTGGGCTCTCCTCCACTTGGTTCCGGTGTTCAGTCACCTGTGGTGGAGTGAACTCTACAACGTGTTCTTCCTCTGCTTCTTCTATGGGGTTGCTGAACCTCCTTTTCGTTAGATCCATGTGTTTGCGGCAGATTTGTCCATTGGTAAGTTTAACTACCAGAATCCTATTCCCCTCTTTGGCAATCACAGTGCCTGCGAGCCATTTGGGCCCTGCAGCGTAGTTGAGGACAAAGACAGGGTCATTGACATCAATATATCGCGCTCCCGCATTCCCGTCATGGTAGTCACATTGTGAACGGCGCCTGCTCTCAACAATTTCTTTCATGGTGGGGTGTATAAGGGATAACCTGGTTTTGAGCGTCCTTTTCATTAGCAGCTCTGCGGGTGGAACCCCTGTGAGCGAATGTGGTCTGGATCTATTGGCCAACAGGAGGCGTGATAAGCGCCTTTGTAGGGAAGCCCCTTGGATTCTGAGCATCCCCTGTTTGATTATCTGCACTGCTCATTCCGCCTGGCTATTTGAGGCTTGAACGGTTCCATTTCTGACATGGTTGATACCATTTCCTGCCATGAAGTCCTGGAATTCATTGCTAGTAAAGCACGGGCCATTGTCGCTGACCAAGACGTCCGGTAGACCATGAGCGGCGAACATTGCCCATAGACTTTCGACCGTGACAGAGGATGTGCTTAAATTCAGAATGTCACACTCGATCCATTTGGAGTAGGCGTCTACTACAACCAAAAACATTTTACCTGCGAAAGGACCTGCGTAGTCCACATGGATGCGTGACCATGGCTTGGTGGGCCAGGACCAGGGGCTAAGGGGAGCTTCCCTGGGCGCATTGCCCAGCTGGGCACACGTGTTTCACCTGCGAACACAAAATTCCAGATCTGCATCTATCCCTGGCCACCAAACGTGTGACCTGGCAATTGCCTTCATCACGACAAGGCCCGGGTGCTCATTGTGGAGTTCTCGGGTAAACACCTCTCTGCCCATCTGGGGCATGACTACGCGGTTTTCCCATAATGGACAATCGGATTGAATCGAGAGTTCATCCTTGCGCCTGTGAAATGGTTTAAATTCCTCAGGGCATGCCCTGTACGTGGCTGCCCAGTCCCCATTCAGGACACATTTCTTGACTAGAGACAATAGCGGGTCTCTATTTGTCCAGACTTTGATCTGACGGGCTGCCACGGGTGAGCCTTCGCTTTCGAAAGCTTCAACAGCCATGACCATCTCAGCAGCATGCTCGGTAGCCCCTTCAGTGGTGGCTAGTGGGAGCCTGCTGAGTGCATCAGCGCAGTTTTCAGTGCCCGGTCTGTGCCGAATTGTATAGTCATAGGCGGCTAACGTGAGTACCCACCTCTGTAAGTGGGCCGATGCATTTGCATTTATGGCCTTGTTGTCGGCCAAAAGGGACGTTAGGGGTTTGTGATCTGTCTCCAGCTCAAATTTCCTGCCAAACAGGTACTGGTGCATTTTTTTGACTGCATATACACATGCAAGCGCTTCCTTTTCTACCATCCCGTAGCCCCTTTATGCCTGGGACAGACTTCTGGAGGCATAAGCTACCGGCTGTAACTGACCATTGGCATTCACATGCTGCAACACACACCCGGCCCCATAGGATGACGCATGGCACGTTAAAACAAGTTTCTTACATGGGTCATATAGTGTTAACAGATTGCTGAAGCATAACAAATTGCGTGCTCTATCAAAAGCCCTTTATTGGCTGTCCCCCCAGACCCATTCGCGACCTTTGCGTAGGAGCACGTGTAGCGGCTCTAACAGTGTGCTCAATTTGGGAAGAAAGTTACCAAAATAGTTCAGGAGCCCCAGGAACGAACGCAGCTCCGTCGTGTTATGGGGTCTGGGTGCTCTGTGGATCGCTTCCGTTTTGGACATGGTAGGTCTGATCCCGTCTGCTGCTACCCTCATCCCCAGGAATTCTACCTCTGGAGCTAGGAAGACGCACTTCGCCTTTTTCAGTCGCAGACCTACCCGGTCCAGTCTGTGTAGCACCTCCTCCAGGTTGTGGAGGTGTTTTTCAGTATCGCAACCCGTGATGAGGATGTCGTCTTGAAAAACCAGCGTCATTGGAATCGACTTGAGGAGACTTTCCATATTTTGTTGAAAGGCGGCTGAGCGAATCCCGAACGGACATCTGTTATACTCAAACAACCCCTTGTGTGTTGTTATGCTGGTCAGTTTCTTCAAATCACTCGCCAGCTCCTGGGTCATGTAAGCTGAGGTCAGGTCCAATTTTGAAAAAAGTTTGCCACCGGATAGTGTCGCAAAGAGGTCCTCCGCTCTCGGTAGCGGGTACTGGTCTTGGAGTGACATCCGATTGATGGTGGCCTTGAAATCACCACATATCCTGACCGACCCACCCGCCTTGAGCACCGGCACAATCAGGCTCGCCCAGTCACTGAATTCGACTGGCGAGATGATGCCTTCCCTCAGCAAGAGGTCCAATTCGCCTTCTATCTTTTCCTGCATCACGTATGGCACTGCTCTGGCCTTGTGGTGTACTGGCCTGGCGTCTGTGTTTATGTGAATCACTACCTTGGTCCCCATGAAAGTGCCAATGCCGGGTTGAAATAGTGAGTCAAATTAGTCCAGGACCTGTGAGCATGATATTCACTCAACAGAAGAAATTGCATTGACATCGCCCCATTTCCAGTTCATGACAGCAAGCCAACTCCTCCCCAGTAGTGCGGGACCATCCTCCGGGACAATCCAGAGTGGCAACCTGTTCTCCGAATCTTTGTGGGTCACAACTACAATGGCGCTGCTTAGCACCGGAATGATCTTCTTTGTATATGTCCGTAGCTGTGCGCCAATCGGCAATAATTTTGGCCTCCTGGCCTTGGACTCCCACAACTTGTCGAACTGTTTGATACTCATCAGGGACTGGCTGGCCCCCGTGATACCTCCATTGATACTGGGATGCCATTGAGGAGCACGTTCACCATTATCGGAGGCGTCCTGGTGTATGAACTGTATTTGTGCTCCACATGAACTTGCTGAACTTCAGCTTCCAGCGAGTTCCCCCAGTGTCCGTTTGGCCTCCTAGGGCTTACATCGGGCCCGTCCTCCTCGTACATCAACCTGGCTGCAGGTTTCCTGCACATACGCGCTAAGTGACCGCGGACGTTGCAGTTTCTGCAGGTATATTGCTGAAACCTGCAAACTCTGGTTGTGTGTTTGCCTCCACACCTCCAACATGAGCCGTTGTTGGAAACAAAAGGTCCATTACCAGTCGATCATCTCTGACTGTCTCTGTAACTATCCTTAAGCAAACCATTGACAGGTGTTGATGGCCCTATTACTGGCCGCATTGTCCCTTGCGATGGCATGAATTGCCGTTCAGCTAGCCATTGTCTCTGTTGAATTCCCCCTTTGGGTTCGACTACATGCTCGGGCATGTCCGATTGCCCTTGTCTGCCTGGAGAACTGGGTGCTGCATTAACAATGTTGACTCCCTGTCCATTTGTTGCATTGAAACCAAGATTTTTGTCAAACATCATACTGGTCTCTTCCGCCCCTGAAATAAGTGTCTGGGCCATCAAAACCGCCGTTTCCAGGGTCAAGTCTTTGGTCTCAATCAGTTTCCTGAAAACCCCAGTGTGCCTGATGCCCTCAATAAAAAAAGTCTCACAGCATCTCCGCTCTGCATGCATCTGGGAACTTACATAGACTCACCAGTCGCCGGAGGTCTGCCACGAAGTCTGGAACGCTTTGTCCTTCTCGCCGCCGGTGCGTGTAAAGCCGGTGTCTCGCCATGTGCATGCTGCTCGCCGGTTTAAAGTGTTCCCCGATCAACTTACTGAGCTCTTCAAAAGTCTTGTCTGCCAGTTTCTCTGGCGCTAGAAGGTCCTTCATCAGGGAGTACGTCCTGGATCCACAAACCGTCAGGAGATGAGCCCTGCGTTTGTCGGACGAATCCTGTCCCAGCCATTCCTTAGTGACAAAACTTTGCTGTAGTCTCTCAATAAAGTCGTCCCAATCATCACCAACACAGTACGTCTCATCTGTGCTGCTAGTGGCCATGCTCACGTGGTTTAAATCCCAGTTTCTCGATGCCAATAAAATGTCCTTACTATTCAGTACAAATGCACACGAGGCCCATACTAGAGAGAAGATCACTCTGTGACCAGCAACCTTTATTAGCCAGCACTGAAGTGGAGAAGATGGGTCGAGCTTCCCCTTTTATACCTGAAAGTCCAGGTTAGGAGTATCTCCCACAAGTTCACCACCTAGTGGTCAGTGTTCTCACGGTGTACAACTTAGGTCAGTTTATACATGGGTTACAATGACAGTTGAATACATGACAGTTCTGATCCCAGCCTTGGGCCGACTTTCACACTTGGGATTCCCTCAGTGCCATCTGCTTGGAGATGGATCGTTGAACTGGATTACTCAAGCACCTGTTTGATCCAGTGATGATATTGTCAAGCGGGCAGAACGTTAGCGGGAGACTAGATTGTCCTCAGGATCAATGCGAGGTGTATTCGTAATAAGGTGGATGAATTAACTGCGCAGGCAGCTATTAATGAATATGATATAATTGGGATTACGGAGACATGGCTCCAGGGTGACCAAGGCTGGGAACTCAACATCCAGGGGTATTCAGCATTACAGACAGAAAGGAAAAGGAGGTGGGGTAGCGTTGCTGGTTAAAGAGGAAATTAGCGCAATAGTAAGAAAGGACATTAGTTTGGATGATGTGGAATCGGTATGGGTGGAGCTGCCGAATACCAAAGGGCAGAAAACACTGGTGGGAGTTGTGTACAGACCACCAAACAGTAGTAGTGAGGTTGGGGACAGCATCAAACAAGAAATTAGGGATGCGTGCAATAAAAGTACAGCAGTTATCATGGAAGACTTTAATCTAAATATTGTTTGAGCTAACCAAACTGGTAGCAATGCGGTGGAGGAGGATTTCATGGAGAAATTACAACATGCTGCGATGCAGAGGGACCTGGGGATCGTGTTAAATCCAAGGAAGAGTCTTATAAATTAGCCAGAAAAAGCAGCAAACCTGAGGACTGGGAGAAATTTAGAATTCAACAGAGGAGGACAAAGGGTTTAATTCGGAGGGGAAAATAGAGTATGAGAGGAAGGTTGCTGGCAACATAAAAACTGATTGCAAAAGCTTCTATCAATATGTGAAGAGAAAAAGATTAATGAAGACAAACGTAGGTCCCTTGCTGTCAGAATCAGGTGTATTTATAATGGGGAACAAAGAAATGGCAGACCAATTGAACAAATACTTTGGTTCTGTCTTCACGAAGGAAGATACAAATAACTTTTCGGAACTACTAGGGGACCGAGGGTCTAGCGAGAAGGAGGAACTGAAGGAAATCCTTATTAGTCACGAAATTGTGTTCGAGAAATTGATGGGATTGAAGGCCGATAAATCCCCCGGGGCCTGATAGTCTGCATCCCAGAGTACTTAAAAAAGTGGCCCTAGAAATAGTGGATGCATTGGTGATCATTTTCCAACAGTCTATCGACTCTGGATCAGTTCCTCTGGACTGGAGGGTAGCTAAAGTAACACCACTGTTTAAAAAAGGAGGGAGAAGTAAATGGGGAATTAAAGACCGGTTAGCCTGACATCAGTAGTGGGGAAAATGTTGGAATCAATTATTAAAGTTGAAATAGCAGCACATTTGGAAAGCAGTGACAGGATCGGTCTAAGTCAGCATAGATTTATGAAAGGGAAATCATGCTTGGCAAATCTTCTAGAATTTTTTGAGGATGTAACTAGTAGAGTGGACAAGGGAGAACCAGTGGATGTGGTGTATTTGGAATTTCAAAAGGCTTTTGACAAGGTCCCACACAAGAGATTAGTGTGCAAAATTAAAGCACTTGGTATTGGGGGTAATGTATTGACATGGATAGAGAACTGGTTGGCAGTCAGGAAGCAGAGAGTCGGGATGAACAGGTCCTTTTCAGAATGGCAGGCCATGACTGAGGAGAGACTGGATCGACTGGGACTGTATTCACTGGAGTTTAGAAGGATGAGAGGGGATTTCATAGAAACATATAAAATTCTGATGGGTTTGGACAGGTTAGATGCAGGAAGAATGTTCCTGATGTTGGGGAAGTCCAGAACCAGGGAACACAGTCTAAGGATAAGGGGTAAGCCATTTAGGACTGAGATGAGGAGAAATTTCTTCACTCAGAGAATTGTTAACCTGTGGAATTCCCTACCGCAGAGAGTTGTTGATGACAGATCATTGGAGATATTCAAGAGGGAGTTAGATATGGCCAAGGCGGCGAAAGGGATCAAGGGGTATGGATAGAAAGCAGGAAAGGGGCACTGAGGTGAATTTATCAGCCAAGATTTTATTGACTGGTAGTGCAGGCTCGAAGGGTCGAATGGCCTACACCTGCATCTATTTTCTATGTGTCTATATCTATGTGACTAGTGGGGTGCCGCAGGGCTCAGTGCTGGGACCCCAGCTATTTACAATATACATCAATTATTTAGATGAAGGAATTGAGTGTAATATCTCCAAGTTGACACGAAGCTGGGTGGCGGTGTGAGCTGTGAGGAGGATGCTAAGAGGCTGCAGGGTGATTTGGACAGGTTAGATGAGTGGGCAAATGCATGACAGATGCAGTATAATGTGGATAAATGTGAGGTTATCCACTTTGGGGGCAAAAACAGGAAGGCAGAATAGTATCTGAATGGCAGCAAATTATGAAAAGAGGAGGTGCAACGAGACCTGGGTGTCATGGTACATCGATCATTGAAAGTTGGCATGCAGGTACAGCAGGCGGTGAAGAAGGCAAATGGCATGTTGGCCTTCATAGCGAGGGGATTTGAGTATAGGAGCAGAGAGGTCTTACTGCAGTTGTACAGGGCCTTGGTGAGGCCTCACCTGGAATACTGTGTTCAGTTTTGGTCTTTTAAACTGAGGAAGGATGATGTTGCTATTGAGGGAATGCAGCGAAGGTTCACCAGACTGATTCCAGGGATGGCAGTATTGACATATGAGGAGAGACTGGATCGACTGGACCTGTATTCACTGGCATTTAGAATTATGAGAGGGGATCTCATAGAAACATCGAAAATTCTGACGGGACTGGACAGGTTGGATGCAGGAAGAATGTTCCCGATGTTGGGGAAGTCCAGAACCAGGGGTCACAGTCGAAGGATAAGGGGTAAGCCATTTAGGACTGAGATGAGGAGAAACTTCTTCACCCAGAGAGTAGTGAACCTGTGGAATTCTCTACCACAGAAAGTTGTTGAGGCCAGTTCATTGGATATATTCAAGAGGGAGTTAGATGTGGCCCTTATTGCTAAAGGGATCAAGGGGTATGGAGAGAAAGCAGGAAAGGGATACTGAGGGAATGATCAGCCATGGTCTTATTGAATGGTGGTGCAGGTTCGAAGGGCCGAATGGCCTACTCCTGCACTTATTTTCTATGCTTCTATGTTTCTATCACACAAGGCAGCATGGTTGACTGAGGGAGGGTTTGTCCAAGATGAGAAATGAGATGAAATGATGACATCTTCAACTTCCCTCCTCCTCACCTCCAAATGTTATTCACAAGAAGCATGGTTGCCTTATGACGGATGAGATTTATGAGATTTTACATTTTACAAAATCACAAGAATGACAGGTAATCCATCCAGAAAGAAACAATGCCGCATCATAGCATTCAACTGTTTCCAGGCTTTCTGCCTGCACTACCTGAGCACAAGTCTATTCCATGTGTCGACTATTCTTTGTGTGAAGAGAAACTTCCTAATACTAGTCCTGAATTTGTCTTTCACTTGTCTGACCAAACCTGCAGTCTTTTGTACTATTTCATAGCTTAATTTGAAGTAACGTTCTATTTTCTTAATCGTGCTTTTCTATTGTGATGACTGTTCAAAATCTGGAGGAGTGTTTGGTTCTAAGAGCGACATGAATGGTGTAATATTTTGAGAAACGGTAACACTGACTAGAACATGTGTAACTGCCTCTAGCTCTGGTGCCAAAGTGTTTACTCATCAATCTCTGAGTCTTACTGCTATCCATTGACAAAACATTGCAGAGAGCAAAATTCACTAGAACCTCCCCTGTCTTTGGCTCATTCGAAAGGAAATTTAATTTGGGACTATCTACCGAAAAGTTTGGAACTCTAAAGTGCTTATGGAAGAAACTACGAACTTTAATAGAGTAATGAACTTTTACAAGACAAATTCAAGCCTGTGGGCGGACCGAGAGAACAAAAGAAGCCCACTTGATTATTGGAACTGTCTGGGTGTTACGACTGGATTAACCTGTCTGGAAGAATGAGTATTTGGAAATCTTCCTCCAGAAGAGATATTACCATCACAGTATCACCCAGAGATAGCTCCCCATCAACATGGGTCTGAACAAACCATTTTCAGCATATACATCACAAAGAGGCCCAATCCAGCCTGTATGCGAAAGACTAAGCACAAAAGGGCATTGCAATTACCAAACTAATATTTCCATCAGGAAATAGTTTTTCGAAGATCAACCCACCCAAGACATATCAACTTTAACGAGCCTGACAAAATATTACAAAGAAGAACCAAGCCAGATTGGGGCGGCAAGGTTAGAACACTGAAATCATATAACTGGCCACTGTTTTCAACAGAGGTTCGTGAGGGAGAGAGAGAGGAGAGAGAAGTGGGGGAGAGAGGTAGTCGCTACTTCCTCATCAAGACAAGGAGAGAAACCAACGTGACAGTTGTAAGCTAACTTCTCCAGCCTTGAAGTCTTGAAGTCATGAAGGAAGGAAGAACATCACCATCTACCATTAACTATCAAAAGGATTGGTAAGCATAAGTCCCTGCCTGCCCTGGAGGCTAACCTAGCTAGAATTAGGTATTAGGAGGTAGGAGGTATAATTTTACTGCAAACCTCTTTGAATGTGTAGTGCATGGTACTTTATTCGAGTGATAATAAGTTGACCTTGTACCTTTCCTTGTATTGTTCTTTATTAGAGTGATTGTAAGTTTGGCCGTGTATTTTCTTACGAGAGAAATAAGCCTGTATTACCTTGACTGTAATAAAACCAAAGTTGTTTGCATCAAACCAGTGTCCTCTGCACTTTTGTCACACCCCTCAAATAAATCCAGAGTACAGAACCCAAGGGAAGGGGAGCGATAGTAAGGGGAAAAAGTCACTGGTGGGCGTAGTTTATAGGCCCCCAAATAATAACTTCACGGTGGGGTGGACAATAATCAAGGGAATAATGGAGGCATGTGAAAAAGGTACAGCGGTAATCATGGGGGATTTTAACCTACATATCGATTGGTCAAATCAAATCGCACGGGGTAGTCTTGAGGGGGAATTCATAGAATGCATACGGGATTGTTTCTTAGAACAGTATGTTACAGAACCTAAAATGGAGCAAGCTATCTTAGATCTCGTCCTGTGTAATGAGACATGAATAATAAATGATCTATTAGTAAAAGATCCTCTCAGAATGAGTCATAGTGATCACAGTATGGTTGAATTTGTAACACAGATTGAGGGTGAGGAAGTAGTGTCTCAAACGAGCGTACTATGGTTAAACAAAGGGGACTACAGTGGGATAAGGGCAGAGTTGGCTAAAGTAGGCTGGAAACACAGACTAAACGGTGGCACAATTGAGGAACAGTGGAGGACTTTTAAGGAGCTCTTTCATATGCTCAACAAAAATATACTCCAGTGAAAAAGAAGGGCGGTAAGAGAAGGGATAACCAGCCATGGATAACCAAGGAAATAAAGGAGAATATCAAATTAAAAACCAATGCATAGAAGGTGGCCAAGGTTAGTAGGAAACTAGAAGATTGGGAAAATTTTAAACGACAGCAAAGAATGACTACGAAAGCAATAAAGAAAGGAAAGATAGATTACGAAAGTAAACTTGTGCAACACATAAAAACAGATAGTAAAAGCTTTTACCGATATATAAAACGGAAAAGAGTGACTAAAATAAATGTTGGTCCCTTAGAAGATGAGAAGGGGTATTTAATAATGGGAAATGTGGAAATGGCTGAGACCTTAAACAATTATTTTGCTTCGGTCTTCACAGTGGAAGACACAAAAACCATGCCAAAAATTGCTGGTCACGGGAATGTGTGAATGGAGGACCTTGAGAAAATCACTATCACTGGTGGAGTAGTGCTGGACAGGCTAATGGAACTCAAGGGAGAAAAGTCCCCTGGTCCTGATAAAATGCATCCCAGGGTATCAAAAGAGATGGTAGAAGTTATAGCAGATGCATTCGTTATAATCTACCAAAATTCTCTGGACTCTGGGGAGGTACCAGCGGATTGGAAAGCAGCTAATGTAACGCCTTTGTTTAAAAAAGGGGGCAAACAAAAGGCAGGTAACTATAGGCCAGTTAGTTTAACATCTGTAGTGGGGAAAATGCTTGAAGCTATCATTAAGGAAGAAATAGCGGGATATCTAGATAGGAATAGTGCAATCAAGCAGACGCAACATGGATTCATGAAGAGGAAATCATGTTTAACTAATTTACTGGAATTCTTTGAGGATATAACGAGCATGGTGGATAGAGGTGTACCAATGGATGTGGTGTATTTAGATTTCCAAAAGGCATTCAATAAGGTGCCACACAAAAGGTTACTGCAGAAGATAAAGGTACGCGGAGTCAGAGGAAATGTATTAGCATGGATTGAGAATTGGCTGGCTAACAGAAAGCAGGGAGTCGGGATAAATGGGTCCTTTTCGGGTTGGAAATCGGTAGTTAGTGGTGTGCCACAGGGATCGGTGCTGGGACCACAACTGTTTATAATATACATAGATGACCTGGAAGAGGGTACGGAGTGTAGTGTAACAAAATTTGCAGATGACACAAAGATTAGTGGGAAAGCGGGTTGTGTAGAGGACACAGAGAGGCTGCAAAGAGATTTAGATAGGTTAAGCGAATGGGCTAAGGTTTGGCAGATGGAATACAATGTCGGAAAATGTGAGGTCATCCACCTTGGAAACAAAAACAGTAAAAGGGAATATTATTTGAATGGGGAGAAATTACAACATGCTGCGGTGCAGAGGGACCTGGGGGTCCTTGTGCATGAATCACAAAAAGTTAGTTTGCAGGTTCAGCAGGTAATCAGGAAGGCGAATGGAATGTTGGCCTTCATTGCGAGAGGGATGGAGTGCAAAAGCAGGGAGGTCCTGCTGCAACTGTACAGGGTATTGGTGAGGCCGCACCTGGAGTACTGCATGCAGTTTTGGTCACCTTACTTAAGGAAGGATATAGTAGCTTGGGAGGGGGTACAGTGACGATTCACTAGGCCGATTCCGGATATGAGGGGGTTACCTTATGATGATAGATTGAGTAGATTGGGTCTTTATTTGTTGGAGTTCAGAAGGATGAGGGGTGATCTTATAGAAACATTTAAAATCATGAAAGGGATAGACAAGATAGAGGCAGAGAGGTTGTTTCCACTGGTCGGGGAGACTAGAACTAGGGGGCACAGCCTCAAAATACAGGGGAGCCCATTTAAAACTGAGTTGAGAAGGAATTTCTTCTCCCAGAGGATTGTGAATCTGTGAAATTTTCTGCCCAAGGAAGCAGTTGAGGCTAGCTCATTGAATGTTTTCAAGTCACAGAGAGATAGACTTTTAACCAATAAGGGAATTAAGGGTTACGGGGAGCGGGCGGGTAAGTGGAGCTGAGTCCACGGCCAGATCAGCCATGATCTTGTTGAATGGCGTAGCAGGCTCGAGGGGCTAGATGGCCGGCTCCTGTTCCTAATTCTTATGTTCTTATGTTCTTATAATTCAAAACCACTCAAGTTGGTCAGAAGGGAACCTGACCCCCTCATAGAGACCCACAATACGCCCCTCCCACCCCTTACAAAATGGCGACCGCGACAGGACTCTGGTACACGGGATGTGATGCGGAGAGTGCTGGTTTGAGGCAACGAACCAAAATGGAAGAGAGGATTTCCTCCTATGTATATAAGAAAGTGAATGTAACTAAGGAATGGGTGCTTAGTCTATTGCGCGCTGAGCATCCGGCTGACGCTGCAGCCCAGTGGACAGTAATTAAAGATCACAAAGAAGTAGTAGAGAAAACAATTTGGTTGGTCTGTCTACATCGACAGGTCCAACTGCTAGACAGACTGAATGAAACATTACAGGCAGAGTTATGGGAATGTGCAGAGAACTATCAGGAAAGTGTTATGTCAGAAGAAAGATTATCAGGAGAACTTCGTAAGCTAAAACAGGAAAGGGCCCAAATAATGGAAAGGTTTAAAAGCAGTCAGGACTATTTTCAATGTCAGGTTACCGAGGCCAACAGTAATGAAAAGTCACTGAGGGAGGAAAGCACTCGCCTCACCCAACAAGTAAAAGAGCTCCAGGGAAGATTAAAAGATGTGCAGGCAGTGTATAAAGTAACTAGCACTGATGGGTTTGAATCGGGAGACCACGGTCCCTGCCAGCAACAAATTAAAAGTTTAAACCTTGCTCTGTCCAAGGCAAAAGGCATGGTATGCCTAATAAGCCCGGGTATGCCCCAGGTAAACCTGGAAGAGAAGGAAGAAACTACCTGGCCACGACCTGTGGCACCGGTGACTACACCGGTTCAGCAGCAGGAGGGGGCAAATCAGTTGTGGGGCGGACAGGGATAGTGAACCACCACCACCTGTGGTACTGGTGACTACACCGGTTCAGCAGCAGGACGGGCAAATCAGTTGTGGGGCGGACAGGGATAGTGAACCACCACCACCTGTGGCACTGAGTTTCAGCTCGGCTTGGCCGCAGGGAGGAGAGGGAGGCGAGCCAGAACAGGGAGAGCCAGAACCAGGGCCAATGTGCCCAGCCCAGCAACAGAGGCTTGGCCCACCCACCAGTGCCGGGGGTCCAGGGCCCCAGGAAAGTCAGTTTGTGGTCCCCCACACTCCCCACCAGCTTAGGGCTATGATACGCCACCTGGGAAAGCTCACTCCAAAGGGAGATCTCTCGGTTCACTTTGTGGAGGTGGAACAGACAGGGGATATAATGGATGCGATGATGCAGAAAAGG
Source organism: Pristiophorus japonicus (assembly GCF_044704955.1). Lineage (NCBI taxonomy): Eukaryota > Metazoa > Chordata > Chondrichthyes > Pristiophoridae > Pristiophorus > Pristiophorus japonicus. Next base: position 1,387,493 of record NC_091988.1, on the reverse strand, counting down.
CAAAGGTGCTTCTCCTATCTCCAGACAGCAAACTGCACCAGTCCCTCTCTAACGAGAGCAAAAGAGGACAGAAAACACTTGCTGCTGTCCAAAAAGACATTTTAGAAGCTATGGGCTGCAATGACGGGAGTCCCTTTTCTTGAGTAGAGAAAACGGTGCAACTCACAGGAGAAACCCCACAGACTTTCGCAGACCGACTGTGGCCGGTGTACAAAAGTGCCTGTAGTGGGGACATCGACAGAGATCACTTAAACCCGCATGAATTAGCACACTGGCTCTGAAGCCGAGTCACTAACAGTTTACCCAGAATAAGAACCAAGGCTGAGGCCTGGTTCGACCCCAGAGATCCCCAAGCCACAGAACAGGGAGTGTTTAGGCAGCTGACCCTAGCTTACAGAAACGGCAGAGGGACAGAAGAGCACCTACAAAAGGGAAGGGTTCACGAAATCTGACCTAACCAATACAAGAGGGAATGGCACCATGAGAGGGGCAACCCCTCTGATACAAAATGTACCTGCTTCGGCTGCGGAAAGAGTAGGAACCGGAGAAAGGATTGTAAAAATCCTTGGAAGAATAGCGCAGGAAAGAATTCTCCAGCCCCTGTCCAAAAGACCGAGACAGATAAGCCAGTCCCTCCCCACTCGTTTGAGACCTTTTTAACTGCGCTCCGAGCCATGTTAGATGGCCCGGGAAAGGTAGCCACTGCCACCGGTACAGAGATCCCACCTGCCCTCTCCCAACCAAAACCGTGACTGGGACAGGCAGCCTGTCCACCTGTGTGCCCTCGAGTATGATGCGTGGGGGAGACCGACCGTACAGATGGAAGTGGAAAAGGTGAAAGGGACTTACTGCTGGACACCGGTGCCTCAAGCACCCTTGTCTATGCAGCTAACCCCACCGCCTCTCCTCTGTCTAACGGGTCCCTTTACAACTTGGTGGGTTTCACAGGCGGCGAGCATTCTCCTCATTCTCCGTTCATTCTCCATTCCGCTCTCCATTCATTCAGGAACACTCCACATTAAGTGGACTTGTGTCCTGATGTAGTGGGAGCAGGAAGGGAGAGGGATCCTGGGGGCTGACTTCATCCTAGGCCACAGGATCCTAGTGGGTTTAAGAAACCACTGTTTTTGGGGGTCAGTCTGTACGGGACAGGAGAGTGACGTGATGGTTATCCCGGGAAAACAGGGAAAAGGGACAGTGTGCACCATGAAACCAAAGGAGGGTTACGACCTTGAATCATTGGTCAGTAACACTCCAATAGAATACCAAGAATATGTGAGGAAAAACCTTGCAGATTTTGCCACTCACAAACACAATTGCGGGAGAATAAACGGGGTCGAGGTTAGTAGAGATGGGGACCCCATAACCCGACCACAGAAACAGTACAACTTTCCCAGGGAGGCGGAGGCAGACATGGAAACAGCCTTGGGTTCTCTGGTTAAACAGGGGATATAGAGACCAATAGCTGCCCATGTGAACTCTCCATTGTGTCCGGTTAAGAAACCGGACAACTCCTGGAGAGCCACGGTGGACTATTGAGTACTCAACCGTAACATCCCCGCCTGTGCACCCACTGTTGCTGCCGTCGCCAAACTCACTGGAAGTATCCCAGCCTCCGCGACCACCTTCACAGTACTGGATATTTCCAACGGGTTCTGGTCCATACCTTTAAGAAGGGAAGATCAGAACAAGTTTGCTTTTAACTTTAAAGGACAGCAATACACTTGGAACTGTCTCCCTCAGGGCTTCCACAACAGCCCCAGTATTTTCCATCAGTGTATGGCCAACTGTTTAAAGAGTTTCAGCAGACCCCAGCAGTTGGTACAGTATGTGGACGACCTGCTCCTGTTCACCGATCAGGGGGAGGAACATGGCCCACTGCTGGCTGAGCTGCTGGAGCTGCTGAAAGAAGAGGGATTTAAAGTAAACCCCAAGAAGGCACAGATCGGTCTGAAGGAAGTAAAATTCCTGGGACTGTGAGCGCGCTGGGGAGAGAGCCATTGACAAGGCTAGAAGGGAAGCAGTGCAGAAGTTACCAGCCCCCAACACAGTGACAGGAGTAAGATCTTTTCTACGGCTAACCGGGTACTGCAGAGATTTCATTGAGGATTATGCAGCCACCGCAGCCCCTCTGCTCCGAGTCCTACACAAGGGAGTGGAGTGGGATTGGGACAAAGGTTGCGAGGCAGCATTTATCCAACTCAAGAAAGACCTGCAGACTGCGTCAGCTCTAGGGGCCATCGATGGGGGTAAAGAGTTTTTCCTGGAGGTAGCAGCCAGTGGGGACAGCCTGAGTGCAGTACTGCTCCAAGAGCAGCACGGCCGGCTGAGACCAGTGGTCTACTCCTCCAGGATACTCACGGACATGGAGAAGGGATACTCCAACTGTGAGCGGCACCTCCTAGCCACTCACTGGACTGTGAAAAGATTACTGATCTTCACAGGGGGCTCCCCTATCACACTCCTTACCCACCATATGCCCACCAAAATGCTCCTGGATGGGAGAATCAAGGATGGGACAGTGAGCAGTGCCTGCATTGCTCGCTGGACCCTACTCCTCTCTCAAATGGACCTAAGGGTAAAGGGTCTCTGCGAGCCAATACTCGCAGCCAACATGATTTATCCAGGGACAGCCCACCTGTGTTCCGTAGAAGGGGTATGGGAAATTAGCATAGGTTTTTGGGCTGGGTTACACCCCACAGGCCGACAGATCTATGTGGACGGTTCAAGCACAGTATCTGCGGGTGAACGACTCACAGGCTGCGGAGTTTATGACCCCGGGGCAGCCATTGCCCTGGTGATTAAACTCCCCGGTACTATGAGCACCCAGCATGCTGAACTGTCTGTGGTGGTGTACGTAGTCACACACATCGAAGAATTCCCTGCCCCATACACGATTTGCTCGGACAGTATGTTCACATGCAATTCATGTACGGAGTACCTGGCTATCTGGTCCCGCCGTGGATACACGTCCGCAGACGGGAGACCCCTGGCAATTAATCCCCTACTGGAAAAGATCATGAAAGCCGTAGGGGAGGAAGGGAATATCTACATACATAACGTGAAGGCACATTCCACCACAGAACCCCATAGTGGGGGAAACCAGCAGGCTGACATGTTAGCCAAGCAAGGTGCCCACACGGACAAGCTCTGGGATCGGTACAACCCAGGACCCATAGCAGCAGTCAGGGGCAGGATGGGGATGGCAGGGAAGGCAGGGATAGCTTTGCCCCTGGAGCTAAAAATGGACCAGACCCAAAACCCCATCCTCAAAACTGTCCTGAACACGCTAGCTAAAGGGGGAAGGATAGACGGCCCGTACGGCACCGCAGCAATTGCCATTAAAGAAGGCATGCTGTTCAGGGGGGAGCAATGGGTAGTACCGTAACAACATCGGAGAGAATTCCTCCAGCTGGCCCACAAAAGTCCAGGAGCAGGACACCCCGGATCTGAGACCACTTGGCAATGAGTGGAACAGACAGGGTGATGGTCAGGACTCAGGAAAGATGTCCGCGAGTTCTGCGCCGGCTGTCTGGTGTGCGCAGCCAACAACCCCCACCCCAGAAAAGAAAGGTGTCTATGGGACATATCAGGAGGGTAGAGGGACCCTGGCAGTCGATCCAGGTCGATTACATCGGGCCCCTACCCACCGCCCAGAGGTTACAAGTACTGCCTAGTATTGGTGGATGTATTCACCAGATGGGTGGAAGCCTTCCCATGCCTAACAGCCACTGTTATGTAATGATGTGTGTATCGTCCCAGTACCTTAAATGTATTGTAAGTACTATGCCACACCACAGAGGGCGCTGCGGTGGGAAACCCTGGTAGTACCTGTAACAAGGACTATATAAGGCTGACCACCACACCTGGGAGGCACTCTGGAGCTGAACAATAAAGGACGAAGGTCACAGAAGTTAGACTTACAGCAGACCGTGTGGAGTCAGTGATTTGTGTGCTACATACACCACAGCCACTGCCCTGGGAACAACTAGAATCCTGGTCAGAGAAGTGTTCTCCCGATGGGGACTACCACAATATGTGGAGTCCGACCAAGGGTGTCACTTCACCGGGCAGGTGATGCAGGAGACCCTTAAGGTACTCGGCATCAGAGGAAAATGGCATGTCGCCCACAACCCGCAGTCATCCGGGCCTGTGGAGCGTTTAAACCGTACCATCAAAGAAAGGCTGCACAAAGAGACAGGGGACTCACCCAAAGGGTGGGTGGATGTCCTACCACTGGTCCTCATGGGGATCCGGGCCAGCCAGTCAAAGAGCACGGGGTACTCCCCGTACGAGCTCATGACCAGCAGAGCCATGCGAACCCCCACCCATGTGTTAGCCCCAGGACTCACCGAAGGTCAGCTTAGGGAAGCGAACCGGGACAGCTTTGTCAGGAATCTGTTTGAACACCTTAAACAGATTCACTGACAGGCTGCTAACAACATGGGAAACAGCATCGGAGCAACCGACTGCTGCTAGAACCCCGCAAACACCACGAGTGGGAGATATGGGACCAGGTTATGGTGAGGAACTACGCTAGAGTAGGGGTCTTTGAGGCACTGTACATGGGACCGTACCACATTATCGACAAGGCAAGCCCCATGGTCTATGCCATAAAACTGCCCCGCCGAACAAAGTGGTTCCACATAAACCAGTGCAAACTTTTCAACCCAGGGGTAGCAGCTAAACGTAAGGGACAGCCTAAAACTGTAAACTGCACTAAAGACAGGGACCCCCAGCCAATAGCCCCCGACTGTGGAAATCCCACAGGGGACGTGGCAGACCCACAGACTGTACCGAGAGGGGCGGTGGACTGTGTTACTGGAGGAGCTGTCCCACCAATCATCTGGGACTCGGACGCACCCCCAGCAGCCGGAGCCTTAAGAAGGACTCCCCGCACACCACGGCCAAAGACACCGTGGTCACCAGCGCCCTAATTTAAATGGTTCAGCCTCGGGAAAGGGACCAGCTGCAAAAGGGCACCTAAGGTCAGAGACCGGCCCGCGAGCAGGGACACCCAGCCGGTAGCCTCGGGCAACAAGGGACCCCCAGAGGAGATAGCAGTGGACCACTCACCAAGTGAGAGTCTCCAGTCCGTAGCCCTCGACCAGGCAGAACCCCCAGGGGAAGAAACGAACCAGGCAGCCAACCCCAAAGAAGCGGTGTGCTGCAGCACCGAAGGGGACGTTCCCCCGATAGTGTGGGACTCAGACCCACGTCCGGTCAGGGTACTTAGGGCTAGGTGGTGCAGACCGACCTATCACCGACCTCGCTGGACACCCAGCGGGAGAAGAAGAAAGAGAGAAGGCAGGAATTAACCTGGCCACCCGGAGACGGGTGTTGGATGTACATATATAGAGATGTGAATTTAAGGATGTTTAGTGAATAAGTTTAGAATAGTGTAAGATTTATCTGTGTAATGATAAGTATATATGTATTAGTTAACTGGAGTAAGGAAAAGAATCTACCTGTGCAGCTGTTAAAGAAGCACAGGCCGGGTAATACCCGGGAGTAAGAAGAATCTACCGGTATGGCTATTAAGGAAGCACCGGTGAGATAACAAGCAAAATGACTGTGAGATAAAAGTGAAAGCCGACATCAGTCCACAAGGACCGCTCTGCTAAAAGCCGTAATTGCCTCACAAAAACACTTCTATACTCTAGAACAGAAAACCATTCAGATAGGGAAAAAGATTCTTGAGATCACCATTCCGCCTTGGTGGAACCTTTTCAGAAATATCGAGGTCCCAGCCTGGACCCGAATCACTTCCCACACTTGAGTTATTTGTCAACCCGCGATTATACTTTACTTATGGTGTCTCACTTGCCGAGTGAAACGCAGAGGCCGTCAGGTCAGGCACCAAAGGGTGCTGTACGCTCCTTGGCCGAACTTGGGAATCGCGCAGGGAGGGGTGACACCATATTACCATGTTTAATTTGTATTTGATTTTACCTGCTGTAAACCACAACATCGCGAGTGTTGTAAGAGTGTTACTTAAATGTTTTGACTATGTACCTTTATTTTACTGAACTTAAAACGTGTTTGACTATGGATCTTTATGCTATTTGAGAATGTGTTACTATGTGTTTTTATTTTACTTTACTTGAAGTTGTGTATGACTGTGTACCGTTATTTCACTGTGAAAACCGAGTAAAAGAGGGACATCATACCCTCTTTATGCTGTAACCGAATTGTAATGACTTTATTCACCTGTATATTGCATTGCATTTCAATGGGGGATGCAGGGTAATGTTTAGCTAGTATAAATGCAGGGAAGGTTGACTCTCAGGAGCAGGAATTTTGCTTACCTTGATTGACACTCAAGGAGTGTAGAGTGTCAACAGGGGGGCTGCAGAGAGCAAAATTCAACAGAACCCCCCGCTGTGTTTGGGCTCATTCGAAAGGAAATTTAATTTGGAACTATCTACTGAAAAGTTTGGAACTCTAAAGTGCTTATGGAAGAAACTACGAACTTTAATAGAATTATGAACTTTTACAAGACAAATTCAAGCCTGTGGGCGGACCGAGGGAACAAAAGAAGCCCACTTGATTATTGGAACTGTCTTGGTGTGACGACTGGGTTAACCTGTCTGGAAGAATGAGTATTTGGAAATCTTCCTCCATAAGAGGCATTACCATCACAGTATCACCCAGAGATAGCTCCCCATCAACATGGGTCTGGACAAACGAGTTTCAGCATATACATCACAAAGAGGCCCAATCCAGCCTGTATGCGAAAGACTAAGCACAAAAGGGCATTGCAATTACCAAACTAATATTTCCATCAGGAAACAGTTTTTCGAAGATCAACCCAACCAAGACATATCAACTTTAACGAGCCCGACAAAATATTACAAAGAAGAACCAAGCCCGCCAAAATTATACAAAGGATTGTGAAACATAGAAACATAGAAACATAGAAAATAGGTGCAGGAGTAGGCCATTAGACCCTTCGAGCCTGCACCACCATTCGATAGATCATGGCTGATCATTCCCTCAGTACCCCTTTTTTTGCTTTCTCTCCATACCCTTGATCCCTTTAGCCGTAAGGGATATATTTAACTTCCTCTTGAATATATCCAATGAACTGGCATCAACAAATCTCTGTGGCAGGGAATTCCACAGGTTAACAACTCTCTGAGTGAAGAAGTTTCTCCTCATCTCAGTCCTAAATGGCCTACCCCTTATCCGAAGACTATGTCCCTGGTTCTGGACTTTCCCAACATCGGGAACATTCTTCCTGCATCTAACCTGTCCAGTCCCGTTAGAAACTTGAATGTTTCTATGAGAACCCCTCTCATCCTTCTAAACTCCAATGTATAAATGTCCAGTTGATCCAGTCTCTCCTCATATGCCCTCATAGGGTGAGGAAGTTGTGTCAGAAATGAGTGTACTATGTTTAAACAAAGGGGACTATAGTGGGATGAGGGCAGAGTTGGCTAAAGGAAACACAGACAAAACGGTGGCACAATTGAGGAACAGTGGAGGACTTTTAAGGAGCTCTTTCATAGTGCGCAACAAAAATATATTCCAGTGAAAAAGAAGGGCGGTAAGAGAAGGGATAACCAGCTGTGGATAACCAAGGAAATAAAGGAGAGTATCAAATCAAAGACCAATGCATATAAGGTGGCCAAGGTTCGTGGGAAACTAGAGGATTGGGAAAATTTTAAACAACAGCAAAGAATGGCTAAAAAAGCAATAAAGAAAGGAAAGATAGATTTCGAAGGTAAACTTGCACAAAGCATAAAAACAGATGGTAAAAGCTTTTACAGATATATAAAACAGAAAAGAGTGACGAAAGTAAATGTCGGTCTCTTAGAAGATGAGAAGGGGGATTTAATAATGGGAAATGTGGAAATGGCTGAGACCTTAAACAATTATTTTGCTTCGGTCTTCACAGTGGAAGACACAAAAACCATGCCAAAAATTGCTGGTCACGGGAATGTGGGAAGGGAGGACCTTGAGACAATCACTATCACTAGCGGGGTAGTGCTGGACAGGCTAATGGGACTCAAGGTAGACAAGTCCCCTGGTCCTGATGAAATACATCCCAGGGTATTAAAAGAGATGGCGGAAGTTATTGCAGATGCATTCGTGAAAAATCTACCAAAATTCTCTGGACTCTGGGGAGGTACCAGCGGATTGGAAAGCAGCTAATGTAACGCCTCTGTTTAAAAAAGATGGCAGACAAAAGGCGGGTAACTATAGGCCGGTTAGTTTAACATCTGTAGTGGGGAAAATGCTTGAAACTATCATTATGGAAGAAATAGCAGGACATCTAGATAGGAATAGTGCAATCAAGCAAACGCAGCATGGATTCATGAAGGGGAAATCATATTTAACTAATTTACTAGAATTCTTTGCGGATATAACGAGCATGGTGGATAGAGGTATACCGATGGATGTGGTGTATTTAGATTTCCAAAAGGCATTCGATAAGGTGCCACACAAAAGGTTACTGCAGGAGATAAAGGTATGCGGAGTCAGAGGAAATGTATTAGCATGCATGGAGAATTGGCTGGCGAACAGAAAGCAGAGAGTCAGGATAAATGGGTCCTTTTCGGGTTGGAAATTGGTGGTTAGTGGTGTGCCACAGGGATCGGTGCTGGGACCACAACTTTTACAATATACATAGATGACGTGGAAGAGGGGGCAGAGTGTAGTGTAACAAAGTTTGCAGATGAAACTAAGATTAGTGGGAAAGCGGGTTGTGTAGAGGACACAGAGAGGCTGCAAAGAGATTTGGATAGGTTAAGCGAATGGGCAAAGGTTTGGCAGATGGACTACAACGTCGGAAAGTGTGAGGTCATCCACCTTGGAGAAAAAAAACAGTAAAAGGGAATATTATTTGAATGGGGAGAAATTACAACATGCTGAGATGCAGAGGGACCTGGGGGTCCTTGTGCATGAATCCAAAAAATTTAGTTTGCAGGTGCAGCAGGTAATCAGGAAGGTGAATGGAATGTTGGCCTTCATTGCGAGAGCGATGGAGTACAAAAGCAGGGAGGTCCTGCTGTAACTGTACAGGGTATTGGTGAGGCCGCACCTGGAGTACTGTGTGCAGTTTTGGTCACCTGACTTAATGCAGGATATACTGGCTTTGGAGGGGCTACAGAGACGATTCACTAGGCTGATTACGGAGATGAGGGGGTTACCTTATGATGATAGATTGAGTAGACTGGTCTTTACTCGTTGGAGTTCAGAAGGATGAGGGGTGATCTTATAGAAACATGTAAAATAATGAAAGGGATAGACAAGATAGAGGCAGAGAGGTTGTTTCCACTGGTTGGGGAGACTAGAACTAGGGGGCACAGCCTCAAAATACGGGGGAGACAATTTAAAACCGAGGTGAGAAGGAATTTCTTCTCCCAGAGGGTTGTGAATCTGTGGAATTCTCTACCCAAGGAAGCAGTTGAGGCTAGCTCATTGAATGTATTCAAGTCACAGATAGATAGATTTTTAACCAATAAGGTAATTAAGGGTTATGGGGAGCGGGCGAGTAAGTGGAACTGAGTCCACGGCCATGTCAGCCATGATCTTATTGAATGGCGGAGCAGGCTCGAGGGGCTAGATGGCCTACTCCTGTTCCTAATTCTTATGTTCTTATATTCTTATGTCAATCCGGCCAACCCGGGAATCAGTCTGGTGAACCTTCGCTGCACTTCCTCAGTAGCAAGAATGTCCTTCCTCAGATTAGGAGACCAAAATTGAACACAATATCCCAGTTGAGGCCTCACCAATGCCCTGTACAACTGCAGTAAGACCTCCCTGCTCCTCTACTCAAGTCCCCTCTCTATGAAGGTAAACATACCATTTGCCGTCTTTACCGCCTGCTGTACCTGTATGCCAACTTTCCATGACTGATGTACCATGACACCCAGGTCTCGTTGCACCTCCCCTTTTCCTAATATGCCACTATTCAGATAATATTCTGTCTTCACGTTTTTGCCCCCAAAGTGAATAACCTCACATTTATCCACATTATACTGCATCTGCCATGCATTTTCTGACTCACCTAACCTGTCTAAGTCACCCTGCAGCCTCTTAGCGTCCCCCTCACAGCTCACACCGCTACCCAGTTTAGTATCATCTGCAAACGTGGAGATATTACACTCAATTCCTTCATCCAAATCATTGATGTATATTGTAAAGAGCTGGGGTCCCAGCACTGAGCCCTGCGGCACTCCACTAGTCACTGCCTGCCATTCTGAAAAGGACCTGTTTATCCCGACTCTCTGCTTCCTGTCTGCCAACCAGTTCTCTATCCATGTCAGTATATTACGCCCAATACCATGTGCTTTGATTTTGCACATCAATCTCTTGTGTGGGACCTTGTCAAAAGCCTTTTGAAAGTCCAAATACACCACATCCACTGGTTCTCCCTTGTCCACTCTACTAGTTATATCCTCAAAAAATTCCAGTAAATTTGTCAAGCATGATTTCCCTTTCATAAATCCATGCTGACTTGGACCGAACCTGTCACTGCTTTCCAAATGTGCTGCTATTTCATCCTTTATAATTGATTCCAACATTTTCCCCACCACTGATGTCAGGCAAACCGGTCTATAATTATCCGCTTTCTCTCTCCCTCCATTTTTAAAAAGTAGTATTACATTAGCTACCCTCCAGTCCATAGGAACTGATCCCGACTCGATCGACTGCAGGAAAATGATCACCAATTCATCCACTATTTCTAGGGCCACTTCCTTAAGTACTCTGGGATGCAGACTATCAGGCCCCGGGGATATATCGGACTTCAATCCCATCAATTTCCCTCACACATTTTCCCACCTAATAAGTATAACATTCAGTTCAATAGACCCTCGGTCCCCTAGTACTTTTGGAATGTTATTTGTGTCTTCCTTCGTGAAGACAGAACCAAAGTATTTGTTCAATAGATTGGGCGGCAAGATTAGAACTCTGAAATCATATAAGTGCCGCTGTTTTAAACAGAGGTTAGAGAGAGAGGAGAGAGAAGTGGGGGAGAGAGGTGGTCGCTACTACCTCATCAAGACAAGGAGAGAAACCAACGTGACAGATGTAAACTAACTTCTCCAGCCTCAAAGTCTTGAAGTCCTGAAGGAAGGAAGAACATCACTGTCATGTATTCAACCAGCATTGCAACCCATGTATAATCTGACCTAAGTTGTACACTGTGAGAACACTGACCACTAGGTGGTGAACTTGTGGGAGACACTCCTAACCTAGACCTTCAGATATAAAAGGGGAAGCTCCACCCACTTCCAGCATTTGAGTGCTAAGGAATAAAGGACAGGTCACAGACTGACCTTCTCTCAAGCATGGGCCTCATGTGCATTTATACTGTATAGTAAGGACCTATCAATGGCGACAAGAAACTGGGATTTAAACCACGCGAGCATGGCCACTAGCAGAACAGATGAGATGTACTGTGTTAAGGAATGGTTGGGACAGAGATTCAACATTGTTAAAGCAGCACACAGTTCTCCAGGCAGACAAGGGTCAGTTACAGCCGGGAGCTTATGCCTCCAGAAGTCTGTCCCAGGCAGAAAGGGGCTACGGGATGGTAGAAAAGGAGGCGCTCGCATGTGTATATGCGGTAAAGAAAATGCACCAGTACCTGTTTGGCAGGAAATTTGAGCTGGAGACAGATCACAAACCCCTAACTTCCCTTTTGGCCGACAACAAGGCCATAAATGCAAACGCATCGGCCCGCATACAGAGGTGGGCACTCATGTTAGCCGCCTATGACTACACAATTCGGCACAGACCGGGCACCGAAAACTGCGCCGATGCTCTCAGCAGGCTCCCATTAGCTACCACTGAGGGGGCTACCGAGCATGCTGCTGAGATGGTCATGGCTGTTGAAGCTTTCGGAAGCGAAGGCTCACCCGTGACAGCCCGTCAGATTATACATGGGTTACAATGCTGGTTGAATACATGAGAGTAGTCTGGACAAATAGAGACCCGCTATTGTCTCTAGTCAAGAAATGTGTCCTGAATGGGGACTGGGCAGCCACGTACAGGGCATGCCCTGAGAAATTTAAACCATTTCACAGGCGCAAGGATGAACTCTCGATTCAGGCCGATTGCCTACTATGGGAAAACCGCGTAGTCATGCCGCAGATGGGCAGAGAGGTGTTCATCAGAGAACTGCACAATGAGCACCCGGGCATTGTCACAATGAAGGCAATTGCCAGGTCACACGTTTGGTGGCCAGGGATAGACGCAGATCTGGAACTTTGTGTTCGCAGGTGCAACACGTGTGCCCAGCTGGGCAATGCGCCCAGGGAAGCCCCCCTTAGCCCCTGGCCATGGCTCGCCAAGCCTTGGTCACGCATCCATGTGGACAACACAGGTCCTTTCATGGGAAAAATGTTTTTGGTTGTAGTAGACGCCTACTCCAAATGGATCGAGTGTGACATTTTAAATTCAAGCACATCCTCTGCCACGGTAGAAAGTCTACGGGCAATGTTCGCCACCCACAGTCTACCGGACATCTTGGTCAGCGACAATGGCTCGTGCTTCACAAGCACTGAATTCCAGGACTTCATGGCAGGCAATGGAATTAACCATGTTAGAACGGCCTCAAACGGCCAGGCAGAACGAGCAGTGCAGATAATCAAACAGTGGATGCTCAGAATCCAAGGAGGTTCCCTACAATGCCGCTTATCACGCCTCCTGTTGGCCTACAGATCCCATCCTCGTCGCCATTGATATGTCCTTACTATACAGTATAAATGCACACGAGGCCCATCCTTGAGTGAAGGTCAGTCTGTGACCTGTCCTTTATTCCTTTGCACTCAAGTGCTGGAAGAGGGTGGAGCTTCCCCTTTTATATCTGAAGGTCTAGGTTAGGAGTGTCTCCCACAAGTTCACCACCTAGTGGTCAGTGTTCTCACAGTGTACAACTAAGGTCAGATTATACATGGGTTACAATTCTGGTTGAATACATGACAATCACCATCTTCCATTAACTATCAAAAGGATTGGTAAGCATGAGTTCCTGCCTGCCCTCGAGTCTAGCCTAGCTAGAATTAGGTATTGGGAGGTGGGAGGTATAATTTTACTGCAACCCCCTTTGAATGTGTAGTGTATGGTACTTTATTAGAGGGATTATAAGTTTGACCTTGTACCTTTCCTTTATAGTTTTTTATTCGAGTGATTGTAAGTTTGGCCTTGTATTTTCTTACTAGGGTAATAAGCCTGTATTACCTTGACTGTAATAAAACCAAAGTTCTTTGCATCAAACCAGTGTCCTCTGCATTTTTGTCACACCCTCCAAATAAATCCAGAGTACGGAACCCAAGGGAGGGGGAGCGATTGGAAACCGCTCAAGTTGGTCAGAAGGGAACCTGACCCCCTCATAGAGATCACAACACACCCAAAACACTCCCCCTTACAACATGCTAAATGTTATCTTTAAATGCACAAATTTATTTCTATAATATGCTGAGGCCATATTACAGTCATTGCATTTTGCATATTGCCTAGCATCCTAGATTCTATAGCAAGAAAGAGGTACTGAGGTGAATGATCAGCCATGATCTTATTGAATGGCGGTGCAGGCTCGAAGGGCCGAATGGCCTACTCCTGCACCTATTTTCTATGTTTCTCTATGTTTCTATGTTTTTATGTATACAATCGGAGCAAGTCTTCTTGTCGTGTGATGTAAGTCAACAGGGAAACGCGGCAAGCAACTCAATCATTTTGCCATTTTCTTCAATCAGATCTCCAATTTTTTAGTGTAATTGTCTAAAGATTTCAGATAGATAAGTAATTGAACTAATTAATGACATTCTCCAGTACGCTGAACTTGATTCTCTTCTTCCTCCTAAGCTGCGTGCAGCTGTCCTTCACATTCATTCTATTCACTGCATTGAAACCTCCGAATTCCCCCTTTCCCTATGACTTCATAGCTGTGCATCTCCTTAGCTCTCACAATCTTACATAAGAACATAAGAACATAAGAAATTGGAGCAGGAGTAGGCCATTTGGCCCCTCGAGCCTGGTCCTCCATTTAATAAGATCTGATCATGGACTCAGCTCCACTTCCCTGCCCGCTCCCCATAACCCTTCACTCCCTTATCGCTCAAAAATCTGTCTATCTTCACCTTAAATATATTCAATGACCCAGCCTCCACAGCTCTCTGGGACAGAGAATTTCGCAGATTTACAACCCTCTGAGAGAAGAAATTCCTCATCAGTTCAGTTTTAAATGGGCGGCCCTTTATTCTGAGACAATGTTCCCTAGTTTTAGTTTCCCCTATGAGTGGAAATATCCTCTCTGCATCCACCTTGTCAAGCCCCCTCATTATCTTATATTTTTCAATAAGATCACCTCTCATTCTTCTGAACTCCAATGTATATAGGCCCAACCTACTCAATCTATCAACCCCCTCATCTCCGGAATCAACCGAGTGAACCTTCTCTGAACAGCCTCCAATGCAAGTATATCCTTCCTTAAATATGGAGACCAAAATTGTACGCAGTACTCTCAGTGTGGCCTCACCAATACCCTGTTCAGTTGTAGTAGGACTTCTCTGCTTTTATACTCTATCCCCCTTGCAATAAAGGCCAACATTTCATTTGCCTTCCTGATTACTTGCTGTATCTGCATACTAACTTTTTGTGTTTCATGCACAAGGACCCCCAGGTCTCTCTGTACAGCAGCACTTCTCCATTTAAATTATAATTTGCTTTTCTATTTGTTCTGCTAAAGTGAATAACATCACATTTTCCCACATTATACTCCATCTGTCAAATTTTTGCCCACTCACTTAGCCTGTCTATATCCCTTTGCAGATTTTTTGTGTCCTCATAATTTGCTTTCCCATCCATCTTTGTATAATCAGCAAACTTGGCTACATTACACTCGGTCCCTTCATCCAAGTCATTAATATAGATTGTAAATAGTTGAGGACCCAGCACTGATCCCTGTGACACATCACTAGTTACTGTTTGCCAACTGGAAAATGACCCATTTATCCCGACTCTGTTTTCTGTTAGTTAGCCAATCCTCTATCCATGCTAATATATTATCCCCAACCCCGTGAGCTTTTATCTTGTGCAATAACTTTTTATGTGACACCTTATCAAATGCCTTCTGTAAATCCAAATACACCACAAACACTGGTTCCCCCTTATCACCCTGTTCGTTACATCCTCAAAGAACTCCAGCAAATGTATCAAATGTGATTTCCCTTTCATAAATCCATGCTGACTCTGCTTGATTGAATTATGCTTTTCCAAATATCCTGCTACTGCTTCCTTAATCATGGACTCCAGCATTTTCCCAATGACAGATGTTAGGCTAAGTGCTTTTTGTCTGCCTCTTTTTTAAATAGGGCCGTTACATTTGCGGTTTTCCAATCTGCTGGACTGCCCCAGAATCCAGGGAATTTTGGTAGATTACAAGCAATGCATCCACTATCTCTGCAGTCACTTCTTTAAGGACCCGAGGATGTAAACCATCAGGTCCAGAGCAGCGTGGGACCAGGGCTGCGGCCCATCACCCTAAACCACGTTAGGGCCGCCATCTTGGAGCCGAACCGAGGTTCGTCATTCCAGAAAAGATGGCGGCATGGGGCAAATGGAATGTTGGCGTGGGGCCCTGAGGGGGAATGTCAGCCAGCCTCGCGGCCTGTGGGGCACCAACCGTGGGGCCCGCCACTGCCAGGGGAACACCTCCTCAAACTCCCAGGCATGTTTTTCTATTAAGCTACAAGATCATAAGTGCATTTTAGCAATTTGCTTTTATAATTTTTATCACTACCAGACACATTTAATTTGTTTTTTCAGTCACTCTAGTCTTTGTGCACTTACTCACCTTCAGTCCTCCCTATTATATCACTTATTCACAGCTTCTCTTGTAGGTTCTTTGCTGTTCTGTGGTCCTTACTTTCTGAGATTCACAAAACATTCACAACCTTTAACACTGTGCCTCAGAATTTGTGGTTTACCGAACAAATAATGTTGCTGACCTATTGAGCAGTTAGTCAGAACCGATCTCTGGTCTGTGCAGCATTCAATTTGGCCAATAGTTAAAATAATGTTTCAGTTTTCAGATTGGTTCTCTCCTACATGGTTCCTAGAGTGACATGGCTGGGGAGGGGGCCAGGGCCACTTCCATTTCCCCAAGGGTGGACAGTGGTGTCTCCAGCTGCTATGGCCAGGTGGGTGCTGCAGATGCCGTTAACACACTCAAGCATGGAAAAGCCAGAGATGGATATCAAATTGTTGCCCTTTCTTAAAACAGGTTTGACGGACTTTATGGAACTTCCTGTCAGCTTTCCGAACAACCACATTCTGAATGTCGATAGAGAGAGCACCTTTTCACTGCCGAAGAAATCGTTCCAAAGTGATTTGAGTGACACTGTAGCCAAGAAATTCGTCACTGCTGCTCTTATCGCATAATTTTATTAGGAGCTCCCAAGAAGATACACTGCTCCTTCAGGGCCATTAGAACTTCATGTTTGGGTAAAGTATTTCTCTGTTTGACTGTTTCTTGTGTATCTGCACCTCCTATTAGTCCTGTGGACCATGGTCACTCTGACATATACAGGTCCCACCTTACTTGCTTGTTGCTTAGATCACTGCTGTAGGCATAGTTAAGTTTTGGTCTGAATATGGCTCAAATCTCAATTTTGCAGGTTTCATAAGTACTCAGGAAATACAGTCTGACTGACGTTAATTGGATTCCCTCGGCCCCAGTAATTAGATAAGTTCTTGTGTTGAAAAATGTGAACTGCCATCACTATCCACTAAACATCTGGGTCTCTCTTTGATGATGATGGTGGAAAACCATCGCCCCAAGCCCCTGCCCCCCCCCACCCCCCGCCACATCCGAGAAGTCTGCTCTCTGCTATAGCTATCCAGTCCGCATGTCAAATCCGTTGATGTCCAGCTGAATTTTACTGTGAGAATTATCACCGGCACACTTTTATCGACACCAACACCTTGGCTACCCGTGCTTACAAACATCGCACCACCACACCTACACAGCGAATACGCGATCTCCAGAGGAATACAACCGCTACATCAGCAAAGACAGGCCCATGCAGGCCCACTGGAACAACCCACCACTGACCCAAATTTAGACCACCATTTTGGACCATCGCTAAGCCCTTCAGCAATCTCCCCTCAGTCTCGATGATCGACGGCGAAATGCTTGGAAGAACTGCGACATACGGAATGGATTATCGAGGGGCCCACAGTACAACCTGAAGGATCAAACCTTCCTCACAAACATTGGGCAACCATCGACCGCCTCAGAACCGGTCACGGTCGATGCTGCACCTTCTCCATCGGTGGAAGATTAAAGCCTCCCCATTGTGTGACTGTAGAGCTCCTAATCAGACCCTGGAGCACATCATCGAGTCCTGCCCTCAGAGGGAATACACAGACAGCCTGCGGGATCTCCACACTGTTACACCAGGAGCTTGGGCCTGGATATCTGACTGAGATATTGACGTTTGATTTGCTTTGCTGCTCCCGAGGGAAGAAAGAAGAAGTCCTTAAAAGGTAAAGCAACGTTAATTGGATGAAAGGATTGTAACAAAGTGTAGTACTTTGTCTACGATTTAGCTTCTTTAATTTTGTCACTATTCAAAAGGGGTTATAACCAGCGTCATTCGCAAAATGTGTTGTAGCTTATTCTTTTACATTTTGTTGCAATAATCTGCTGGTTGTCTGAAAATCAAATACCTTGAAGGGATTTCATGCCATTATATTCAAATACAAACATCACGTGTGATTTGTTCAAACATGTATTTGATTGATAGCTCCTTTTTGAATTTAGTAGACACTTATTGAAAATTGTAAAGTTCTAATCAGCATGTCAAAATATTTATCAGTCTGTTTTTTAAAAAATGAGTGAGGCTTATCTGGAGCGTTTAAGGCAGTGTGTCCGGAAATAGGAACACTTTAGCCAAGCCAGGTAGTTAGTGAGAAAAAGAAACAACAATACAGAAACATTATTTATAGCATAACATTAGCATAAGAATTGCAAACAATTATTTTATATTACATGAGGAGCTTGCAATGTTTGTGGGTTCAATTCCCAGAGACAAGCAAGTAATCTAGGCGGACACCTCAGTGCAGTGTTGAGGGAGTGCTGCACTGGTGGAGGTTCTGTCTTTCAGATGAGACGTTAAATCGAGGCCCTATCTACCCTGTCAGGTGGGCATAAAAGATCCCGTGGCACTATTGAAAGAAGAGCAGGGGAGCTTTCCCTGATGTCTTGACCAATATTTATCCCTCAACCAACATCACTAAAAATCAGATTACCTGGTCATTATCACATTGCTGTGTGTGGGAGCTTGCTGTGTACAATTTGGCTGCTGCTTTTTCCCACATTATAACAGTGGCTACACTCCAAAAGTACTTCATTGGCTGCAAAGCACCGAGGAACGCCTTGAGGTCATGGGAGGCGCTATCGAAATGGCACTTCTTCTTCCAATAGCTGCTATAAAACACTTGTTATTGTTAATGTTCACTTGTTTCATTACTGTTTGTTCGGCAGGTAAAATTAGAACCAGGTCTATCTAGTGTCATGCTATCCTGTCACTTTTCAATGAAAAGAGGGATCCTGTGGGTTCACAGAACAGAATCAATCATTGAAATATTCCAAAATAGTAGGTTCTGTTTGTTATCCTGGGTACGTTACCGTATTTTACATAGATTCAGGGTATGTACAAAACATTCTGTGTACTTAGAGATCTAGAGCTCACCTATGAAAGTGATCTGAACTACCAAAATCTAAAGCATCTGTGTAAAAAGGATAAACAAAACCCAAAAAAACTACTGAAAGGGTTTAGAAAGCGTTTGTCCTCTGCTTGTTATCACATCACATGATGACATAAGTGTCACTGCATCGTGATATTTTGGAGACATTAAAGGGCCACTTGGTTATGTTGTGTTGAAGAACAGTATGTGAGTCTCTTCTCCCTCTGCACAATGACAATCCTCCTTTAAACTTTCCACATTGCATTGTACCAATACTTACAAGTGGACATTGAGCCAGTCAGCTCAAAGTGTCTTTGTACTGTAGACTGGGAGAGTGCAGCTTGTAGAGAGATAGTGAAAGGAAAGACGGTGAAGGCAGCGATAGGAAGATGAGTCAGTAGCCTGAGACCGACATGAAGAGTCACTGACCAACAGGTGGAAACTTGGATGAAACTGGTGCTGAGTCACACAGAGATCACGGAACACTGTAACCCAATGGAAACTTAGGGGCCAAAGTTAGGGTAATCTGTGCCTCCCGTTAGCAGGGGGTGTTAACGGGGCACGAATCAGTTTCCGACCAGGCGCGGCGACACGTCACGTTAAATTGGGCAGGGGTTTTGTGGCGGCGTTAATAGGTAGCGTCCCGCTCGGCTGCGCCCCTTTACCGCCCCAGAAGATAAATTCACCCTAGCCCCCGTTTTACTGCCTGGCACTGACAACGACAGTTTCAGCTTCGTGTTTCAGTCGAGAGTCAGCTGGAGGAGCGCTATTTAAAGGCACCAACATTGGATAAATTTAAAGTCGGACAATAATGGTTGCTGCTTACTGCCACATAGGCAGACAGGTTTTTTGACAGATTTCGCTGATTTACAGTTGAAGAAGTGTTGTGCCTGTTAAAGATTCATGAATTTCATTGAGGACAGATTTGAAAGTCCAAAATGATTGATTCATGGGGACTGTGTGGCACTGGGCCTTGCACGCCGATGTCATCGGTGCTTGGGTCCTCCTATTCTTCTCCTTCGTCCTGTCATTGGGGAACTCAGGGGCTGGCTGGTCATCTGCTGGCTGTTTATCTGAAAACATAAAGGCACACAACTCGTGTTCAGGTGAGGGCAGGGGGGCAGGAATGGAGCAAGGAAGGCAGATAGTATCAGGAGCTGGAAAGTGATAAAGCCCTCTGGTGTGAGGGGGAAGTGGGACGCTAAAAGAAGAGACGAAGATACCGTTATTGCCCCCAGCAGGGTCGATGTCACTGACGGCCACGGCACCCACCACCTGCTGCCCAATCAGACACAGCACTCGCTCCTCCAGGTCAGACAGCTCCTGGAACTGAGGTTCACCCCCCCGGCCTCTGCTGCTCCCTCCCATTGTGGGCCATCTTGTCCCGCAAAAGGAAGGAATGTGTGTGGGAGATAGGCCTGCCATTGTTGAATAGCTGTGAATATAGGCAAGGCCTGAGATGAGGATGTGAGTTTGAGTAGCTGCACATGTTTGGTGGGCGAGTGGTGGGGGAGAGGTGGGGGAGGGGTGGGAGAGGGGTGGTTTGCACAGTGCACACAGTCAGAGGTTCTGATACAGGGCGGGGGAGGGGTGAACAAGGGGTGGGTGAGGGGTGGGGGAGGGGTGGGGGAGGGGTGGGGGAGGGGTGGGAGAGTGGTGCTTTGCACAGTGAGCACAGACAGAGGTTCAGAGGCTGGGATGTATGAGGTGTGGAAGCTTGTACTCACCTTGACTAACCCACTGAGGTAGTTGAACTTCTTCCGGCGCTGTGTGAGGGCTTGTTACACTACAGTGCTGGCCACTTCCTTCCACCCAGCCCTGGAGACCTGGGGCAATGGCCTCCTTCCAATTGCTGGGAAGAGTGCATCCCTTCTTCTCTCGACTGACCGCACTGATGCCACGTTATCAAAATGACAATCTCTCTTCGCTCCAGCTGGATTACCAGCATCTATACCAAAAATTCTTCCACTTGCTCTCGGGTCTCCTTCAGATGCAGCACTGCTGAAAATGAGCAGCTGCAGCTTGATAAAACCTCCGCTTTAAGAGCTGGATTGAGCCAGTGTGAAGGATTGAAGGATGATTGCTGGATGCAAATCACCTGAAATTGGGTAGCACTCTGGTGTTAGTGCCCCTGCAGTGCCCCACTGAGGTCACTAGCACTTGATTTACTGCCCCCTACCTTCCTGGGGCGCCAAAGCCCAATTTAGAAGAAGTTAAGATTTGTTTGCGCCTGACGCTAACTTGTAAAAATTTAAATAGGTAACGTCCCAAACGATGTCCAACTGAATTATTCCCCCCCACAAGTTTCTTGCCACTAAATGCATTGCTATCAAAGGAGGGCGAGAGACCAGGCAGGAACTCTGTACATAAGGAGTAATAGACTTGTGGAATAAATTAGCAAGGAAAGCACTGAACTCGATAGTATGAACGGGTTCCACAGGTACACCTGGAGAGAGAGACATGGTGAGAAGGTATGTAGGTTGGGTTGAGATGGGCTTTTGCACTTGATGGGTTTTTCCTGTTCGTTAAATTTTCTAATTCCCGAGGTTAAGGCTTTGAGACTTGATCCACAGTGAAATTGTCGTAACTGTTACAAAAGTGATTCTTACGAGCATCGTGTTGTAGTATTGTATCGTTGTTATATTGTTGGTGTGGCACTGGAAGGGCAGCACTCCAGCACAGACTATGATCCCTGAATTGTTTTGTTATTGATCAGTCCCTGATGGGCCTGTCACGGTCTGCACTGTTTCTGACAGCGGCACTTGGGACCCATGGAATGCTGGGTCTGGACAGTGGTGGAGGTACAGAGCTCACCTGCTTTGCACTGGTGCTGTGTCGGTGGCTGTGAAAATATTGTGTACCTGGCTGACCACGACAGGTGAGTTCACTGATCCTGCACTTGCATGGGGAGCTAAGCTCAAAGGGAGCACCAGTCTGACACCTCAATAATAACCCCCCCCACACCCCCACCTCGGCGGGTGGGAGCACGTGGGGGGAGTTAGGATCTAAATATGCAGAATGCAACTGCAACCCACCACACACCTGCTTGCCACCTTTTTTAGGGCGGTGGATATCGGTGTGTCCAAGTGTACCGCCGTGAGCATTATCACATTAAATCGCCTCCCAATGTGTAACTGGGAGCCGGATTTAAAATGGTCTGTTGCTGTGAGGGCTTCCCAGGGATTGGAAAACCTGGCAGTCAAAGGGAGGCGGGAGCTGCCAGCCCCACAAGATGAAGTGTATCTTTCAGCACCCCTTGTGGGTCAGAAGCAACCCCTCAAGGAAGCTTTGGCCTTCCCCAGCCCCGATCGCCAACCTCCCTTCCCCCACTCCCCCTAACCTCACAATTGCCAGCCTCTCTCCCCCAGCCCCGATCGCAGCCTCTCGCCCCCCCCCCCACACCTCCCCCCCTCTCCGCCAGTCCCCATCGCAGCCTCTTGACCCCCCACCCTCCCCTCCTGATTGTGGCCTTTCTCCCTCCTCCCAATTGCGGGGGTTGATTCCCCAGGGTCCTGCAGTTGGTGTCATTTCCTGCCCGCCAGCCAGGCTGTCCATCTGGCCGGCTGCCAGGCTTGAAACAGAACAACAAAGTGTTAACGAAGCCTCCGTGTCCGTGTTCTCCCACCGTTTCTGGCCTCCCCCCAATCTCTGGACCTCAGTGTTAGAGCCCTGTTTCCGACCACTGGGAGCGCAGGATTGAACAATTTACCTTCATGAGCAAATGTCCAGAGGCAGAACTTTGTACTTTCTCATCCAGAGAGTGCGTGAAATAAAAATGTATAACTACATGTAACTAAAAGCTAATTTTACATTCTTTCAATGAGCGTAAACTATTCCCAGCACTGGCCTTAATGAATCACAAGTTTTCTCAGGAGTGGCCACGAGCTGTACAAGATCTGTACATTGGGAACCAGCAGCATCAACACGCTACGACAGTGCATCTCGGTGCCTACAAACACTGGCTGGCAATGCTGAGGAGAAATTGCTCGTTATACAGAACATCAAATTGAAATTTATCAATACACAGCCCACTTCGAGGGGACAGCTGTGCTCAACCTTCTCAGGAGGGAGAAGCAGTGTCCTTCTTGGTTTGGATGCCTGTCACGGGTACCAGGATTCCAGACTAAGAGAGACTCTGTTCCCCCTACCTCCCCCTCGATACCACCCCCCACCCCCTCCTCCCCTACCTCCTGATAATGGTTTGAGCCAGACTCATTAATCTGCTGGAAGTTCTAAATGGTGGGCAGACAGCTGGCTGTTTCTTCATCATGATAAACAGGAATGTCTTCTCTGAGCTGGGCCTAACTGTCACGGATTCTGTTTCTCACTCTTTAAGGGGGAGCAATACTTTAGATTAAAAGTAACTTCTTTTCTAAACAGATGTAAAACCCAGACTGGATTTTCTCCTGCACACTAAGCAGGGCTGCTCTGGTAGAACGCCAGACCCCAGGAGACCTTATTATTCTGCACTTTTCACACAGATCCTTTGGGATTCACACAATGGGGAAGTTAATACAGAGCTGAAACATTTGTTCTGATAAAATACTTTATTAAACTCGAACAGTCATCAAGGGAGACCCTCCCTCCTGCCTCCAATCTGTGTACCGAGGCACCTCTGTCCCTTGCTACAAGCTGTTAGTTTTTAGCACTAATATCTTGGCAAAGAATTTTTGTTGGACAGAGCTATCGTGACTGAAAGGAGCACTGACCCACTATCTGAGCAGTTTTTCCTTTTCCCGCATGTTGGAGTAAGGAACCATTGACCCAGCCTGGCCATTGTTGAGTGTGCACCAGCACACCGAGCTATTTGACCAATGTCAGCTGCACCCAATCTTGTCCTCACCTGATCTACACACACTACAACAACAACTTGCATTTATATAGCATCTTTAATGTCGAAAACTCTTCCCAGGCATTTCACAGAGATGTGAGGAAGACATAAAGAAAGAACTTGCATTTATATAGCACTTGTAACGACCTTAGAGTGTCCCAAAGCATTTTACACCCAATTCAATACTTTTGAAATGTGGTTATTGTAATGTATTAAATGTGGCAGCCCATTTGCACACAGCAAGGCCCTTCAGCAATAATGAGATAATGACCAGTTAATCTGTTTTAGTGATATTGGCTGAGGGATAAATATTGGCCAGGACATGGTGCAGAACTCCCCAGCTCTTCTTCAAAATGGTGCCACGGGATCTTTTGTGTCCATCTGAGAGAGCAGATGGGACCGCGGCTTAACATCTCATCCGAAGGATAGCACCTCTGACAGTGCAGCACTCCCTCAGTACTGTACTGAGGTGGCAGCTTGGATTATGGGCTCAAGTCTCTGGAGTGGGGCCAAATGGGCCACTAAAGGCCAAATTAGAAAGTGTTCCATTCCACAGCATCTTCATAAGGACAAATATCACAAAAGAAAATATGTAATGGAGTAAGCTCAGGGTTATCTTTAAGGCCGCATGTTGTTTCCACACAGCCACACAGCCTGCATCATTTACGTGAGGATGACATTGTGCACTGACACATTTTTATAGAAATTGCATTATTACCATTGCAGCCTTGGTCAAACTAACAATAGTTTGCTCAACAATATTTAGATAAAGACTATGCCCCTTTAATAATATTTGAATAAACTAGGTTAAAATCACATTTTTTTTTCCTCTAGTTGTTCAATGCAACAGGACTGAAAGGGTTAAATGACTGGAACCCAGGGATTCAAATATATTCTATTTCTGTATCTTTTTCTCCTTGGACTTACTCCAGCCAACTTTCCTGGCTGTGAACTTCTGGTAATGAGATGGAAAGACATTAGAGCATGCTTCTATTTAAGCTTGGCTTTAATTATAGAACTGCACAAAGCAACCGGCACAGCCCTACACCTGTTAAACTAGGCTTCCAGCTAACAGTGCACTTCACACTGCCCTCTGACTGATCTGCATGCACATGTGTTATGTACTCGATAATGCCTGCACACGCATACATACATAACACATACATGCACATGCGCACACACACACACACACACACACATACCAACAATGGCACTTCAGTACCTTGCCCAGGTGGTCATTCTTCATGTGTGAGCCTGGGACCATTTCTCCACCATCACCTCCAGCAAGCTGCACGGAGCTTTCTGTTACCAAGATAGAGACCGCGGGGGAAATATTCACCCCCCATCTGAAACGGGTCCCACCTTCCGCTCCTGAAGTGATTTCGCCGCCGCGTCAGGTGAGATGCCTCTTTCGCAAAATTCAGCTCTTCGGCGGTTTTTTTTATGAGGTCGGTCATAATGGGGTGTAAGTGGGGGGGGGGGGGGGGCAGTGAGTCCTGTAGAGGGGTGTAAGTGGGGGGGGGGGCAGTGAGTCCTGTAGAGAGGTGTAAGTGGGGGGGCAGTGAGTCCTGTAGAGGGGTGTAAGTGGGGGGGCAGTGAGTCCTGTAGAGGGGTGTTATTGGGGGGGGGGGCAGTGAGTCCTGTAGAGGGGTGTAAGTGGGGGGGGCGGTGAGTCCTGTAGAGGGGTGTTATTGGGGGGGGGGGGCAGTGAGTCCTGTAGAGGGATGTAAATGGGGGGCGGTGAGTACGGTAGAGGGGTGTAAGTGGGGTCGGTGAGTCCTGTAGAGGGGGGTAAGTGGGGTCGGTGAGTCCTGTAGAGGGGTGTAAGTGGAGGCAGTGAGTCCTGTAGAGGGGTGTAAGTGGGGGCAGTGAGTCCTGTAGAGGGGTGTAAGTGGGGGGGCGGTGAGTCCTGTAGAGGGGTGTTATTGGGGGGGGGGGCAGTGAGTCCTGTAGAGGGATGTAAATGGTGGGGGGGGGCAGTGAGTCCTGTAGAGGGATGTAAGTGGGGGGGCAGTGAGTCCTGTAGAGGGATGTAAATGGTGGGGGGGGCCAGTGAGTCCTGTAGAGGGATGTAAATGGTGGGGGGGGGCAGTGAGTCCTGTAGAGGGATGTAAATGGGGGCGGGGGGGGGGGGGGCAGTGAGTCCTGTAGAGGGATGTAAGTGGGGGGGCAGTGAGTCCTGTAGAGGGATGTAAATGGGGGCGGGGGGGGGGGCAGTGAGTACTGTAGAGGGATGGGGCAGTCTCTGACGTTGTCAGTCAGCAGCGGAGCAGAGATGACACCACGACGTGTGTGTATCACCGCGCTCTCCCCTTCACTTAAAGGGGAGAGAAGCAGCGGTTCTTTAGGTTCGGCCCATTGGGCCACCAGGGAGGGTTTCAGCCAGGCCAGTGTCCTGGCACTCACAAGGGCCAAACCCGGGGCCAATTGTCCGGCCGACCTGGAAGTCACCGACAGAAGAAGTTGTCGGGGGCACCACTCGATGGATCGATGATGTTTACAGCTGAGGAGGTGCGGGAGATATACGGTGCGCGGTTTGATGGCGCACTTCAGACGGTCGACAGCGACGGGACGGAAATGGGAACACTGGAAAAATCCCCGAGCTGTATTTTTCTGGTGGTGGCGCCGCTTCTGGAGGTAAGCTGCCTTTTTGGGGAGCGGAATTGCGGCCCCTATTTGTTCAGCTGCCTCTGCTACTTCCCCTTACCCCTCCAACCCCTGCCCCCCCCTGCCCCTTCCACCCTCCTGCACCACTTCCCTTTGCTCCCCCCCCCCCAGGCCTCCCACTCTCGCCCTGACTCCCGATCTCTAATTTCTCTCCCATCTCCCCTCATGCCCTCTCTGACCTCAGCACATCCACCAGGCCCACCTCCTGTGCTCTTCATTCCATTCCCACTAAACTGTTAACAACCCAAATTCCCTTCTAGGCCCCCAAACTACCTGACATTGTAAATGGTTCCTTCTCTCAGGGTCTGTCACCCTCCCTTTCAAAATGCCCATCATCACCCTCTCCTCAAAAAAACCTCAACCCCTCTGTCCCTGCAAAGTGTCAGCTCGTGGCCAACCTCCCTTTCATCTCCAAGGTCCTTGAATGTGTTGCTGCCTTCCATCCCCATCTTTGCCATAACTCCCTATGACATCTGCAAACAGAGGATCAGATTCCACAGGTACACTGATGACACCCAGCCCTTCCTCTCCACCACCTCTCTCGACCCCTCCATTGCTTCTGAGTTGTCAGAACACTTGTTCGTCATCTATGGGTGAGCTCCAATTCCCTCCGGATAAACACTGGGAAGTCCGAATCCATCATCTTCAGCCCCAACACAAACTCTGACCCCTCGTCAGTTCCCTCACTGTCGCAGGTTGAACCAGAGTATTCATAATGTCAGTGACCGTGAGCTAGGCTTTCACAACGTCATACCTTCTCCAACAGAAAGACTGCCCACTTTCACTACCATAACATCATCTTCCTCTGCCCTGACCACAGTCCATTTGCTGCTGAAACCCTTGTCCATGCTCTTGTTACCTCCAGCTTCACCTATTACCCTACTGCAACCCCTTGAGATATTAATGGAATTACGTAAATGCAAGTCGCTAAGTGGGCTATTCAACTTCGATGGCAACATGGTTAAGATTGACCCATCTCCACTTGATGTCCACACATGTTCACTTTGCTGGACATCAATTAGAAGCTGGAACACGAGCTGATTTTTCTTTTGCTCTGCTGGCAATGGTGGAGCAGTGCTGCTGCCCTAACTATCACCCAAGTTAAGGCTCAGCTCAGAGCCAAGATTGAACATGCAAACTTCTTAGTCTCTGTAGCTCTCTGGCATGGAGGTGATCAAACAATAACCAGATATCTAACACAGGGTTACACAATAACGAGAGGTCTGACATGCGGCCTATCCTGAAACACAGCGGTACAGTTCCATGGGTGCTGCCGATCCCATGGTACCTCACCCAACTAACATTTTCTGCATGTATAAGCATAGGCAGTGAGTATGGAAAGGTTAGTCACCTGTGAGGGACACCATAGTCAGATTTTGATGTCACAGGATGTCCACAAATAGAAACATGTTCCAGCAGAGATAATGATAGTCAATAACGAGCAGAACCCTGACTCTCCTCAGGATACAGATATTCAAGTTAAGTGCAGCACCCCACTGGGAGCGGCTCACTGAGCAGACTACAGACTGAACTTGCTCTTTCAGCCTCAGTACCAAACCTGGCCATGGATTTCCCCACTGAGGGGACCTCTCAGTATCACAGCTATCTCAACTCGGAATCATTACATTCTTCTCAATTATTTGTGTAAAGTCCTGTCCCCTCAGTACAGATTCACACGAGGCATGTAGTGATGTCAAGGTCTCTCTGGACCTTTTATTTCACAGCTCTCGAATGCTGCACTTGGCTGAGACCTGTCCTTATATACCTGTCTCTTGCAAGTGCACCCCTGGTGGTAAGGTATGCTGGTGGTTACAGCTCATATCTTATTACAGTCATATATAGCATGTTGGGATACAGTTATATACAATAATGTAAGATACATGACATCACCCTCCCCCAAGGTCTTATTGTCTTTATAAGTTCAGTCTCTCAGGTGGTCTACGTTCTTGCATAGAGCGAATGAGTTGTGGTTCAGTTGTTTGCCTTGGTCTGTTTTTCTTTGGGTGTGGTTGCTAGTATCTCGCCTGGGCTGTCTGTTTCAATTGGTGTGGTTGTTGTTGACTTGCCTGGGCTGTCTGTTGGGGTTGCCCTTTCCTCAGGTTGTTCCCTCTGTCTGTCCACCAGGTGTGGTGCGAGTTCCACATTGTAGTCTACCTCTGGTTCCGCAGTGTTGTTGGTAAATCTGCTTTTGACTTGGTCTACATGCCTCTGGCAGGTTTTGCCATTGTCCATTTGTACTACCAGTAGCCTGTTTCCTTCCTTGCCCGTTACTGTCCCTGCAAGCCATTTGGGACCCCTGCCATAGTTTAGTACAAACAGTTTGTCCCCTATCTCATTCCATCTCCCCCTCGAATTTCTGTCATGGTACTCAGTCAGCTTACGGCGCTTTGCCTCAACAACTTCGTGCATGTCTGGGAGGATTAATGAGAGCCTTGTTTTTAAAGTCCTTTTCATCAACAGTTGCGCAGGGGGGATCCCAGTCAGTGAGTGCGGACGAGATCTGTATGCCAACAGCAGTCGCGATAGGCGACCCTGCAGCGTGGGACCTTGGATTTTAAGCATGCCTTGTTCAATGATTTGCACTGCTCTCTCCGCCTGGCCGTTGGAGGCCGGCTTGAACGGTGCCGTCTTGACATGATTTATGCCGTGGTCAATTATAAAGTCTTGGAATTCTGCGCTGGTGAAGCATGGACCATTGTCACTGACTAATATGTCAGGGATTCCGTGCGTTGCAAACATGGTTGCGAGGCTCTCCACAGTGGTGGAGATTGTGCTCGAGTTTAAAATGATGCATTCGATCCACTTTGAAAATGCATCTACAACTACGAGGAACATTTTACCCATGAATGGGCCCGCATAGTCTACGTGCACCCGCGACCACGGTTTGGTTGGCCAGGGCAAGGGCTCAGTGGAGCCTCCCTGGGGGCATTGCTGAGTTGGGTACAAATGGTGCACCTTCGGACGCAGAGCTCCAAGTCCGCGTCAATACCAGGCCACCAGACGTGGGATCTGGCTATGGCCTTCATGTGAACGATCCCCGGGTGCTCGCGGTGGAGCTCCCGGACAAATGCCTCTCTGCCTCGCAGAGGCATGACTACTCGGCTGCCTCACATCAGGCAGTCTGCTTGTAGTGATAGCTCATGCGTGCGCCTGTGAACGGGTTTTAATTCCTCGGGGCAGGCATCGCGAGCCTCTGCCCAGTCACCGGTTAGGACACATCTTTTTACTAAGGATAACGTGGGGTTGCTGGCCATCCAGGCTCTGATTTGGCGAGCCGTCATGGGCGAACCTGTGGACTCAAAGGCATTGATTGCCATGACTATCTCACAGTCCTGTTCGTCAGACCTTCCGTGGTCGCCAGGGGTAGCCTGCTGAGCGCGTCAGCACAGTTGTCTGTGTCTGGTCTGTGCCTTATGGTATAGTCGTAGGGCGCCAGCATGAGTGCCCACCATTGAATTCGCGCCGAGGCGTTGGTGTTTATTGCCTTGCTCTCGGATAGGAGGGACGTGAGTGGCTTGTGATCGGTTTCTAACGTGAACTTGGCCCCGAAAAGGTATTGGTGCATCTTTTTAACACCGTACATGCACGCAAGCGCCTCCTTCTCTACCATTCCATACCCGCGCTCCGCCCACGAAAGTGGAGAGGCTCCAGCAGCGTGCTTAAGTTCTGCATAAAGTTCCCAAAGTAATTGAGTAGCCCGAGAAAGGCGCGCAGTTCTGAGACATTCCGGGGCCTGGGTGCCAGGCGAATTGCTTCTGTTTTGGACTCTGTTGGGCGGATTCCATCAGCGGCAATCCTTCTGCCCAAAAGTTCAACCTCGGGTGCGAGAAACAGGCACTTGGATTTCTTGACTCGTCGGCCTACCCGATCCAACCGCTTTAGTACTTCCTCCAAATTACGGAAATGGGAGTTGGTGTCCCTGCCCGTGATAAGTATGTCGTCTTGAAATACAACCATCCCCGGGATGCACTTGAGCAGACTCTCCATGTTGCGCTGGAATATGGCAGCTGCCGACCTGATGCCGAATGAAAAGACCTCGATGTGTGTTGATGGTGGTGAGTAGCTTGGATTCCTCGGTCAATCCTTGCATCATATACGCAGATGTGAGGTCTAATTTTGAGAAAAGTTTACCTCCAGCCAAAGTGGCAAATAAGTCCTCCACTCTGGGCAGAGGGTACTGGTCCTGTAGGGCGACTCTGTTTATGGTAGATTTGTAGTCCCCACAGATTCGTACGGATCCATCAGGCTTCATGACTGGGACGATGGGACTTGCCCAGTCGCTAAATTCCACAGGTGATATAATGCCTTCCCGCAGAAGCCTGTCTAGTTCGTGTTCAATCTTTTCCCTCATCACATAGGGTACAGCTCTGGCCTTGTGATGGACCAGTCTAGCATCCTGTGTGATGTAGATTTTGACTTTAGCCCCTTTGAAAGTGCCCACACCTGGCTGAAAGAGATGTTCAAATCGCTTTATAACTGTTGAGCAGGAGGTCCGTTCCTCTAATGACATGGCATGGACATCATCCCATTTCCAGTTTAGTTTTGCCAGCCAGCTTCTCCCCAGCAGTGCTGGGGGGTCTCGGGGACAATCCACAGGGGAAGTCGGTTCACTGTCTCTTTGTGTGTGAGAGAGCATGGCGCTGCCGAGGACTGGTACGATTTCTTTGGTATAGGTCCTTAGTTTGGTGTCGACCCTTGTGAGTTTTGGTCTGTCTCTTTTATGCGGCCACAGTTGTTCAAATTGTTGAGCGCCCATGAGAGATTGACTCGCTCCCGTATCCAGCTCCATGTTGACAGATATCCCGTTGAGTAGGACCCTCATCATTATAGGAGGCGTCCTGTCATAGGAGCAGCGGCCATTGATCGTGTTGACTCGCTGTATATCGGTGTCTCGGGTACTGTCCCCACCGTCTTCTGGTCCGTTTTCCGACCCATCCGATTCGTATACCAGCTGAGCTGCCGTTTTTTTGCACATGCGGGCCAAATGCCCTGTATATTCACAGTTCCTGCAAACAGCCTGCTGAAATCGACATTCCCTTGACGAGTGCCCACCCCCACACCTCCAGCACAGACTGCTTGCAAAGAATGAGCTGCGTCTGGCTGATCTATCTTGAGCTTCTCTCAGTTTATAGTTGATTGCTCGCATTGTGGGTTGATGAGGTGTGAACTGCTGTTCCTGTGGCCCTTGATGGCTTCTGTTGTCACTGCTTGCTGTCGAGAGCCTGTTCTGCTTGTTCTGCCGGTTTTGTCTGTGTGTGGGGGTAGCAGCTTGTTTAGTGCTGTGAACTTCTTGTTCCAATATTTCGTTAGTTGTCGTACCTGCATTGTAAATCAACCTCGTTTCTTCATCCCCTACCAAGAATGTCTGTGCAACCAATGCTGCTGCCTCTAAGGTCAGGTTCTTGGTCTCTATGAGCTTTCGGAATATGCCTGCGTGGCCTATTCCTTCAATGAAAAAGTCTCTCAGCATTTCTCTCCTCAGTTCATCGGAGAACTCACATAAACTAGCCAACCTCCGAAGTTCCTCCACGAAGTCGGGTATGCTCTGGCCCACACAGCGTCTGTAGTTGTAGAACCTGTGTCTGGCCATGTGTAGGCTGCTCGCTGGCTTCAGGTGGTCTCTTACCAGTGTGCTCAATTCTTCAAACGACTTGCTTGCTGCTTTCTCGGGTGACAACAGATCCTTCATTAAAGCGTATGTTTTCGAGCCACAGCTGGTCAATAGATGGGCTCTTCTCTTGTCTGCCTTATGATCGCCAAACCAGTCTTTGGTTACAAAGCTTTGCTGAGCCTTTCTATAAAGTCCTCCCAATTGTCTCCCGCATTGTACTTTTCATCTGATCCGTTGTTCGCCATTCTGTGGATTCTGTAATCCCGTAACTCGTCGCCACTGTAAAGTCCTGTCCCCTCAGTACAGATTCACACGAGGCATGTAGTGAAGTCAAGGTCACTCTGGACCTGCATCTTTATTTCACAGCTCTGGAATGCTGCACTTGCCTGAGACCTGTCCTTATATACCTGTCTCTTGCAAGTGCACCCCCGGTGGTAAGGTATACTGGTGGTTACAGGTCATATCTTATTACAGTCATGTATAGCATGTTGGGATACAGTTATATATAACAATGTAAGATACATGACAATTTGAAAGATGATAAATTTGAGGGTGGGGATGAGGGAGAAGCGACCTTGCAGAGGGTGGGGGTGAGGGAAGGGAAGAGAAGGAAAAGCCCAAATCCACAGGACACTATGTTCTATGTCCGCCTCCTCAGGTTGGAAACCTGACCTAAAACTGACTGTACACTTTGCCAAAAAGATTGAAATCTGAAGACATTTTGCCAAATGTGAATGAATACTTTAGCGTAATTAAGAGGTTTTGTTGGCGAACAGATGGAGATTAGGCTCTTTGTAACTGGAGGACATGGTATTTGTCGATCTGTGAGCTGCATTCCATTTCTCTTTATAAGCTAAACAATGGAAGATTAAGGTTCAAATTCTCAACAAACACAGGTAGCAATAACATCAGAGCAACAGAAGTGACATTTCATTCAGTGACACAGAAAAGAATTGAACAATCGGCATTCATTTTCACTTTAAACTGTTTCTGAGTTGATTGTAAGTGTGTTTTATTGTGCTGTATATTCCCAGAATGTTTTTGTTTCCTGCAGGAAGATGAAAGGTTATTTTTATCCTTTATTTCTACATCCACAAATCTGCTGTATTTCCCAGTGAGCAAGTGGAATAGAATATCCTGCCAATATCACATGCACTTGTTTTCAGGCAAATCGTACGAGAGCTGCACTGCCACATTGGGCTGTAGAGATAGTAACATGGAGCCAACCAAACAGGAGGAGGCAAATAAGATACAACGGGGCCGAAATTCAGTAGTGCAACAAAGCTGCTGCACCTCCTGACTTTTTGGGGCCATCACCGCCAACATTTTATCGGCGGTGCCCCGATCGATTTTCAGGCCAAAAATGTAAAAGTGGGTTCCCGCACTAACGTGCATCACCAAAGTGCAGTTTTCAGCGGTGTGGCAGCGTTACTTGAAGCGGGATCCCCATGGAGAAATTCAGCAGGTTGGGAATGTGGATCTAATGAGCCAGCTACTCTCTGGTCTTCTCAAAGGTCAGGGTTTGCCGTTCGGCCCTGAGAGGGGAAGGAGCTGACTTTGAGGATGGGGTATGAGAGGAGCAAAGAGAGCAAGTCACTTCACGGAGGCCGAGCTGGAGACCCTTATGCGAGGTGCAGAGGGCAGGAGGATGCTGCTGTATCCCGACGTGGAGAGACCAAGTCAGCAGACCGTGACTAATGCAGGGAAGGAGATAGGAGGGGAGGTCTCAGACACCTCCAATTATCACAGGACTCCCGTGCAGTGCAGGAAACGATTCCACGATATCATCCGTCTTCTGAAAGTGAGCACCTCTTCCAGCAACTGCTGACCTTACATCTGCGAGCCTCTCCTTCAACATGTTCTTATTTCCCATCTTCACGGTTTAGTCACTCAAGCAGCATTTCATTGCTCGCTGCTCTATACATATTTGTGTGTGTTCTCGCAATGGAGGCTCCCTTTCATGGCGCACTCACAGCTGCATTTGGGGACACACACTGGTGCACTCATTTCTGATGCGTCATCATAGTTGTACTCACCAACCAAGCTTTGCCCTCCATGTCTTCACCCCCAGCTCCCCCTCACCGCAGCCCTTCCCCCATTGATGCTTGTAGATGACACGCCTCCTGTGGCCTGCGGTACTGGCGATGCTGATGTGGGCAGCTTGGGTAAGTGAGGCTGTCCTTTAATGCGCTCTCTACCTGAATGCGTCAGTGCTTACTGTGCCTTTCCTTCTGGAAGTCTGCTATTTGCAGGCTCCATGCGTCAATCCCCCACCTCCCCCTCACCGCAGCCCTTCCCCCATTGATGCTCGCAGATGGCAGACCGAGTGGCAGCACACCCAGACAGTGGGTCGTGAGGAGACATTGCGCAGACCAGATGGAGGCCTGCATCCCACTCTTCTCCACATAAACCCTGAAATCTCGGGTCTCAGCAGTGAGGACATTGAGGGTTCAAGCCCAGCTGCAAGCTCCTCAGCATTCTGTCGTTTGGGGTTCCACTGAGGAGGAAGCGGAGGACACTGATGCAGCAACGCATCACACGCGCCGGCTCAGAGACTGGGAGCACGCGGTCCGATCTATTAGACACAGCAGAGGGTCTGCACTGGGTGTTGCACAGGGGCCTAGCGGGCTACAGCAGGGTGAGGGACAGAGGGAACCTCAGGTGCCATCACTCCGGGGGCGAGTCTGCACCGGAGTTCTGCCGACGAGGACTCAGATGATGCCATCGATGTAGCGGCTTACGTACGAAGGGTGTAGGCCATGCACCCCAGATGTTGGGGGCAGTGACAAAGTGCCGGACAGGCTGTCGGAGGTGGTGAGGAGCATGGAGGAGTCCACCTCCCGCATTGTGGACAGCTCTGCACACAACATGGGGACCATCATTGCCAGTGTGCAGGTGTAAGTGGACTCTCAGAGAGACCGTGTGGATCCAGCTGTGAGGCCATAGCTGCCATTGCATCACAGACGCGAGGGAACGAGTGAATCGGTGCTGGATTGGAGAGGATGGCCGCAGCCCTGGAAGCTCAGAATACTCGAATACTCTCTGGGCAACAGGTCACGGAGCGTCTTACTGCTGCCATGTCTGCTGGCTTTTAGACTCTGGCTGCTCTCATGCAGTCTCAGCTCGATGCCCCCCGAGACCTCAGTGTTGCCTTCGCGGCTGGGTCCACCACGGACCACAGGGGACCTTCCGGTGTGGTGCCACACCACCGAGCTGAGCTCCCTCAGATTGGTGCCGGTGGTAGTGTGCCTCCCCCCGGGGAGTGAGGCAGGCTCCTCAGGCCAGGGTACAGATGATGTGCTCCCTCAGGATCACAGCATTCCTGGCCCCAGACCTGGCACTCCGCCAGTGCCTCCACACATTGCCTCGCCCAAGCCAAGCCAGACTGAACCCTCCCAGGAGGGCCCTGGCCAGTCTGCACCCGGCCTTTCCAGGCCCAAAGGTGTTCGAGGGTGTCCGACAAGGGCATCTGTAGGTCCCACAGCAGCCTTCCCAGACCCAGGAGGCAGCCCCAGGGGAGACACTTAGGCAAGGGGGTAGGATAGGCACGCAGAAGAGGTTTTATAAAGAGATGCACAGGGATAAACATTGATTATTTGTGTTAGTTAATGGTAGTCTTTTTGTTTCTGTTGTGTGTTTGCACTGACTTTGATCATTTGATAAATCTTTATTTTTGGCACATATTTCTGGCCAGATGTTTCATTTGTGAGTGGGCAATTCTGTGTGAAATATTCATTGGGACGGTCACGGAAAGTGGGAGCTGAAGGGTCGTGTGTGGATGGGATTATGTGAAGCGAACAGCTGCCCCTCACTTCCAGGGTGGCGATGGGTCGACGCCTCCTGGCTCTGGGGGGACAGGGATCCTCCTCCTCCCCCTGCACTTCCTCCTCCTCCTCCTCCTCTCCCTGCACCTCCACCTCCTCCTCCTCCTCCTCCTCCTCCTCCTCCACCTCCTCCCCCTGCACCTCCTCCTCCTCCTCCTCCTCCTCCTCCTCCTCCTCCTGCACCTCCTCCTCCTCCTCCTCCTCCTTCCCCTGCACCTCCTCCTGCTCCTCCTCCTCCTTCCCCTGCACCTCCTCCTGCTCCTCCTCCTCCTCCCCCTGCACCTCCTCCTGCACCTCCTCCTCCTCCTCCTCCCCCTGCACCTCCTCCTCCTCCTCCTCCTCCTGCACCTCCTCCTCCTCCTGCACCTCCTCCTCCTCCTACTCCTCCTCCTCCTCCCCCTGCACCTCCTCCTCCTCCTCCTGCACCTCCTCCTCCTCCTCCTGCACCTCCTCCTCCTCCTCCTCCTCCTGCACCTCCTCCTCCTCCTCCCCCTTCTCCTCCTCCCCCTGCACCTCCTCCTCCTCCTCCTCCTGCACCTCCTCCTCCTCCTCCTCAGGTGGTGCTTCACAACCTGGCCATCCTGAGGGGATAGACCTCCAACAACTATCCCCTCAGGATAGCCAGGTTGTGCAGCATGCAGCAGACCATGATGATTATGGAGACCCGTTGAGGAGAGTACTGCAAGGCAGCACCAGAGGGGTCCGGGCACTAGAACCCCTGCTTGAGGGTGTGTATGCACTGCTCGATGATGCACCTGGTGACACAATGAGCGTCATTGTATCCGTGCTTTGCCGCTGCCCTGGGGTTCCGCAGTGGAGTGAGCAGAATGAACGAATCATGGCAGCTGCCTGGGTACCTCACATAAACTGCTCGGGTCCGACGCTGGTGGTCACACACCAGCTGGTACAGTCAGCGACTGGAACATTTTGCGGTTGACAAAGATCTCAGGGTGTTGCACCCTCAGCCCAACGTGTGTGCAGTCGATCGCACCCTGCACCCTCGGGAACCTTGCAATGTGGGCAAATCCGGCCTGCCGCTTCACCCACTTGTCACTCGTCATCGGGAATGAGATGCCGTCCACTCTTCTCCCGTTCACTGCATCAGTAACCTGCCGGATGGAGCGAAGTGCAGATCATTGAGAAATGTTGCCAGTGTCTGCAGTCATAGACTGGAAAGACCCCGTCACATAGAAGTTCACAGCTATAGTGACCTTGGTTTCAACGGTTAGAGCAGTCATGAGCCTTGTGTGAGCATCCAGATCTTGGCGCAACACATTGCAGAGTTCCCTCGGTGCCTCCTTTCTGAATCTCAGCCTTCGCAGGCACTGAGCTGAAGGAAGGAGATCTGACGTCTGTCGAACCTTTGAGGGTAGGGCCTCCTTCCCCCAGCTCTGCGTTGGTCACCTCCCATGGCAGCTGGATGATGGCCATCTCCCTGGTCCTCCTCATGGTCGCGCGCCTCTGCAGGCTGTTGCTGGCAAGGCTCCTGGCCCAGTATGTGGTGGGGGCGGGGGTCAGTGACCTGACCCTCCTCCTTGCACCATCTTCTTCCTGGCCGCCCTCTCTACGTGGAGTCTGCGCCCATCTGCAGGCCCTTCTGGATGTTGGGCAGCCATGGCTGCTGCCTCCCTTGCCCGCTGCCTCGCTGCACATTGCTGATGGAACCGCCTTCTCCTGCATGCCGCCCTGTATCTGACAAGTGGATAAGGCGTTCCCCTGCCAACACTGAGCCCATTCTGTGTGAAGGCTGCACCCTGACAAGCAGGCCTCCATAGCACAGTATGTGGCCTACAGGCCTCCACTAATCAGTCAAAGCTCAAAATCTTGAAAACTCTCCCAAAAATTATAAAGAGTACTCAGCAGATTCATCAGAAGCAAAAAAACAAGAGCAAAAGTTAGCAGCAAAAATGCCCCGATCGCGGGAATCCTCCGTTGTACTCCTCCAATGGGGTCACGTATCGCGGCAAAGTGGACCGACCCAATAAACTGGATGTTCAAAACAAACCTCCCTTTTTAAACCTCAATATGGGTGGCGTGGTCGCGTAGCAGCGGTGCGCACCCTGATGACATCACCGTGGCTGCAAGCCCCTTACCATGGCTTCAGTCGGCCGATTTCGGCGGAAGTACTCAATGCTAATAACCCCCCGCACTGAATATGTGTCGGGAGCTGCCAATGGACCAGAAGGCATTGGCCAATTGATTTTGCTGATTGGTCATCAAAAATCCACGGTAATGGTCCCTCCTGGGACCAGGAATTTCGTTCCCAAGAAATCATATCAAAATATTAAAAATACAGTCAGTTTCCTTCATTATTATGAAGAGTTTCTCCCTCTGTTAAGGAACTTATTACGTATCATTTGCTGATAGATCAATACTGCTCTGTAGCCAGTTCTTACAATGTGCGTGAGGGCACCACAGGTTGAAAACTCTCCATTTTACACCCACTATCTGTGAAGAAGGACCTAGCTTTGGCTTAGTGCTCTGAGATCTGGCTGACATTGGCAACCTATTCACATCAGATGTTGTGAATATCGAAAGCTCATTGACCTGAAACATTAACTCTGTCTTTCCTTCCACAGACTCTACAAACATTCGAACCCATTGTCAGCGGTGTTCGAGGAACACAGGCCTAGACCTTCCACTTCACCTCGCCCATATAGTGCCCAAAACGGACCTCTATCGCCCATGTTGACCAAAAAGTGGAAACTAGGCCAGAAAGATTGCCGGAAAAACAAGCCCCCAAGTTTCTTTTCACTTCGCTGGGCTGATTGCCGAGCTGATCGCCCGCATATCGCCCATCCCAACTTTCGGCACTTTGCCAGGCCGATCACCCGCCGAGAACATCGCTGGGTAATAGTTGCTTTTTCCGGGCTTTACTGAAGGAAATGGGCACTATGGATGCCAGTTTGACGATCGGAGGAAGGGTGGAGACAGTTAAAAAATTGTGCTTCGATAGTTGTGAGTTATTTAAGGGTCCTGTACAGATAGAGCTACTCAGATTATTAATTATATTTAATTTTACTAATACTACGAGTGGATTAGGCATTATTTAGTGAAAAGTACATTTATACCAAGTGAAAATAATTATTGAAAGTGATGGCCTTAATGTTAGACTGGGGCTGGAATAGAGACAGCATTAGACTGATTTTGGTATACAGTGTTAGACTGGGGCTTGTAGAGAGAGAGTAGTTTAATAGATTGACATTCCTTAGTGAAAAGTGCATTTATAGCAAGTGAAATTAATTATTGCTAGTGATGGGGCCTATGCTTTCTGCGTCATTACTCATTGGTTTCTGAAAGGATCAATCGAAGAGGTGGCAGAGTAATGCGTAGACAGAGACAGTGGAGGCGAGCGTACAGCCAACGAAGGTACTTGGAAAAGCAATCTTACCTCAACTTGTCTGAAAACGTGTGTCTTAGGAGGCTGCGCTTCCGGAAGGAAGTCATCGATGAGATTTGCTAGCCCATCAAGGGGGATCTGCAGCCTTCCAGCACCATCAGAACCGCACTGCCCGTTGAGGTGAAGGTTACTGCAGCACTAGCCTTCTACGCATCGGGTTCCTTTCAGGCTTCAGCTGGCGACATCTGTCGTATCTCTCAGCACGCCACACACTGCTGCATTTGGCAGGTGACTGAAGCCCTTTACGCTCGCAGGATGCACTTTATAAGCTTCCCGATGACCAGGGAGGCACAGACCGAGATGGCTTTGGGTTTCTCAAGAATAGCACACTTCCCCAAAGTGCAGGGAGCAATAGACTGCACGCACATTGCCCTGAAAGCACCTTTAAAGGATGCAGAGGTGTTTCGTAATAGAAAGGGGTTCCACTCTCTGAATGTGCAGCTTGTTGTCGACCACAACCAAGTAATCATGGCAGTAAATGTTACATTTCCAGGCAGCATCCATGATGCTCACATCCTACGTGAGAGTGCTATCCCTGACCTGTTTGTCAATGAGCCAGAATGTCACGGTTGGATGCTGGGAGATAAGGGATATGGCCTTGCCAGCTGGATGATGACCCCACTGCGTAATCCCGTCACTGAAGCAGAGAAACGTTACAATGAAAGCCATATTGCGACACGCAAAGTCGTCGAAAAGACAATTGGAGTCCGAAAGCAGCGCTTCAGATGCCTGGATCATTCCAGAGGCAGCCTACAGTACCACCTGTCATGTATTCAACTAACATTGTAACCCATGTATCAGCTGACCTAAGTTGTACACCTTGAGAACACTGACCACAGGGGTGAACTTGTGGGAGACACTCCTAACCTGCACTTTCCGGTATAAAAGGGGAAGCTCCACCCATCGTCTGCCTCTTGAGGTCTTGGTAATAAAGGTAACTGGTCACAGAGTGATCTTCTCTCAAGTATGGGCCTCATGTGCATTTATACTGTATTGTAAGGACATATTATTGGCGACGAGAAACTGGGATTTAAACCACACGAGCATGGCCACTAGCAGCACAGAATGGAGGTACTGTGTTGGTGATGATTGGGACGATTTTATTGAGAGACTACAGCAAAGTTTTGTCACTAAGGAATGGTTGGGACAGGATTCGGCCAACAAACGCAGGGCTCATCTCCTGACGGTTTGTGGATCCAGAATATACTCCCTGATGAAGGACCTTCTAGCACCAGAGAAGCCAGCGGACAAGATGTTCAAAGAGCTCAGTAAGTTGATCGGGGAACACCTTAAACCGCGCATGCTCATGGTGAGACACCGGTTTTACACGCACCAGCAGCGAGAAGGGCAAAGTGTTCCAGACTTCGTGGTAGACCTCCGGCGACTGGCGAGCCTATGTAAGTTCCCAGATGCATGCAGAGCGGAGATGCTGCGAAACATTTTTATTGAGGGCATCGGGCATGTTGGGGTTTTCAGGAAACTGATTGAGACCAAAGACTTGACCTTGGGAAGCGATGGCTATGATAGCACAGACAATTATCTCAGGGGAGGAAGAGACCAGCATGATTTATGGCAAAATTCTTGGCTCAAATCCGGCAAATGACCAGGGAGTCAACATTGTTAATGCGGCACACAGTTCTCTAGACAGAGAAAGGCAATCGGACATGCCCTAGCATGTAGTCGAACCCAAAGGGGGAATTCAACAGAGACAATGACTAGCTGAATGGCGATTCATGCCATCGCAATGGACAATGCGGCCAGTAATGGGGCCATCAACACCTGTTAATGGTGCGCCTAAGGACAGTTACAGAGACAGTCAGAGACGATCGACTGGTAATGGACCTTTTGTTTCCAACAACGGCTCATGTTGGATGTGTGGAGGCAAACACCCAGCCAGAGCTTGCAGGTATCAGCAATATATCTGCAGAAACTGCAACGTCAGCGGTCACTTGGC
Organism: Pristiophorus japonicus; assembly: GCF_044704955.1. Classification (NCBI taxonomy): domain Eukaryota; kingdom Metazoa; phylum Chordata; class Chondrichthyes; family Pristiophoridae; genus Pristiophorus; species Pristiophorus japonicus. The sequence goes on along the minus strand of NC_091988.1, from coordinate 1,346,501 downwards.
GCGTATGTGCAGGAAGCCTGCAGCCAGGTTGATGTACGAGGAGGGTGGGCCCGATGTAAGCCCAACTGGGGGAAATCGCTGGAAGCTGAAGTTCAGCGAGTTCATGTGGAGCATATATACAGTTCATATACTAGGACACCACCGATAATGATGAAAGTGCTCCCCAATGGCATCCCAATATTAATGGAGCTCGACACGGGGGCCAGCCAATCCCTGATGAGTATCAAACAGTTCAAAAATTTGTGGGTGTCCAAGGCCAGGAGGCCAAAATTATTGCCGATTGACGCACTGCTACGGACTTACACAAAGGAGATCATTCCGGTGCTAGGCAGTGCCACGGTAGTCGTGACTCACAAAGATTCAGAGAACAGGTTGCCACTCTGGATTGTCCCGGGGGACGGTCCCGCACTACTGGGGAGGAGTTGGCTTGCTGTCATGAACTGGAAATGGGGCAATGTCAATGCAATTTCTTCTGTGGAGCGAGTATCATGCTCACAGGTCCTGGACAAATTTGACTCATGATTTCAACCCGGCATTGGCACTTTCATGGGGGCCAAGGTAGTGATTCACATAAACCCAGACAACAGGCCAGTACACCACAAGGCCAGAGCGGTACCGTACATGATGCGGGAAAAGATAGAATGTGAATTGGACCGCCTGTTGAGGGAAGGCATCATCTCGCCAGTCGAATTCAGTGACTGGGCGAGCCTGATTGTGCCGGTGCTCAAGGCAGATGGGTCGGTCAGGATATGTGGCGATTACAAGGTCACCATCAATCGGGTGTCACTCCAAGACCAGTACCCGCGACCGAGAGCGGAGGACCTCTTTGCGGCGCTATCCGGTGGCAAACTTTAAAAAAAATTGGACCTGACCTCAGCTTACATGACCCAGGAGCTGGCGAGTGAGTCGAAGAAGCTGACCACCATCACGACACACAAGGGGTTGTTTGAGTACAACAGATGTCCGTTTGAGATTCGTTCGGCCGCCGCGATTTTTCAGCGAAATATGGAAAGCCTCCTCAAGTCGATTCCAGGGACGGTGGCTTTTCAAGACGACATCCTCATCACGGGTCGCGATACTGAAGAATACCTCCACAACCTGGAGGAGGTGCTACGCAGATTAGACCGGGTAGGGCTGCGACTGAAAAAGGCGAAGTGCGTCTTCCTAGCTCCAGAGGTAGAATTCCTGGGGAGGAGGGTAGCAGCAGACGGGATCAGCCCTACTGCGTCCAAAACAGAAGCGATCCAGAGAGCACCCGGACCCCGTAACACGACGGAGTTGCGTTCGTTCCTGGGGCTCCTGAACTATTTTGTCAACTTTCTCCCAAATTGAGCACGCTGTTAGAGCCACTACACGTGCTCCTACGCAAAGGTTGCGATTGGGTCTGGGGGGACAGCCAGGAATGGGCTTTTGATAGAGCACGCAATTTGTTATGCTCCAACAATCTGTTAACGTTATATGACCCATGTAAGAAACTAGTTTTAAATTGCGATGCGTCATCCTATGGGGTCGGGTGTGTGTTGCAGCATGTGAATGCCAATGGTCAGTTATAGTCGGTAGCTTATGCCTCCAGATGTCTGTCCCGGGCAGAAAGGGGCTACAGGATGGTAGCAAAGGAAGCGCTAGCATGTGTATATACAGTAAAAAAAATGCACCAGTACCTGTTTGGCAGGAAATTTGAGCTGGAGACAGATCACAACCCCTAACGTCCCTTTTGGTCAACAACAAGGCCATAAATGTGAATGCATCGGCCCGCATACAGAGGTGGGCACTTACGTTAGCCGCCTATGACGACACAATTCGGCACAGACCGGGCACCGAAAACTGTGCCGATGCACTCAGCAGGCTCCTACTAGCCACCACTGAGGGGGAACTGAGCATGATGCTGAGATGGTCATGGCTGTTGAAGCTTTCGAAAGCGAAGGCTCACCTGTGAGGGCCCGTCAGATTAAAGTTGGACAAATAAAGACCCGCTACTGTCTTTAGTTAAGAAATGTGTCCTGAATGGGGACTGGGCAGCCACGTATGGGGCATGACCTGAAGAGTTTAAACCATTTCACAGGCGCAAGGATGAACTCTCGATTCAGGCCGATTGCCTACTGTGGGGAAATCGAGTAGTCATGCCCCAGAGGGACAGAGAGGTGTTTATCAGAGAACTTCACAATGAGCACCCGGGCATTGTCATGATGAAGGCAATTGCCAGGTCACACGTTTGGTGGCCAGGGATAGATGCAGACCTGGAACTTTGTGTTCGCAGGTGCAACACGTGTGCTCAGCTGGGCAACGTACCCAGGGAAGCCCCCCTTAGCCCCTGGCCATGGCCCGCCAAGCCTTGGTCACACACCCATGTGGACTACGCAGGTCCTTTCATGGGAAAAATGTTTTTGGTTGCAGTAGATGCCTACTCCAAATGAATCGAGTGTGCCATTTTAAATTCAAGCATATCCTCTGCCACGGTAGAAAGTGTGCGGGCAATGTTTGCCACCCATGGTCTACCGGATGTCTTGGTCAGCGACAATGGCCCGTGCTTCACAAGCACTGAATTCCAGGACTTCATGGCAGGCAATGGAATTAACCATGTTAGAACGGCACCATTCAAGCCGGCCTCAAACTGCCAGGCGGAACGAGCAGTGCAGATAATCAAACAGGGGATGCTCAGAATCCAAGGGGTTTCCCTACAAAGCCGCTTATAGCGCCGCCTGTTGGCCAATAGATCCCGACCACACTCGCTCACAGGGGTTCTACCCACAGACCTGCTCCAAACCAGGTTATCCCTTATACACCCTATCATGAAAGAAATTGTTGAGAGCAGGCATCAGTCACAATGTGACTACCATGACAGGAGGTGAGGGCGCGATGTATTGATGTCAATGACCCTGTTTTTGTCCTTAATTGTGCAACAGGGCCCAAATGGCTTGCAGGCACTGTGATTGCCAAAGAGGGGAATAGGGTTTTGGTAGTTAAACTTACCAATGGACAAATCAGCTGCAAACGCGTGAATCAAACTAAAAGGAGGTTCAGCAACCCCATAGAAGAAGCAGAGGAAGAACACGATGTAGAGTTCACTCCACCACAGGTGACCGAACACCGGAACCAAAGGGAGGAGAGCCCAGTCACTGTGGGCAGTCCGGACAGGCTTGAGGCACCGCAAACAGCAGACACTCAGGCCAGCGCCCAACAACCGGAGCCCCAACTCAGGCGCTCTACAAGGGAGCGTAAACCACCAGAGAGACTTAACCTGTGATCCCAATAAGACTTTGTGGGGGGAGGTGATGTCATGTATTCAACTGTTGTATACCTTGAGAACACTGACCACAGGGGGAAAACTTGTAGGAGGAACTTCTGGTCACTTAGAAGATGAGAAGGGGGATTTAATAATGGTAAATGGGAAATAGCACAATTGAGGAACAGTGGGGGACTTTTAAGGAGCTCTTTCATAGTGCTCAACAAAAATATATTCCAGTGAAAAAGAAGGGCGGTAAGAGAAGGGATAACCAGCCGTGGATAACCAAGAAAATAAAGGAGAGTATCAAATTAAAAACCAAAGCGTATAAGGTGGCCACGGTTAGTGGGAAACTAGAAGATTGGGAAAATTTTAAATGACAGCAAAGAATGACTAAGAAAGCAATAAAGAAAGGAAAGATAGATTATGAAAGTAAACTTGCACAAAACATAAAAACAGATAGTAAAAGCTTTTACCAATATATAAAACGGAAAAGAGTGATGAAAGTAAATGTTGGTCCCTGAGAAGATGAGAAGGGGGATTTAATAAAGGGAAATGTGGAAATGGCTGACACCTTAAACAATTATTTTGCTTCGGTCTTCACAGTGGAAAACACAAAAACCATGCCAAAGATTGCTGGTCACAGAAATGTGGGAAGGGAGGACTTGAGATAATCACTATCACTAGGGGGGTAGTGCTGGACAGGCTAATGGATCTCAAGGTAGACAAGTCCCCTGGTCCTGATGAAATGCATCCTAGGATATTAAAAGAGATGGCGGAAGTTATAGCAGATGCATTCGTTATAATCTACCAAAATTCTCTGGATTCTGGGGAGGTACCAACGGATTGGAAAGCAGCTAATGTAACGCCTCTGTTTAAAAAAAGGGGCAGACAAAAGGCAGGTAACTATAGGCCGGTTAGTTTAACATCTGTAGTGGGGAAAATGCTTGAAGCTATCATTAAGGAAGAAATAGCGGGACATCTAGATAGGAATAGTGCAATCAAGCAGACGCAACATGGATTCATGAAGGGGAAGTCATGTTTAACTAATTTACTGGAATTCTTTGAGGATATAACGAGCATGGTGGATAGAGGTGTACCGATGGATGTGGTGTATTTATATTTCCAAAAGGCATTCGATAAGGTGCCACACAAAAGGTTACTGCAGAGGATAAAGGTATGCGGAGTCAGAGGAAATGTATTAGCATGGATAGAGAATTGGCTGGCTAACAGAAAGCAGAGAGTTGGGATAAATGGGTCCTTTTCGGGTTGGAAATCGGTGGTTAGTGGTGTGCCACAGGGATCGGTGCTGGGATCATAACTGTTTACAATATACATAGATGACCTGGAAGAGGGGACAGAGTGTAGTGTAACAAAATTTGCACATGACACAAAGATTAGTGGGAAAGCGGGTTGTGTGGAGGATACAGAGAGGCTGCAAAGAGATTTAGATAGGTTAAGCAAATGGGCTAAGGTTTGGCAGATGGAATACAATATTGGAAAGTGTGAGGTCATCCACCTTGGAAAAAAAAAGTAAAAGGGAATATTTTTTGAAAGGGGAGAAATTACAAAATGCTGAGGTGCAGAGGGACCTGGGGGTCCTTGTGCATGAATCCCAAAAAGTTAATTTGCAGGTGCAGCAGGTAATCAGGAAGGCGAATGGAATGTTGGTCTTCATTGCGAGAGGGATGGAGTACAAAAGCAGGGAGGTCCTGCTGCAACAGTTTCGGGTATAGGTGAGGCCGCATCTAGTTGCGTGCAGTTTTGGTCACCTTACTTAAGGAAGGATATACTAGCTTTGGAGGGGGTACAGAAACAATTCACGAGGCTGATTCCGGAGATGAGGGGGTTACCATCTGATGATAGATTGAGTAGACTGGGTCTTTACTCCTTGGAGTTCAGAAGGATGAGGGTTGATCTTATAGAAACATTTAAAATAATGAAAGGGATAGACAAGATAGAAGCAGAGAGGTTGTTTCCACTAGTCGGGGAGACTAGAACTAGGGGGCACAGCCTCAAAATACAGGGGAGCCAATTTAAAACCGAGTTGAGAAGGAATTTCTTCTCCCAGAGGGTTGTGAATCTGTGGAATTCTCTGCCCAAGGAAGCAGTTGAGGCTGGCTCATTGAATGTATTCAAGTCACAGATAGATAGATTTTTAACCAATAAGGGAATTAAGGGTTACGGGGAACGGGCGAGTAAGTGGAGCTGAGTCCACGGCCAGATCAGCCATGATCTTGTTGAATGGTGGAGCAGGCTCGAGGGGCTAGATGGCCTACTCCTGTTCCTAATTCTTATGTTCTTATGTTCTTATGTTCTAACCTGGATTTTCCGGTATTGAAGAGGAAGCTCCACCCACCGCCTGCCTCTTGAGGTCTTGGTAATAAAGGTAACTGGTCACAGAGTGATCTTTTCTCAAGTATGGGCCTTGTGTGCATTTATACTGTATAGTAAGGACATATTACCACCCTTACCAGGTCACTGAGTTTATTGTGATGTGTTGCATGCTGCATAACCTAGCAATAAAGCGAGGACAACTGAGCTAGATGGGGCTGCAGGTCCACCTCCAGAAGGAGAGAAGGAGGGGAGACGGAAGAGCCAGCCGGCGAGGATGAAGAGGAGGGAGAGGCGGAAGAGGAGGCTGGTGAGGACCTAGGGGAGGCCAATCAGCCTGGCGATGTAGCCGTGGTCCTACTCCCCCTCCCCCCCCCACCCATAGACCAAAACTCGGTGCCAGTTACGCGGTTGCTAAGCTGTTGCGTCAGCAGCTCATTTATGAACGCTTTTCCTGAACTTACATTGGGGATAGACACATTTACATTTACAGTTACCGTTAAGCAAAAGTTGCATTTGCGTTGAGTTACGTTTTTGCCGTGCCTGCACTGGCCTGGCATCAGCATTAATGCTGAACTTAAATAAAGTGAGGCTATAATAATAGAATGCACAACAAATGCGGAACAATTGTTAAATGTTATGCTTAACGTAACTATAAGAGAATGCACAACAATTGTTAAAGTCAATAAAAAATGTTCATGAACACAACGAATTTTTTAAATTTTTCTTTCAACGCACTTTACCCCCCATCCCCATCCCTCCCCATCTACCCATCCCCCATCCCCACCCCCCATCCCTCCCCCCATCCACCCATCCCCCATCCCCAACCCCCCAACCCATCCCCCCCCACCCACCCTCCCCCACTCACACAACCCCCATCCACCACCCCCCACCCCCCCATCCTCCCCCACCCCCCCATCCGCCCCCCCCCATCCTCCTCCACCACCCCCATCCTCCCCCCCCACCCCCCATTCCCCCCCATCCCTCACCCCCCCACCCCACCATTCCCCCCTACCCCCCCATCCTCCCCCACCCCCCCATCCTCCCCCCCCCACCCCCATCCCCCCCACCACCACACCCCCATCCCCCCCACACCCCTCCCCCCATTCCCCCAACACACCCCATCCCCCCCCACACCCCTCCCCCCATTCCCCCCACACCACACCCCCACCCACTCCCCCAAACAACAATGAATGCTTGAACTTTAAAAAATGTAACATTGATCTAGAAAAAACAACCCCCCCTCCCTGGTTGTGGCCACGTTTCCCTCAAGGACCTTTCCCACCCCGAGTTTTTACCCCACCCGCCCGTTTTGGTTGCTGCAGACCAAGATGAAGCTCGCGTGCAGCGGGCAACGGCAAGACTTCCTGCCGTGGTGGAGGTGTCGGAGTGGGAGACTAATCATGTTGTTCATCTTCCGAGTCAGGCGGAATTGTATCCTCCACACTCGCTTGAGTGCTAAGGGTTCCACTTTGAACCAACACAACACCTTGGGATGCAGCACCGTGTCCAGCCAGCAATGAATGCAGAAGGGCATTGGTTGCAGTGGTCTGTTCTCGGATCCCCTCCAAGGTCTGTCGTGCTAACACCATTTGCATGACAGATCAGTTGGAGAAGTTTGTGGAGAACTGATGGAACCCCTGGATAAGCTCACGACCTATTGCGACCGTCTCCCTGCACATGGAGATCAAGCACTCCGTCTGCCCGTCCGAGGTAGGCGATTGCTCATCCCGCCGACCAGGCCTCTGTGGGGATGGCGTGCACAATATATCGCGCCTTGGCGTTGCCAGCTGCACTCCGCTTTACGCAGGTTCATCGTCGCCACAACAATGGACAGATCCTGCAGGATCTCAGGATCATCATCCTCCTCCGCCTCCTTCTCGAGGTGAAGAAAGTGCTCTTGTTCCTCCGTTTTCTCCTCTTCCTCCCGTTCCTCCTCCGGGGTTATTAGTGCAGCTGCTGCTGCCGGCTGGAGTTGAACAAGCTTCTCAGGTTGACCTTAAAAACACATATGAGATTTTTAGAGAGCTTATTAGAACATAACGGTGACCATTAACAAGAGACGTTTCGTATCAATACTTTTCACTACCCCACAAAGCTGTAGCGGCTACATCCCCTGCTTCTTATACACATGGGCTGCATACATGACGTGACATGACATCATTAGTATATCATAAGTACATCACAAGTATGTTGCAGGAGATTCAATGTTCTAATCAAAAATTGCATGCATCAGTAAAATATTAAAGTTAAAATATAAAATATAAAATGTAACTTACTCTTGCTGCTGTGACCAAGCTATCCCAGCGTTTTCTGCAATGGTCAGGCCCCCTTGCCTCATGGGATGCAGACGTTACCACGTCTGCAGTTGCCCCCCAAATATTTTTGTAGACATGGGATGGGGTTTCCCATGCTCATCCCGTGTCAAGTTGGCCCACATGGCTTCCGCCTCGTTCACCAGGGCCTCGTTTGCTTCATCGCTAAAGGGTTTTGCCTTTTTCCTCTCTGAGTCAAATTCAGCTGACGTTTTAATAGTACTTATATTACTTATAGTATTTATATTTATTTATTTTTATAGTAATTACATTTATAGCACATATTTATACTTATAATTGCAATCGATCCAATTCCCTCTCCCCTAACTCTCTGGCTTCCTCCACTCTCTATCTCCTCTCTCTCTCTCTTTCTCCTCCACTCTGTACCTTCTGAGCATGTGTGATGACCCCTGACCTCCTAAAACATGGTAAAACCAGCCGGCCATAAAAAAAAAATCTCACACATGCGCAGACGCCATTGCTAGGGAAGCTTTTGGCTTCCTGACCTTTCCTGAGATTCGGTGCGCAAAACTGAATACAGTACTCCGGGTGGGTTCAGACCAAAGTTCTATACAACTGAAGCCTCACTGTCTCATTTTTATATCAGAACCCCCATGAGGTAAGCCTTTTGATGAATTTTCATACCTGAGCACTAAGTTTTAGTGATCTGAACACTTGGACACCCAGATCTCTTTGCTCCTCTATTGCTCCTATTAAGAAAATATTCCATTTTGTCTTTCTCGCATGCCAAGTGGCTGACCTCACACATCCCATATTGAACGACGTCTGCGATAGTTTGATCCTATTTAAGGCTGAGCGGAGCTTCCAACCCAATATGCACACAATCACTTAAGCCCACCTACTTCCACTACAGTAACATCGCCCATCTCCGCTCATGCCTCAGCTCATCTGCTGCTGAAACCCTCCTCTGTTACGTCTCGACTCAACTATTCCAACGCTCTCCTGGTTGGTCTTCCACTCTGTAAACTTGACTCATCCAAAACTCAGCTGCCCATGTCCTAACGTACAACAAGTCCTTTTCACCCATCAACCCCATGCTCACTGACCTACAGTGGCTCTCGGTCCAGCAATGCCTCAATTTGAGAAATCTCATCCTTGCTTTCATAGAAACATAGAAACATAGAAAATAGATGCAGGAGTACGCTATTTGGCCCTTCGAGCCTGCACCACCATTCAATATGATCATGGCTGATCATTCACCTCAGTACCCCTTTCCTGCTTTCTCTCCATACCCCTTGATCCCTTTAGCCGTAAGGGCCCTATCTAATTCCCTCTTGAATATATCTAACAAACTCGTATCAACAACTCTCTGTGGTAGAGAATTCCACAGGTTAACAACTCTCTGAGTGAAGAAGTTTCTCCTCATCTCGGTCCTAAATGGCTTACCCCTTATCCTTAGACTGTAACCCCTGGTTCTGGACTTCCCCAACATCAGGAACATTCTTCCTGTATCTAACCTATCCAGTCCCATCAGAGTTTTATATGTTTCCATGAGATCCCCTCTCATCCTTCTAAACTCCAGTGAATACAGGCCCAGCCGATCCAGTCTCTCCTCATATGTCAGTCCTGCCATCCCGGGAATCAGTCTGGTGAACCTTCGCTACACTCCCTCAATAGCAAGAACGTCCCTCCTCAGATTAGGAGACTAAAACTGAACACAATATTCCAGGTGAGGCCTCACCAAGGCCCTGTACAACTGCAGTAAGACCTCCCTGCTCCTATACTCAAATCCCCTCGCTATGAAGGCCAACATACCATTTGCCTTCTTCACCGCCTCCTGTACCTGCATGCCAACCTTCAATGACTGATGAACCATGACACCCAGGTCTCGTTGCACTTCCCCTTTTCCTAATCTGCCGCCATTCAGATAATATTCTGCCTTCATATTTTTGCCACCAAAGTGGATAACCTCACATTTATCCACATTATACTGCATCTGCCATGCATTTGCCCACTCACCTAACCTGTCGAATCATCCTGCAGCCTCTTAGCATCCTCCTCACAGCTCACACTGCCACCCAGCTTAGTGTCATCTGCAAACTTGAAGATATTACACTCAATTCCCTCATCTAAATCATTGATATATATTGTAAATAACTGGGGTCCCAGCACTGAACCCTGCGGCACCCCACTAGTCACTGCCTGCCATTCTGAAAAGGACCCGTTTATCCCAACTCTCTGCTTCCTGTCTGCCAATCAGCTCTCTATTATGTCAATACATTACCCCCAATACCATGTGCTTTAATTTTGCACATCAATCTCTTGTGTGGGGCCTTGTCAAAAGCCTTTTGAAAGTCCAAATACACCACATCCACTGGTTCTCCCTTGTCCACTCTACTAGTTACATCCGCAAAAAATTCTAGAAGATTTGTCAAGCATGATTTCCCTTTCATAAATCCATGCTGACTTGGACCGATCCTGTCACTGCTTTCCAAATGCACTGCTATTTCATCTTTAATAATTGATTCCAACATTTTCCCCACTACTGATATCAGGCTAACCGGTCTATAATTCCCAGTTTTCTCTCTCCCTCCTGTTTTAAATAGTGGTGTTACATTAGCTACCCTCCAGTCCATAGGAACTGATCCAGAGTCGATAGACTGTTGGAAAATGATCACCAATGCATCCACTATTTCTAGGGCCACTTCCTTCATACTCTGGGATGCAGAATATCAGGCTCTGGGGATTTATCGGCCTTCAATCCCATCAATTTCCCTAACTCAATTTCCTAACTAATAACCGTTTCCTTCAGTTCCTCCTTCTTGCTAGACCCTCGGTCCCCTAGTATTGCCGGAAGGTTATTTGTGTCTTCCTTAGTGAAGACAGAACCAAAGTATTTGTTCAATTGGTCTGCCATTTCTTTGTTCCCCATTATAAATTCACCTGAAACTGACTGCAAGGGACCTACATTTGTCTTCACTAATCTTTTTCTCTTCACATATCTATAGAAGCTTTTGCAGTCTGTTTTTATGTTCCCAGCAAGCTTCCTCTCATACTCTATTTTCCCCCTCCTAATTAAACCCTTTGCTCTCCTCTTCTGAATTCTAAATTTCTCCCAGTCCTCAGGTTTGCTGCTTTTTCTGGCCTTGCTCCTCCCTATCTTTGTAACCTCCTCCAGCCCTACAGCCCTCCGAAAGCTCTGCACTCCTCCAATTCTGGCCTCTTTTCATCCCTGACTTTCATCGCTCCACCATTGGTGGCCTTGCCTACAGCTTAGGCCCTAAGCTCTGTAATTTCCTCTCTAAATCCCTCCATCTCTTCCTCTTCCTTTAAGACACTCCTTAAAACCTAGTTCTTTGACCAAACTTTTAGTCACCTCTACTCATGTGATTGGTGTAAAATGTTGTTTGATAAAGCTCCTGTGAAGTGCTTTGGGATGTTATACTATGTTACAGGCGCTTTATAAATGCAAGGTTGTTGTTTTATGAACTCACTTAGTCTGTCCATGTCCCTTGGTAACCTCCTGCTCCCTTATACACAGCTTACTGAGCCTGTTAACTTCATGTCATATGCAAACTAGAGATATACAACTCTCTATTCCTTCATCCAAGTAATGAATATATATGGTGAAAAGCTTAGGCCCCAGTACAGATCCCTGGGGAACACCACTCCATATTGGGATTTGAGTGTAAACAGTTTTGGTTGATTGGTCCTCCAATTTTCCTTCACACCTGTGGAAATGGCCCATGCCAAATTTCTTAACAACCCAGATTAGAGGGGACTTGTAGGTTCTCATCTGTTTTCTGTTGCTCTCTGGTATATATTTATGCACAATGAGTGCATTTAAAGTTACATTCTGAAATGTGGTTGCTATCTGGCGAGGGAAATGGAGTAGGGGCGGAGTGGAGTGGGGGTGGAGTGGAGTGGGGTTGGAGTGGAGTGGGGATGGAGTGGAGTAAGGGCGGAGTGGAGTGGGGATGGAGTGGAGTGGGGGTGGAGTGGAGTGGGGATGGAGTGGAGTGGGGATGGAGTGGAGTAGAGGCGGAGTGGAGTGGGGGTGTAGTGGGGGTGGAGTGGAATGCGGGTGGAGTGGAGTGGGGATGGAGTGGAGTAGGGGCGGAGTGGGGTGGAGTGGAGTGGGGGTGCAGTGGAGTAGGGGCGGAGTGGGGTAGAGTGGAGTGGGGGTGGAGTGGAGTAGGGGCGGAGTGGAGTGGGGGTGGACTGGAGTGGAGATGGAGTGGAGTGGGGTGGAGTGGAGTGGGGATGGAGTGGAGTGGGGGTGGAGTGGAGTGGGGATGGAGTGGAGTGGGGATGGAGTGGAGTAGGGGCGGAGTGGAGTGGGGGTGGAGTGGGGGTGGAGTGGAATGCGGATGGAGTGGAGTGGGGGTGGAGTGGAGTAGGGGTGGAGTGGAGTGGGGTGGAGTGGAGTAGGGGTGGAGTGGGGTGGAGTGGAGTAGGGGTGGAGTGGAGTGGAGTAGGGGTGGAGTGGAGTGGAGTGGGGGTGGAGTGGGGTGGAGTGGAGTGGGGGTGGAGTGGAGTGGGGGTGGAGTGGAGTGTGGTGGAGTGGAGTAGGGTGGAGTGGAGTGGGGGTGGAGTGGAGTGTGGTGGAGTGGAGTAGGGTGGAGTGGAGTGGGGGTGGAGTGGAGTGTGGTGGAGTGGAGTAGAGGTGGAGTGGAGTGGGGTGGAGTGGAATGCGGGTGGAGTGGAGTGGGGATGGAGTGGAGTAGGGGCGGAGTGGGGTGGAGTGGAGTGGGGGTGGAGTGGAGTAGGGGCGGAGTGGGGGCGGAGTGGAGTGGGGTGGAGTGGAGTAGGGGTGGAGTGGAGTGGGGTGGAGTGGAGTAGGGGTGGAGTGGGGTGGAGTGGAGTAGGGGTGGAGTGGAGTGGAGTAGGGGTGGAGTGGAGTGGAGTGGGGGTGGAGTGGGGTGGAGTGGAGTGGGGGTGGAGTGGAGTGGGGGTGGAGTGGAGTGTGGTGGAGTGGAGTAGGGTGGAGTGGAGTGGGGGTGGAGTGGAGTGTGGTGGAGTGGAGTAGGGTGGAGTGGAGTGGGGGTGGAGTGGAGTGTGGTGGAGTGGAGTAGGGGTGGAGTGGAGTGGGGTGGAGTGGAGTGGGGGTGGAGTGGAGTGGAGTAGGGGTGGAGTGGAGTGGGGGTGGAGTGGAGTAGGGGTGGAGCGGAGTAGGGCGGAGTGGAGTGGGGTGGAGTGGAGTGGAGTAGGGGTGGAGTGGAGTGGAGTAGGGGTGGAGTGGAGTGGGGATGGAGTGGAGTGGAGTGGAGTGGGGATGGAGTGGAGTGGAGTGGAGTAGGGCGGAGTGGAGTGGGGATGGAGTGGAGTGGGGATGGAGTGGAGTGGAGTGGAGTAGGGGCGCAGTGGAGTGGGGATGGAGTGGAGTAGGGGCAGAGTGGAGTGGGGGTGGAGTGGAGTGGAGTGGGGATGGAGTGGAGTGGAGTGGGGATGGAGTGGAGTAGGGGTGGAGTGGGGTGGAGTGGAGTAGGGGTGGAGTGGAGTGGAGTAGGGGTGGAGTGGAGTGGAGTGGGGGTGGAGTGGGGTGGAGTGGAGTGGGGGTGGAGTGGAGTGGGGGTGGAGTGGAGTGTGGTGGAGTGGAGTAGGGTGGAGTGGAGTGGGGGTGGAGTGGAGTGTGGTGGAGTGGAGTAGGGTGGAGTGGAGTGGGGGTGGAGTGGAGTGTGGTGGAGTGGAGTAGGGGTGGAGTGGAGTGGGGTGGAGTGGAGTGGGGGTGGAGTGGAGTGGGGGTGGAGTGGGGGTGGAGTGGAATGCAGGTGGAGTGGAGTGGGGATGGAGTGGAGTAGGGGCGGAGTGGGGTGGAGTGGAGTGGGGGTGGAGTGGAGTAGGGGCGGAGTGGGGGCGGAGTGGAGTGGGGTGGAGTGGAGTAGGGGTGGAGTGGAGTGGGGTGGAGTGGAGTAGGGGTGGAGTGGGGTGGAGTGGAGTAGGGGTGGAGTGGAGTGGAGTAGGGGTGGAGTGGAGTGGAGTGGGGGTGGAGTGGGGTGGAGTGGAGTGGGGGTGGAGTGGAGAGGGGGTGGAGTGGAGTGTGGTGGAGTGGAGTAGGGTGGAGTGGAGTGGGGGTGGAGTGGAGTGTGGTGGAGTGGAGTAGGGTGGAGTGGAGTGGGGGTGGAGTGGAGTGTGGTGGAGTGGAGTAGGGGTGGAGTGGAGTGGGGTGGAGTGGAGTGGGGGTGGAGTGGAGTAGGGGCGGAGTGGAGTGGGGGTGGAGTGGAGTGGAGTAGGGGTGGAGTGGAGTGTGGTGGAGTGGAGTAGGGGTGGAGTGGAGTGGGGTGGAGTGGAGTGGGGGTGGAGTGGAGTGGGGGTGGAGTGGAGTGGAGCGGAGTAGGGCGGAGTGGAGTGGGGTGGAGTGGAGTGGAGTAGGGGTGGAGTGGAGTGGAGTAGGGGTGGAGTGGAGTGGGGATGGAGTGGAGTGGAGTGGAGTGGGGATGGAGTGGAGTGGAGTGGAGTAGGGCGGAGTGGAGTGGGGATGGAGTGGAGTGGGGATGGAGTGGAGTGGAGTGGAGTAGGGGCGCAGTGGAGTGGGGATGGAGTGGAGTAGGGGCAGAGTGGAGTGGGGGTGGAGTGGAGTGGAGTGGGGATGGAGTGGAGTGGAGTGGGGATGGAGTGGAATGGGGATGGAGTGGAGTGGAGTGGAGTAGGGCGGAGTGGAGTGGGGTGGAGTGGAGTAGGGGCGGAGTGGAGTGGAGTCGGGGTGGAGTGGAGTGGAGTGGGGCGGAGTGGAGTAGGGCGGAGTGGAGTGGAGTGGAGTGGAGTAGGGGTGGAGTGGAGTGGAGTGGAGTGGAGTGGGGCGGAGTGGAGTGGGGATGGAGTGGAGTGGAGTGGAGTAGGGCGGAGTGGAGTGGGCTTCACTCGCGGGGCGGAGAGGGGCAGGTTATTGACCCGCAGGCTTGTGAGCACCTCTCCCATTCGCTGAAAGGACAGGGCTGCTGCCAGCTCTGCTGCTTTTTCAGTTTGGTCCAGTGGGCCACCAGAGAGGGCCAGCGGCCTGGCAGTAGAGGGAGCACCAGGCTGCCTGTTGGCAGCCCGGTCGAACGTGGGGGGAAATTGTCGGGCCAACCTGGCAGCCCCCAATCAACAAGGTGTGCACCGACACAAAACACTGTCGGGGGCGGTTTGGAGGTGAACTTCCGTTACAGCACGCGCTCTGGTGAGGTCTTTAAGATGCATCAGCGGGGGCAGGGCAGGCCATCACACCGCAGCAATAAGCCCCGAGCTGAATTTAGCGACATTGGTCATTTGGCACTGCTCTGTGGCTGTCGCTTTCAGGTGGCCAGAGTCCTGAATGGGAGAATGAATTTTGGCCCCCTTGTGTCAGGGATCGGGTGGCTTGGTGCTTTAGACCAGCGTCTTTTCTGATTAACTTTGTGCGATGGGTTTATTCAGCTCCTGTACCGTGAAATAAGTTGGGACAATTGCAACTCAGTTCCCAATCAAAACAAATCCACAGCATAAACTGCCTACGATGCATTGCAGTGTGGGGGTGGTATAACAATCTGGTCGTATTTGGATGGGAAGTTGCAATGACACAAGTACAGCAGAAGTGTTCTTTTCAGTTCTATTCCTGGAGAAATGCACCCAGTGCTTTGTTTGCATTGTTAGAGCCTTGTTAACCTGCGTTGCTGCTTTTACTGACTTGTGAATCTGTGCCCCCAGATCCCTCTGTTCCTCGAACCATTTACACTCTTATTATCCAAGAAGTATGTGGCCTGCTTATTGCTCCGACCAAAGTTCACTTAACTACATTGAAATTCATTTACATGCCCATTCTGTAAATTTAGTAACATCTTCAATATTTGAAAATTGTACTTCAGTAGTCATTGGGGGAATTGTTGAATAATGCTGTACCAAGCTTAGGATAAACTAAAGGCTGTTTGTGCTGCCTACTTACATTCCATCCTTAAAAAAATAATCAGGGTAGCATCTCCAAATAAACAGCATTCGCTTTCAAGAAAAAACATTATTTTGCCAGCAAAAATTCCTAAAGTACATGGAGCGTCCTTGAGCTTTGCTCCCCAGATCCTCAACAGGGCACTGCACCTTGGACACTGCTGGGGCCCTCAGGCAGCCCCCCCCCTCCACCCCCCAGCACGGCAAAGTTTGTCGAGACTCTCTCACTGATTTCAGCATCACTGGCAATATGGTGCGGCTGCCAATATTCGAATTCACTCTGCTGAGGTGCAAAGGTGACATTAGCTTCACTTGCTTTCGAGCAGAGCCCTGTTCTGGCCAGCAATTTGTAAAGCACGGCCGGGACAAAGTGGGTGCCCTAGCAGCGAGTGCCAGCGCCAACATGTTACATTTGTCGGCAGCAATGCTCTGCCTCCCAGATATGTCGAGACTCACTTCATGTCCTGGTTTTTAATGCTTGCTCACCGAATGTAAAATAATGGAGGCAAGGAGTGCAGCCAGCTCATGAGGTGGTGGTGTGTCTTTCTAGCCGAATGGGCAATGCGTGGTTTATCAAACATCACCACCGCCTTCCAAGGCAGCGCTAGACTGTAAGTGGGGGAGTCAAACAGCCGTGCTCATGCACACAATGATGTGCAGCTCAAAGGCAATTAGGTCCTCCCCCACCCTGTGTTAATGACAAAAGGAAGTGTATTTTGATTGCCGTTTGAAGTGAGGACAATGGCTGCCACCAGCCCCTGCTGAGCCATTCACTTCCAGCGATACTGATGCAGGCCTCACACACGCAGTAAGCAACGTAATTAGTAGCTGCTGTCTCCTGTCACATTATATCAATAAATAGTCTGCCTTCAGCCCGTGGAGATGATGCTTGTGGACTGAACCCTGCGGTGATCTCAGTCAGTACTGTAGGTGATAAGAGGGAAACAGACAGCGTCTTAAATCATAATTTAACACAATTTAATGCTCAGCGGTGGCAAGACTTTTCACAGATTCACCGAACGTTTCACCCCGTTACAGCGTGAGATTGGAGACGGGCAGGGCAGGGATTTGGTGGAGTGGAGGAAGATTTTTCGGAAAACACAATGTTACAAAACTGGAGCTGCTCACATGGCAGGTGTTCAGGCTCAACAACATTTGTCGTCAGAAAATGGGAGAATGTAAAACCTCATGACATGTACATAATGTGAGAGACGGCTCGGGGAAGCAGGCTTGCCTCAGTAGGAACTGGTTACAGACGTGTTGGGCTGTAAACCAGAGGCTACAGGTTTCGCTGACTCAGACATTACCCGCTCACACTGCCCACCAACTCCCCCGGTGAATTTGCCTGCTTCATTTGTCAAGCAGCATCTCCATTGGTTCAACACAGACTATCTGGCTCTCCACCAAGTTGCTAGGTGGAATGGGAAGGAGCAGACTCAAAAAATGCTATCCATCTTATCTCTGGTTAAACAATCCTTCAGGCAACAGCATGAGGATTGAACGACTGCGGCAAGGAGGAACAATTCCAAGAATACAATCAATGCAATATCCAAAGATCCTGTGACAGAGTAGATTCATTAACAGATGACGGGATGTTTAATTTAAGGTTTTCCTGCATTCCCCCCACACAGAGGGATTGATTTTGACTTTGTGCAATAGTGTAAAAGGGTGAGAATGAATTGGTAACTTATTCTACATCTCTTCCGCTTGTTATTTCCATTGGCTGGGGCCCTGGAAAATTTGTCTGGCTCTGTTGCAAAGCCAGCCAACAGCTAAGGCCTGGGGGTGGGGTTGGGGTGGGGGAGCGGGGGGCGTGGAGGCAAAGGGGAGTGGGTGTGAGCAGCAGACCGCAGTAATCCTGTGTGTAACCAAATGCTATTGCTCTAGGTTCCTGCAAGAATCCTGCTTACCTCTCGAACTGTAACACACACCAGCAGAGAAGGTCGAGAACATTGGATTATAGGGAGATGGAAGACTATGTTGTTGAAGGGCTCACAGGTGTGGCTATCTTCTGACCCATGACCTGTTCTGCCCCATTACTACACTTTAATTCATTCTTACATTTCCTCAGCTGTTGGCAAACAATTTCATCCGAGCGGAGCAAAATTGTGTCCTTACCTGTTGTCTACACACACACACATTCTTCAGCTAGGGCCACCAGAAAACAAACCAGTGCAGAAATCCTGAATGATCCTGCCCCTCCCTTGCCCAAGGGGTTCTTAAGACAATTGCAGCAGAATATAGCTGGCCAGGCTCAGGTCAATTAATTCACCACAGATATGGTCGGTATGGTTTGGTACCAAACTGGCCAGTGACTTTACCCACTAGAAACATAGAAACATAGAAACATAGAGATTAGGTGCAGGAGTAGGCCATTCGGCCCTTCGAGCCTGCACTGCCATTCAATAAGATCATGGCTGATCATTCAACTTCAGTACCCCTTTCCTGCTTTCTCTCCATACCGCTTGATCTCTTTGGCCGTTAGGGCCACATCTAACTCCCTTTTGAATATATCTAACGAACTGGCCTCAACAACTTTCTGTGGTAGAGAATTCCACAGGTTCACAATTCTCTGAGTGAAGAAGTTTCTCCTCATCTCGGTCCTAAATGGCTTACCCCTTATCCTTAGACTGTGACCTCTGGTTCTGGACTTCCCCAACATCGGGAACATTCTTCCTGCATCTAACCTGTCCAATGCCGTCAGAATTTTATATGTTTCTATGAGACCCCCTCTCATTCTTCTAAACTCCAGTGAATACAAGCCCAGTTGATCCAGTCTCTCCATACCGCTATCCCGGGAATCAGTCTGGTGAACCTTCGCTGTACTCCCTCAACAGCAAGAATGTCCTTCCTCAGATTAGGAGACCAAAACTGTGCACAATATTCCAGGTGTGACCTCACCACGGCCCTGTACAACTGCAGTAAGACCTCCCTGCCCCTGTACTCAAATCTTCTCGCTATGAAGGACCATTGCAGCTTCTTACCCACGTGTTTTTTTTTAGTGTAACTGATTTTTTTTGCTGAATTCTTGTGTATATTAACCGTGTATAGTATATTAACCGTGTATATTTACCGTGTATAATATATTAACCGTGTATATTAACCGTGTATATTAACCGTGTATAGTATATTAACCGTGTATATTTACCGTGTATATTAACCGTGGATAGTATATTAACCGTGTATATTAACCGTGTATATTAACCATGTATAGTATATTAACCGTGTATATTAACCGTGTATATTAACCGTGTATAGTATATTAACCGTGTATATTAACCGTGTATATTAACCGTGGTGCACAGCAGCTTGGAAACTGCCTCCATTTTGGGAGTCTTGCTCAAAACCGCAACATGACTGTTGCCTTGCTCAGTGAGTATTGCACAGAACCATTGGTCACTGGCAACATAACCACAGTTGATACCTGAAAGAGAGACAGCATAGAATCTTTCAGTCACGGGAAAATCTTCGGCAGTTCACACGCTCCCGAGCCACTCTGGAATCAAAGGTTGTTCACATTGGCGAATGAGCAATGGTGTGTGTATTTGTGCAGTGTGAGGGCTTTCTTTCTAGCACACAGAATTTGGCCCAGAAATTCACAACCGTAAAATCAGCAGTTGGCTGTTTGTCCTGTACAATAAAGAAATAAACAAATGAGTTTGCTAAATAAGTAGAGAGGATTCCCGGGGACAATAGCTGTGACAGGCAGCTCCTGTCAGCAGTAAAGCAGCCTGTATAAAAGAGCATGGCTTCAGTCTGGGGAAAGTGCTAAGTTGGCAAGCCAATTTAATTTTTGTTCTAATGGCAGGCTAGTGATTGTCCTGACACTACAGTAAATCACACACAGATGACCCCAGAAATTGAACTTTCTGGACTAAAAAGGCACGGAGCTAGCAAAATAAAATATAATTGAAAAACAAATACACTCAGCAGAATGTACATTTAAGGGTTGTAGCCTTCCTCCTGACCATTTTCAATAATGTATTTGTGATAATGGACTTTCAACTTGGTTACTAAGACAGTGCCAAACAATGTCAGCCTTTCTACAGAAACTGCATGAAATGAATATTAGCCTGTCTGTCGGAGAGTATCGAGGGCTCAGTGAGTAAGTACTCGGAGCAGGACGGTTCAGGATTTGGTCTCTGCTGATCTGAGTCACGACGGAGGCGGAGGAGCTATGACAGACCTCTGTGATCCTGGGCTGGGGATGACGAGGAATGAGCTAGGGTTAGTGCTGGATCAGTATTTAGTGCAAGCTGCTGATTAACTCGACACTTGGATGTCAGTTGAGGATAGAATCAAGATACAGTACGCTGGATTGGCAGCGTGCTATAGACTCACAGAATCCTACAGTACAGCAGGCGGCCATTCGGCCCATCGTGCCTGTAGCAGCTCTGTGAAAGAGCAATGTAGTTAGTCGCACTCCCCCTGCTCCTTCCCCATAATCCCGCACATTTTATATATCTAATTCTCTTTTTGAATTATACTATTGAATCTGCTTCCATCACCCTTTCAGGCAGGGCATTCTAGATCCTAACTATTTTTTTGCATTAAAAAAGTTCTCATCTGTCCTCTGGTTCTTTTGCCAATTATTTTAAATCTGTGAGCCACCTGCTAGTGGACAGTTTCTCGCTATCTACTCTATCAAAACCCTTCATCATTTTGAACACCTCATGCCACCTACACATTCAAACTAAGTATTTTCAGGTGTGAGTTTGGACAGTGAGTGTTGACAGGTCATTTGACAGGTCATTTGACCTATCAAGAAAGATTGGATCAACTGGGCTTGTATTCACTGGAGTTCAGAAGAATGAGAGGGGATCTCAGAGAAACGTTTAAAATTCTGACGGGTTTAGACAGGTTAGATGCAGAAAGAATGTTCCCAATGTTGGGGAAGTCCAGAACCAGGGGTCACAGTCTGAGGATAAGGGGTAAGCCATTTAGGACCGAGATGAGGAGAAACTTCTTCACCCAGAGAGTGGTGAACCTGTGGAATTCTCTACCACAGAAAGTAGTTGAGGCCAATTCACTAAATATATTCAAAAGGGAGTTAGATGAAGTCCTTACTACTCGGGGGATCAAGGGTTATGGCGAGAAAGCAGGAAGGGGGTACTGAAGTTTCATGTTCAGCCATGAACTCATTGAATGGCGGTGCAGGCTAGAAGGGCTGAATGGCCTGCTCCTGCACCTATTTTCTATGTTTCTATGTTTCTATGTTGGGATCAGCCGAAGTCAGCCCAATCCTCTGCTCCAATGACATGCACTTGCAGCAGCAAGCACCAGATTGCACTCAGAAGTGGAAATCCTTGTCTGGTAATTTAACAGCCAAGACACGAGGGGTTAAATGTAGCACTCCTACTCATTGCACAGCAGGGCTCAAACCTCCTGGGCAGTGTTCAGTAAGAGACCACAAAGTACATTTACCAATTATACTAAAAGGAGCTTCTGTCTTTTTTTAAATGTAATGGTGGTAAAAATGCCGAGGGCCAGAGACTGTTATAAGGACACATTCCACTTATGCCCTGTGATTAAAAAATGTTTCATGTATATTTTTTCCTCACTGCCAGTTTTCATCCATCTCTTCTCTCCTGAAGGCATCCAGTTCCTAGGCTCCAGTTACAGAAGCACTATCAGCCTTTTGGTATCATGCCCAAGTGGCCATCGTTCGTGACTGAGCCTAGCTTTAAAGTCCAGTCATATCCCCACCTCATATTCATACATGCCTCTTTCAGCGGAGGTTGCTGGTAGAAATCTGGAGCAGGAACCCTGCACAACTTTCCCCTCCCAAACCCAGGGTCGCTCCAACCCCCCTCCCCCTTCACTAACATCAATTAACTAAACACAAACCTGGGCCTTTCCTGATCGGTATGGCTCAGCTCTCTGCAATGTCCAATACTTTGTAGCTTGCTATAAAAATGCTTGAGGACTGTTGCATCCTGCCTGTTTGATAGGTGATCGACAGGCTTTGCATGACTAGAGAAAGAAGAGGAAACGTGTTGTACAGGGAGTGCAGAAGTCCAATAGTGTGGGACTTTTGCCTGTTTGTCTGTTGAGCCCTGACCCTGGGGTCAAGTTCATTTGTATAAGAAACACGAGCCTGTACCATTTGTATAAGAAACACGAGCCTGTACCGTTTGTATAAGAAACACGAGCCTGTACCATTTGTATAAGAAACACGAGCCTGTACCGTTTGTATAAGAAACACGAGCCTGTACCATTTGTATAAGAAACACGAGTCTGTACCATTTGTATAAGAAACACGAGCCTGTACCGTTTGTATAAGAAACACGAGCCTGTACCATTTGTATAAGAAACACGAGCCTGTACCATTTACAATATTACTGGTGGGGGGCGGGGGGGTCTCACAAGGCAGACCTCTATTGATGCTGACCGAGTTGTGACGAGTTTGGGGCCTCCACTCTGACCTGACCTCAAGCACAGAGCACCTTTCTCTACGCTGCTGACCCTGGAGGGAATGGACAGGCACCGGCCCTCACAAGGCCCCATTGAATTTCTGACGTAAGGCAGATGTATCGAGATCCCGGTAAATTCCGGTACCCGTCCTGTGGATTTTCAGGCCTCACATGCTGTTCTGGGGCAGCAGAATGAGACAAGGAGAGCAAAAAAGAGAGAGAAGTGAAGAGAAATACTACACTTTAGCAAACAGCAGAGCAGTTTCTGGGCTGTTTCCCTTCTCACACGTTGAGGTTCTTGGCTCCCAGAACATGATGAGAAAAGTGGGTGCAGAGATTTGAATTCCTACCTGGTGCGACTGATGTGCAAGATATCAGCAGGGAATAGAAACATAGAAACATAGAAAATAGGTGCAGGAGCAGGCCATTCGGCCCTTTGAGCCTGCACGATCATTCAATAAGATCATGGCTGATCATTCACCTCAGTACCCCTTTCCTGCTTTCTCTCCATACCCCTTGATCTCTTTAGCCGTAAGGGCCATATCTAACTCCCTCTTGAATATATCCAATGAACTGGCCTCAACAACTTTCTGCAGTAGGGAATTCCACAGGTTCACAACTCTCTGAGTGAAGAAGTTTCTCCTCGGTCCTAAATGGCCTACCCCTTATCCTGAGACTGTGACCCCTAGGTCTGGATGTACCGTTTCACTAGGCAATAAAAGAGGTATAACATATTATTGATACAGTGCATGACATGGAGGGTGGTTATACCTCTGGTCCAGTGAGATCAGCACTTAACAATTATTTCTTTCCCAAGAAATATTTGGACTTTGAAATCTACAAATTCAGACAAGCATTGTAACAAAGTGGGGAAAGTATAAATGAGTGTCATGCGAAGCTTGTCATGTGTGAATGCAGAAATGTGGATAAAGGGATCACAATTCGGATATAACAAGATTATCAGCAATGTTGCAGAAGTGAGTTTTAAGGGTTGCTGAAATGACTTTGACCAAACTGTCAGATACCACTGGAGCAAATGAGGTGTCTAAAGGTTCAGGCAGAGCAAATATCCAACAGGGCTTGCTGACTACATGGCTAAAGCTCCCATCTCCATGAAGGAAGAGCCACCACAGCAAGGTTAGCTCCATAGATAACTGCATTAACCAGTCCTAAAACCATGTGCTATATCTGCACACCATTTCACACCATCAAGGGTGCAGTCCGTCAGAGCTGCTGGAAAGACAGTGATTTTGTAAAGTTTTCTGATCCAAAAATGTTCAAGCAAAGAAACCATCAAAGTCCCGAGCCATGTGAAGGAGGTGATCCCGATCACTCAGATGATGATGCCATGTGCATCTCTATTATATCTCATAACTGGTACATTAGTAGGTGTGATGGCCATAGTCACTACGAACAAACAACCAACAATCCAATCTTAAGATATTTGCCATGGGCTCATCTCAACTTCTGCTGTTGTGTAGAATATTTTGTCTCAGTTAGATTGCAAAGACAGGTTCACAATCAGCATTTTTCATGGAGTAATGACAAGGTAATGACATGCAGATTAGCTATAACACTGCAAATGCTGTCAATCTTATCCAGATGATCGACAAAATCACTCATAACGATACAGTTCAAATCTTCAATATTCCAATTCTCCTGAGCATTGGTAAACTAAACAACTGCAAGTGTATGGTGCATGTCACTTTTTTGAGTTTATAGCACGAGATATTTTTGTTGGGATCGATGTCACTTGCCAATCTTTAAGTGGACCTTGTGTTCCCTATGATCTAGCATGCATCTTTATCTGCCTGATAACTCGGCAAATAATGCTGAAACCCAGGGATTTTAACAGAGACCCCTTACTCTGTACACTAACTACGCGAATGTAACACATGCTATCAGGTGAATTCTTCTTTCTCTACTGGTGGCAGACTATATATAGGGGCCAAAATTCACCATCTCCGCAGGGATGCCTATCGCGGAGTTTAGGCGGCCAATCAAAAACTGCCACGGTCGGGTGTTTTTCCCTCCCCGAGCCATTTCAGCTCGGGGTGGGGGGGGATTTGAGCGGTGCGCATTTCTGCCTGAAACGGTACGGGAAGCCGCAGTAAAGGAAGGTTTGCAGCGCTGAGCTCAGCAGTGTGCGGGCCACTGAAACACAGCCAGGACAGTGAAATTCAGCGATGAAAAGGTAAGTTCCCAGCAGCGCCCCGGCGGTGCACAAACACAACACTGCTGGAGTTTTGCCGCAATCAGGTCCATTTGGTAGAGAAATAGATTTATTATATATTAGTGTTTTTATTTCAGATTCCAACATCTGCAGTATTTATCTTTTGACATAGTTTTATTAATTGTTTTGGCTCCATTAAAGCTGCTGAGTGCTGCTCAGAGGTTTGCACATACCCCTGTACTCTTGTACAACTTTCAGGTCTGACTCTTTAGTGGAGGCCTATGGGTTGCAGAGACCCGCTTGGCAGGGTTCACCCTGAGGATGGGAGGAGTGTTGGGAGGGTAACACCTGGTGCACCTGGTCAGAAGCAGGGCGACACGCAGGAGAAGGCATCGCCATCAGCACCGTGCAGACAGGCAGCGGGCAAGGGAGGCAGCAGCCGTGATTTGTTCATTCTGTGCCAGACCAGTGTGCCCGTCATCTTCACCGGCCCGAGTCAGGATTGTGGTTGGCTGCTTGGGGACAAGGAATATCTCCTGTCCACTTGGCTGCTCACTCCACTGCGGAACCCCAGGACAGCGGCAAAGCACGGATACAATGACGCTCATTGTGTCACCAGGTGCATCATTGAGCAGTTCATAGGCGGCATCCTTAAACAGAGGTTCCGGTGCCTGGACCTCTCTGGTGGTGCCTTGCAGTACTCTCCTCAACGGGTCTCCATCATCATCGTGGTCTGCTGCATGCTGCACAACCTGGCCATCCTGAGGGGATAGTCGCTGGAGGTCGAGCCAGCAGTACCACCTGAGGGGGAGGAGGAGGGGGAGGAGGGGCAGGAGGAGGAGGAGGAGGAGGAGGAGAAGGAGGAGGAGGAGGGGGAGGATGAGTAAGAGGAGGAGGAGGAGGAGGAGGAGGTGCAGGGGGAGGAGGAGGAGAAGGAGGAGAAGGAGGAGGAGGAGGAGGGGGAGGAGGAGGGGGAAGAGGAGGTGGTGCAGGAGGAGGAACCCATCGCCCCAGAGCGAGGAGGCATCGACCTATCACCACCCTGGAAGGACCGGGTGCAGACTGACCAGCACCCTCCTGGGAGGGTGCACCCTCACATATATGGAGGTGTCTGACACCTCCCCTGCAATCTCCCTCCGTGCATCATGTACTGGCGGTCTGCCAGGTCTCCCCACGTCAGGAAACAATATACTCCTTCTGTCCTCCACACCGTCCATCAGTGTCTCCAGCTCCATATCAGTGACCCTGTTGTCTCTCCTTGCACCTCTTACAGCAGCTATCCTTCCAACCTCCTTCCCCCCTCAGGGCCTTGCTGCAAACCCAGGTCTTTAAAAAGGCCAGGGACCAGCAGGCTCATTCGAAACCCTTACCTGCATGCTGAATTTCTCAGTGGTGATAACACTCAAATTGAGACAGCCACACCGCTGAAAAATCCACTTTGGACATGTTCATTAGCGCTGGAACCCATTTTTCCATATATGGAGCTGAATATGGGGTGGCCCAGCCACGGAAACATTCCGGCGCTAATGGCCCCAAAAAGATGGGGGCAGCACCAGCTTTCCAGCGGGACTGAATTTCGGTCCCTCTCTTACCAAATCAAGACACCAGCTTAAACCAATAAGTAGTTTTACTTACAGAAGAAATATGAACAAACAGCAAGATATAATTCCTTACACTCCCAGTTATATAAAGCAACAACAGTGTCTCGCCTAAGTTGGACCTTTAAATGGAAGTGCACTTATTATAAACTCACACTAGACTGCTTCTTTGGCCAGTCTGGCACTAACTTTAAAATGGAAAAGCTTTGCAGTCCTACAGTGCAAACTGTTCTAGTACTAACTCTTCGTTATCTCTCTGATAGACTGTGGACTCTCAGTTTAAATCTGTGAGCTGAAGTCTCGTCCCACTGACTTGTCAATCACAGAAGGCTCCATCCTATCACAGGCCTGCCTTTTCCCTGTTGCTCACAGAAACAGTTGTCAACCAAAGACACTACCCCAGGTTGGGGCCCGCCTTTTAAGTGTGACCATGGCAGTACACACCTTTCGTGGTTCAATTAAACAAAATAGTCCTTCATCAATAAGGTCATCCCTATTAGTGGCCTAAGATATTCTTCAACGAATACAGCAATTTCAGTCAAACTGATACCTGCAACTTTCTTTTGTGCTCAATTTATTTTTATGAAGGACACCACAACTAGTTTTTTTAAACCCTTCCATACTGATCTTAGCAATACCAAAATATATGTAAAAAATGTCAACATCGGCAAAATTCCATTTATGAACATTTAGGAACAGCTTGTTGCATTCCCAAAGACACGTACCTTTCCACAATCTGGTTAAGAACAGGTCAACTGAGACCCTTCAATGTCACTAAGAAAGGCACAAACTCTTGGGGGGAGAAATTTGCATAGTTTGTGCCTCCGTTAGTGCCCCCAATTGGGGCGGTACCGAATGTCGACGCCTTGGTCTCCTATACGCTTGGGGCAACAACTACCAAAACAACCCGGGAGATTTGATTACATTTTGATACAGTTGCCCAAATGAGTGATCAAACCAAAGAGACACATTAGCATGATGTCAGATGGCATAATTGCAGATTTAAATTATGCAAATTCTCCAAAATGGACTCCACCCTGCGTCCAGGTACATTATCACATTCATTACCTGTGTTAAACCCTGGAACTACATAAGTCTACAATGGTATTTCAACAACTGCTAGAATATCATTAGATAAACGATGGCCCGGATTTTGCAGTCAGCGGTGACGGTATGGCAGCAATTGTATTTAGAGATAATTTCCAGTGTGGCGCCCTCTTCAGGGGATCTGTGGTGTGTGGAAGCAGTGCAAGCAACAGCGTGTCTTGTCAATCAATCAGATTGAAGAATCCTCACTGAGAGACACAGGCTGGAATCTTCCCAACCCTGTGAGTGTGGGTCTGGAGGTGGGCCTGCTGTCAAAATGGCTGTGATTGGCAGTGGGTCAGGATCCCAGATGTTGGATGTGTGAGAATGTTGCGTATACAGAAATGATAACATTAATTATCCATGTCAGTTTCTCAGCTGTCTGGTCTGTGTGCGGATCACAGACCCGACGCAGTGGCGGGCCACTTCATTATGTTACTTAAGAGGTAGTTTAGTGCTATTTAAGAGGATTGAAAGCAGTAATTTTCAATTTTAGCAACTTTTTGACGGGTTTGTGGACCCTTGGGGAACATGCCAGGGAAGTGGAGTTGGGTTCTCAGTGACTCTCTGTTGCTTTGGCAAGGTGACTACTGCAGAAGTGGTATAAAAGCTGTCATTTCACAACTGTTCACTTTCCAATGTCAAAATATGAAGCCTTCAGGATTTGGAAGAAACTTTTGAACTGTATGCGGGTTGGAAGTGTTTGCAGTGAACTCACTATTCACTGTCACCTCCTTGGAGCAACCTCGCTCACCATTGACAGATCGCTTCTGTCATTTCAACCTCACCTGCCGTCTATTCCAGGAGCATCGTCGATCTTGACAAAATCTCACCTTTGTCCTCAGAATCCCACCACGATCAGCCACAACTTTCTCCGCAATCACCTGATGCTGCACAGGACACGAGGCATCAGCACCCGACCACATTGCTGCCCGGGAGGCCAGGGATAGCCTCACCATGGCCACATTTACTTCACTTGACACTGCACACCCTGGCTGCCACATGATGCACCAGGTTGGCACCACCCCACACCAGCTCCGTAAAGCATCCCTGCAATAACAAGCCATCCCTTTCACACTCATCACTATTGTGCAGGGTACCCTTACATCTGACCATTCACAACAACTCACTAAGCTACTGCCAAAGGTGTACACAAATCTGTCCGAGAACAAAGTGTTCAAAATAAAGATTTCAATGTTTGACAATATATTAGCAGAAAGTCTCCATGAACATTAGCTCAAAGACCCAAGTGCCAGCCCTTGTGTTGTTAGTTGGTATGATTGGACAAGGATGAGAGTGAGTGTGAGGGGTGGCTAGTGAGATGGGGATGTGATAATGTAAATAGAGAGAGAGGGATGGGTGGAGGTGCAAGGTAAGTTGGTGTGAGTAAGGATGTGCAGGAGTAGGGTGGGGAAGACAGAGTGATGGGGATGTGATGAGAGGCACAGCAGGATGAGGTTGGGTGTGGCTTTGCAGTAACGTTTTGTGATCTACCGAGATCATTGAAAGGTTTGCGTCACTGCAGCCTGGTCCTCCTGATAACACCCCTGCTTGTGACCTCCTGTGCAATGTGCAACCAGGCTGTATTGGTCTCCCGGGGAGGTCTCTTCCGCCCATTGGAAGGGAAAAGAACCTCCCAGTGTGCTGTGACTCCCTCTATAAACATCTGGAGGGAGTCATGGGAGAGCCTGGGTACAGCTCTGCCCCTTTGTGCTGTATTTCAGTGTTTGCAGCACCTCAATGCTGCAGAACACTGACAGAAAAACTGTCAGAAAAAAGTTGGCCATGGTCCCTTTAAAGAAACCGTCTGATGACGTGTCATCAGATGACATCATCAGACCCGCTTCCAGTTAATTGGCCGGGAACCTCGCAGGATGGGTTTAAGCAGCCACAAGTTTGCTGACTGAGGGCGGGCTGGAGCCGAGGGCACGTTTCTCACACACCACCGACACACATCCGTTGGCCAAATCACTGCTACACAGTCCAAACCAGAAAGTATAAATTAGATTTAATTCATTGTAAAATCATGTACAGAAAGCAAAATAAAGAGAGTTAAATCAAGGTGCCATTAGAGAGAGAGATAAAAGAAACAGAAAGAAAAAGTAAAAAATAAAAATAAATATTTACATTTTTTTTAAATCTGCAATACTAATGAAATTCTGCAGCAATGAGACTCCACCCATAAAACATTTATTTTTATTGCCTGAGCCGTTGTTTGGCAGTAATTAAGATTTATCACACCATTAAAAATTCACTTACACCTGAATGCACCAGCCCTAACTTTTTCCGGTGTGTTTAGTGGCTAACTTGTGGGCAAGTATAGCAACTTCAGGCCCTTACATGCATTTCAATGCTGAGTGTGAGAGAGCAGCCTATGGAGGAGCAGTGTAACTCGGACAGTAACTGCCAGATCTCCGCATTTAACTGCGCATATGTAGATTTAGAATTTGCTGTCCGATTTACTCCATGATAACGGTGAGCACTGTTAGTCTCACCGTTATTCTCAACGCAAAGTCCAGGCAAATATCTG
Source organism: Pristiophorus japonicus (assembly GCF_044704955.1). NCBI lineage: Eukaryota > Metazoa > Chordata > Chondrichthyes > Pristiophoridae > Pristiophorus > Pristiophorus japonicus. Next base: position 1,316,969 of record NC_091988.1, on the reverse strand, counting down.
AAACCTGGAAGACCTTTCAAATAGTGTTGCTAGCAACTTGTGGGCAGTAAAAAGGATTAAGTTGTGATCATGCAGCTACAAATGAAAATGAGTACAAGTCCAGACCACAGATCACCATCAGCACTGGCATCTTGGTATTGTACATACCCCCAGCAGCACATGGCCATCAGCTGAAAACAATGATCCAGAGGCTCAGTCAAACAATATGATGCCGCACACAAATACATGATTATTTCAGATATATCTTGTCAGGAAAAGGGGTATCAGCTGTGTTATGTATGCATGTCTACAATGTTATGTTGTACAGTAACACTGAATGGACCTTCACCCTGTACACACCATACCTGTACACCAGAGGGTGCTGCTGCTGGAGACCTAAGGGTCACCTGTACACTGCAGGTAACCCAGAATAAAAGGGAGCTCGCCTCTTGGTGTCCTCACTCTAGGAGAAACACAGAAACATAGAAAATAGGTGCAGGAGTAAGCCATTCGGCCCTTCGAGCCTGCACCACCATTCAATAAGATCATGGCTGATCATTCCCTCAGTATCTCTTTCCTGCTTTCTCTCCATACCCCTTGATCCCTTTAGCCGTAAGGGCCACATCTAACTCCCTCTTAAATATATCCAATGAACTGGCATCAACAACTCTCTGCGGTAGGGAATTCCACAGGTTAACAACTCTCTGAGTGAAGAGGTTTCTCCTCATCTCGGTCCTAAATGGCCTACCCCTTATCCTAAGACTATGTCCCCTGGTTCTGGACTTCCACAACATCAGGAACATTCTACCCGCATCTAACCTGTCCTGTCCCATCAGAATCTTATATGCTTCTATGAGATCCCCTCTCATTCTTCTAAACTCCAATATATAAAGGCCCAGTTGATCCAGTCCCTCCTCATATGTCAGTCCTGCCATCCCAGGAATCAGTCTGGTGAACCTTCGCTGCACTCCCTCAAGAGCAAGAATGTCCTTCCTCAGATTAGAAGACCAAAACTGAATACAACATTCCAGTTGAGGCCTCACCAAGGCCCTGTACAACTGCAGTACAACCTCCCTGCTCCTCTACTCAAATCCTCTCACTATGAAGGCTAACATACCATTTGCCTTCTTCACCGCCTGCTGCACCTGTATGCCAACTTTCAATGACTGATGAACCATGACACCCAGGTCTCGTTGCACCTCCCCTTTTCCTAATCTGCCGCCATTCAGATAATATTCTGTCGTCACGTTTTTGCCCGCAAAGTGGATAACCTCACAGTTATCCACATTATACTGCATCTGCCATGCATTTGCCCACTCACCTAACCTGTCTAAGTCAACCTGCAGCCTCTTAGCATCCCCCTCACAACTCACACTGCCACCGAGTTTAGTGTCATCTGCAAACTTGGAGATATTACAATCAATTCCTTCATCCAAATCGTTAATGTATATTGTAAAGAGCTGGGGTTCCAGCACTGAGCCCTGCGGCACTCCATTAGTCACTGCCTGCCATTCTGAAAAGGACCCATTTATCCCAACTCTCTGCATCATGTCTGCCAACTAGTTCTCTATCCACGTCAGTATATTACCCCCAATACCATGTGCTTTGATTTTGCACATCAATCTTTTGTGCGGGACCTTGTCAAAAGCCTTTTGAAAGTCCAAATACACCACATCCACTGGTTCTCCCTTGTCCACTCTGCTAGTTACATCCTCAAAAAATTCCAGAAGTCTTGTCAAGCATGATTTCCCTTTCATAAATCCATGCTGACTTGGACCGATCCTGTCACTGCTTTACAAATGTGCTGCTATTTCATCCTTAATAATTGATTCCAACATTTTCCCCACTACTGATGTCAGGCTAACCGGTCTATAAATACCCGCTTTCTCTCTCCCTCCTTTTTTAAAAAGTGGTGTTACATTAGCTACCCTCCAGTCCATAGGAACTGATCCAGAGTCGATAGACTGTTGGAAAACGATCACCAATGCATCCACTATTTCTAGGGCCACTTCCTTAAGTACTCTGGGATGCAGACTATCAGGCACCGGGGATTTATCAGCGTTCACTCCCATTAATTTCCCTAACACAATTTCCTACCGAATAAGGATATCCTTCAGTTCCTCCTTCTCACTAGACCCTCGGTCCCCTAGTACATCCGGAAGGTTATTTGTGTCTTCCTTCATGAAGACAGAACCAAAGTATTTGTTCAACTGGTCTGCCATTTCTTTGTTCCCCATTATAAATTCACCTGAATCCGACTGCAAGGGACCTATGTTTGTCTTCACTAATCTTTTTCTCTTCACATATCTATGGAAGCTTTTGCAGTCAGTTTTTATGTTCCTGGCAAGCTTCCTCTCGTATTTTATTTTCCCCTTCTTAATTAAACCCTTTGTCCTCCTCTGCTGAATTCTAAATTTCTCCCAGTCTTCAGGTTTGCTGCTTTTTCTGCCCAATTTATATCCCTCTTCCTTGGATTTAACACTATCCTTAATTTTCCTTGTTAGCCACGGTTGAGCCACCTTCCCCATTTTATTTTTATTCCAGACAGGGATGTACAATTGCTGAAGTTCATCCATGTGATCTTTAAATGTTTGCCATTGCCTATGCCCGTCAACCCTTTAAGTATCATTTGCCAGTCTATTCTAGCCAATTCACGCCTCAAACCATCGAAGTTACCTTTCCTTTAGTTCAGGACCCTAGTTTCTGAATTAACTGTGTCACTCTCCATCTTAATAAAGAATTCTACTATGTTATGGTCACTCTTCCCCAAGGGGCCTCGCACAACAAGATTGCTAATTAATCCCTTCTCAATACACATCACCCAGTCTAGGATGCCCAGCTCTCTAGTTGGTTCCTCGACATATTGGTCTCGAAAACCATCCCTAATACACTCCAGGAAATCCTCCTCCACCACATTATTACCAGTTTGGTTAGCCCAATCAATATGTAGATTAAACTCACCCATGATAACTGCTGTACCTTTATTGCATACATCCCTAATTTCTTGTTTGATGCTGTCCCCAACCTCACTACTTCTGTTTGGTGGTCTGTACACAACTCCCATTCGCGTTTTCTGCCCCTTAGTATTCCGTAGCTCCACCCATACCGATTCCACATCATCCAGGCTAATGTCCTTTCTTACTATTGCATTAATTTCCTCTTTCACCAGCAATGCCACCCCGCCTCCTTTTCCTTTCTGTCTATCCTTCCTAAATGCTGAATACCCCTGGATGTTGAGTTCCCAGCCTTTTTCACCCTGGAGCCAAGTCTTCGTGATGCCAATTACATCATACCCGTTAACTGCTATCTGCACAGTTAATTCGTCCAACTTATTCTGAATACTCCTCTCTTTGAGCCACAGTCCTTCAGTCTTGTCTTTCTAACACACTTTGCCCCTTTAGAATTTTGGTGTAATGTGGCCCTTTTTGCTTTTTGCCTTAGGTTTCTCTGCCCTCCACTTTTATTTTTCTTCTTTCTATCTTTTGCTTCTGCCCCCTTTCTACTTTCCTCTGTCTCCCTGCATAGGTTCCCCCTGCCATATTAGTTAACTCCTGCCCAACAGCATGAGCAAACACTCCCCCTAGGACATTGGATCCGTTCCTGCCCAGGTGCAGACCGTCCGGTTTGTACTGGTCCCACCTCCCCCAGAACCGGTTCCAATGCCCCAGGAATTTGAATCCCTCCCTTTTGCACCAGTCCTCAAGCCACGTATCCATGTGGGCTATCCTGCGATTCCTACTCTGACTAGCACGTGACACTTATAGCAATCTTGAGATTACTAATTTTGAGTTCCTACTTTTTAATTTAGCTCCTAGCTCCTAAATTCGTCTTGGAGGATCTCATCCCATTTTGTACCTATATTGTTGGTACCTATGTGCACCACGACAACTGGCTGTTCACTCTCCCTTTTCAGAATGTCCTGCACCTGCTCCGAGACATCCTTGACCCTTGCACCAAGGAGGCAACATCCCATCCTGGAGTCTCGGTTGCGGCCGCAGAAACGCCTATCTATTCCCCTTACAATCGAATCTCCTATCACTATAGCTCTCCCACTCTTTTTCCTGCCCTCCTGTGCAGCAGAGCCACCCACGGTGCCATGAACTTGGCTGCTGCTGCCCTCCCCTGATGAGTCATCCTCCCCCAACAGTACCCAAAGCGGTGTATCTGTTTTGCAGGGGAATGACCGCAGGGGACCCCTGCACTATCTTCCTTGCACTACTCTTTCTGTTGGTCATCCATTCCCTATCCGGCTGTGTACCCTTTGCCTGAGGTGAGACCAACTCACTTAACGTGCTATTCACGTCATTCTCATCATCGTGCCTGCTCCAGAGTGAATCCACCTTCAGCTCCAATACCGCAACGCGGTCTGTCAGGATCTGGAGGCGGATACGTTTTCTGCACACGTAATTGTCAGGGACACCGGAAGCGTCCCACATAGTACAGGAGGAGCATAACACGTGTCAGAGCTCTCCTGCCATGACTTAACCCTTAGATAAACTTAAATTAGCAACAACAATGCTAAATGTTACTTATTGATAAAGTAAAGTAAAAGAAAACTACTCACCAATCACCAGCCAATCACTTACCCCCTTGGCTGTGACGTCACCTTTCGATTTCTTTCTACTTCTTTTTGCCTTCTCTCCCTGCTGCAACTGCACCGGCTGGGCCTTATATGGGCCGTTCCCGAACTCCCGCACTGCTTCTCCTCAACAACTAACTCCCGACGACTCATGGACACTGGGCCTTATATGGGCCGCTCCCGAACTCCCGCACTGCCTCTCCTTGACAACAAACTCCCAACGACTCATGGACACTGGGCCTTATATGGGCCGCTCCCAAACTCCCGCACTGCCTCTCCTCAACAACGAACTCCCGACGACTCACGGACACTGCGATAAAGGACTACAGTCTTCACAGTTTAAGTACCATACCCTGCCTTGTGGAGTCATTAACAGAGAGCCTACATACACAATAAGCTGATTGGAAAAAGCCTGGCAATAAGCCAAAGAACCCCACTGAATAAGAAGTCAGTTGTGCCTCTTGAGTCACTGACTTTTATCACCATAAAACTGCCACTTAAGAGAACCAACCTGGAAGACCCAGCCAGATGAAGTGGGCCCATGAACACCAAGAGGCCCCTGATACAATCCATAGAAAGGTACCATTCCACCATACAATATATGGTCAATGATGGACAGGTAAAGACCCTCTGGTCCACCGAGCCTGTCCCACAAAATTGCCATACCTTGGTATCACAACATACACACTCCACCCCACCCAAACCATGTGATCTCCTGGGAGAGGCAAAAAAACAGATAAAATACCCAGGCCAATTTGGGGGGAAAAATCTGTGAAATTCCTCTCCTTAGGCGATCGAAGCGAGTCCAGAAGATCACGCTGGACTGTAATTCCCTGCAGTTCCTACCTTCTGTAAGAGGTGCTCTCCACCACAGCCAGAAACAATGGTTTACATTGATACTCAGAACACCATGCTTGTTATACATACCAGCCCTGTTTGTCTCAGATTTGTCTTGACACTAAAAGACTACAAATCTACACAATCACATTATCCAGCTAGATGTTCTCAACCATGGAACAGAGATCTCTCAGGCTGGTATCTAGTTATCTCTCAGAAATGCTCTTTCTATGGCCCGAAGTGCCTCCATTTTCATTTGTACCTGTGTAAAATTATCAACAGCAGGAAGCGACACATGAAGTGTGCTCAAACCCTGTTATTGCCCAAGCCCAAGGAAAATGGATGCTTCTCTAGTATGCAGATGCACAGAAAATTTCATCATAAAATGCCTCAAATACTAAGTGACAATGTCCAAAGTGCCACAACAGATGACAATTACCCACTAGCCCTTGTACTGAATCTACGTCAACATATGCACGTTCCCTACTGGGAATCTGCTGATTGTATTGGGTGATTCAACAAAATATTTTCTGGACATTGACTGGTTGCTAAAGTTCACACAAGTTCATCCTTTAATGGTACGAAGTCTGTCTTGCTTACTACATTACATTCTAACTTGGGAAGGTAAATCTGTGTTGCGCTTAAGCCATCAGTAACATCGAAAGATTCATGAATATACCCCAAAAAAGCTCTTTGCACTGCTGTGGTAAAAGGGAATTTTTTGAGGATGTTTCCAGTAGAGTGGACAAGGGAGAACCTGTTGATGTGGTGTATTTGGACTTTCAGAAGGCTTTCGACAAGGTCCCACACAAGAGATTAATGTGCAAAGTTAAAGCACATGGGATTAGGGATAGTGTGCTGACGTGGATTGAGAACTGGTTGGCAGACAGGAAGCAAAGAGTAGGAGTAAATGGGTACTTTTCAGAATGGCAGGCAGTGACTAGTGCGATACCGCAAGGTTCTGTGCTGGGGCCCCAGCTGTTTACACTGTACATTAATGATTTAGACGAGGGGATTAAATGTAGTATCTCTAAATTTGCGGATGACACTAAGTTGGGTGGCAGTGTGAGCTGCGAGGAGGATGCTATTAGGCTGCAGAGTGACTTGGATAGGTTAGGTGAGTGGGCAAATGCATGGCAGATGAAGTATAATGTGGATAAAGGTGAGGTTATCCACTTTGGTGGTAAAAACAGAGAGACAGACTATTATCTGAATGGTGACAGATTAGGAAAAGGGGAGGTGCAATGAGACCTGGGTGTCATGGTACATCAGTCATTGAAGGTTGGCATGCAGGTACAGCAGACGGTTAAGAAAGCAAATGGCATGTTGGCCTTCATAGCGAGGGGATTTGAGTACAGGGGCAGGGAGGTGTTGCTACAGTTGTACAGGGCCTTGGTGAGGCCACACCTAGAGTATTGTGTAGAGTTTTGGTCTCCTAACTTGAGGAAGGACATTCTTGCTATTGAGGGAGTGCAGCGAAGGTTCACCAGACTGATTCCCGGGATGGTGGGACTGACATATCAAGAAAGGCTGGATCAACTGGGCTTGTATTCACTGGAGTTCAGAAGAATGAGAGGGGATCTCAGAGAAACGTTTAAAATTCTGACGGGTTTAGACAGGTTAGATGCAGGAAGAATGTTCCCAATGTTGGGGAAGTCCAGAACCAGGGATCACAGTCTAAGGATAAAGGGTAAGCCATTTAGGACCGAGATGAGGAGAAATTTCTTCACCCAGAGAGTGGTGAACCTGTGGAATTCTCTACCATGGAAAGTTGTTGAGGCCAATTCACTAAATATATTCAAAAAGGAGTTAGATGTAGTCCTTACTAGGGGGATCAAGGGGTATGGCGAGAAAGCAGGAATGGGGTACTGAAGTTGCATGTTCAGCCATGAACTCATTGAATGGTGGTGCATGCTCTAAGGGCCGAATGGTCTACTCCTGCACCTATTTTCTATGTTTCTATGGAACACCTTGAATTAAGAACTGCATAAGTCTCTCAGAAACTACGAGCAATGGGATTATTCGCCAGATCCTTACAGATTAAACTTCCCATTTTAGCCAAAGTTGGTGTGATCCTGATAATGGCAGAAATACAGATCTCGAAAGTAACAATGAAAAGATAGACCAATGGATCCTTTTGTGTTGTTAAGAATCTACAACAACATAAGAACTTTTTAACATCCTCTCTCAAGTGTAAACTTTACTACTGTGCAAACTAATCTCTTACCTTATCTCCTCTCTGCTCCCCTCCTTCGCTGACTCTTCCTGCTCCAGATGTGTCAGCCAGTTTATGATATGCCCGAGTTGTCAATGTTGAGGTGTGTGATTATCAGAGAAGTCACTATGAGAGCTCATTTGCTGGCAGCATTTTGACAACACTGAGCAATCACAGCACGGAGAGAAGCCCATGATCGAATCCAATGGAGGAACAGGCTCGAGAGGCTGAATGGCTGTTCCTATTGAATTCCCAAGATCAGAGGCTGGTGTCTTCATGCCTGGTGGAGAGATTTCCCTTTACAAACAACTTCTGATACATTCACTTACAACTGCATTATCTCCCATCAGGCATTGCAGAAGGACACAAAAAATCTGCAAAAGGACATAGACAGGCGAAGTGAGTGGGCAAAAATTTGGCAGATGGAGTACAATGTTGGAAAATGTGAGGTCATGCACTTTGTCAGAAAAAAATCAAAGAGCAAGTTATTATTTAAATGGAGAAAGATTGCAAAGTGCTGCAGTTACAGCGGGACCTGGGGGTACTTGTGCATGAAACACAAAAGGATAATATGCAGGTACAGCAAGTGATCAGGAAGGCCAATGGAATCTTGGCCTTTATTGCAAAAGGGATGGAGTATAAAAGCAGGGAAGTCTTGCTACAGTTATACAGGGTATTGGTGAGGCCACACCTGGAGTACTGCGTGCAGTTTTGGTTTCCATATTTACAAAAGGATATACTTGCTTTGGAGGCAGTTCAGAGAAGGTTCACAGGGTTGATTCTGGAGATGAGGGGGTTGACTTATGAGGAAAGGTTGAGTAGGTTGAGCCTCTACTCACTGGAATTCACAAGAATGAGAGGTGATCTTATCGAAACATACAAGATTATGAGGGGGCTTGACAAGCAGAGAGGATGTTTCAAGTGATGGGGGAGACTAGAACGAGAGGGCATAATCTTAGAATAAGGAGTTGCCCATTTAAAACTGAGATGAGGAGAAATGAGGAGAGATGAGGTGATCATTTTCCAACAGTCTATCGACTCTGGATCAGTTCCTATGGATTGGAGGGTAGCTAATGTAAAACCACTTTTTAAAAAAGGAGGGAGAGAAAACAGGGAATTATAGACTGACATCGGTTGTGGGGAAAATGTTGGAATCAATTATTAAAGATGTAATAGAACGCATTTGGAAAGCAGTGACAGGATCGGTCCAAGTCAGCATGGATTTATGAAAGGGAAATCATGCTTGACAAATCTTCTAGAATTTTCTGAGGATGTAACTAGTAGAGTGGACAAGGGAGAACCAGTGGATGTGGTGTATTTGGACTTTCAAAAGGCTTTTGACAAGGTCCCACACAAGAGATTAGTGTGCAAAATTAAGGCACATGGTATTGGAGGTAATGTATTGACGTGGATAGAGAACTGGTTGGCAGACAGGAAGCAAAGAGTGGGAATACATGGGTCCTTTTCAGAATGGCAGGCAATGACTAGTGGGGTACCTCAAGGTTCAGTGCTGGGGCCCCAGCTAGAAACAATATACATTAATGAATTAGACAAAGGAATTGAATGTAATATCTCCAAGTTTGCAGTGACACTAAGCTGGGTGGCGGTGTGAGCTGTGAGGAGGATGCTAAGAGGCTGCAGGGTGATTAGACAGGTTAGGTGAGTGGACAAATGCATGGCAGATGCAGTATAATGTAGATAAATGTGAGGTTACCACGTTGGTGGCAAAAACAGCAAGGCAGAATATTATCTGAATGGTGACAGATTAGGAAAAGGGGAGGTGCAATGAGACCTGGGTGTAATGATTCATCAGTGAATTAAAAGTTGGCTTGCAGGTACAGCAGGCGGTAAAGAAGGCAAATGGCATGTTGGCCTTCATAGTGAGAGGATTTGAGTATAGGAGTAGGAAGGTCTTATTGCAGTTGTACAGGGCCTTGGTGAGGCCACACCTTGAATATTGTGCACAGTTTTAGTCTCCTAATCTGAGGAAGGACATTCTTGCTATTGAGGGAGTGTAGCGAAGGTTCACCAGACTGATTCTCGGGAAGGCAGGACTGACATATGAAGAAAGACTGGATCGACTAGGCTTATACTCACTGGAATTTAGAAGAATGAGAGGGGATCTCATAGAAGCATATAAAATTCTGACAGAATTGGACAGGTTAGATGCAGGAAGAATGTTCCCAATGTTGGGGAAGTCCAGAACCAGGGGTCATAGTCATAAGGGGTAAACCATTTAGGACCGAGATGAGGAGAAACGTCTTCACTCAAGAGAATTGCGAACCTCTGGAATTCTCTACCACAGAACATTATTGGTATTCAAAAGGGAGTTAGATATGGCCCTTATGGCTAAAGGGATCAAGGGGTATGGAGAGAAAGCAGGAAAGGGTTACTGAGGGAATGATCAGCCATGATCTTATTGAATGGTGGTGAAGGCTCGAAGGGCCAATGGCCTGCTCCTGTACCTATTTTCTATGTTTCAATGTTTCTTCTCTCAGAGGGTTGTAAATCTGTGGAAGTCGCTGCCTCAGAGAGCTGTGGAAGCTGGGACATTGAATAAATTTAAGACAGAAATGGACAGTTTCTTAAAAGTTAAGGGAATAAGAACATAAGAACATAAGAACATAAGAATTAGGAACAGGAGTAGGACATCTAGTCCCTCGAGCCTGCTGTGCCATTCAGTAAGATCATGGCTGATCTGGCCGTGGACTCAGCTCCACTTACCCGCCCGCTCCCCGTAACCCTTAATTCCCTGATTGGTTAAAAATCTATCTATCTATGACTTGAATACATTCAATGAGCTAGCCTCAACTGCTTCCTTAGGCAGAGAATTGCACAGATTCACAATCCTCTGGGAGAAGAAATTCCTTCTCAACTCGGTTTTAAATTGGCTCCCCCGTATTTTGATGCTGTGCCCCCTAGTTCGAGTCTCCCCGACCAGTGGAAACAACCTCTCCGCCTCTATCTTTCATTATTTTAAATGTTTCTATAAGATCACCCCTCATCCTTCTGAACTCCAACAAGTAAAGACCCAGTCTACTCAATCTATCATCATAAGATAACCCCCTCATCTCCGGAATCAGCCTAGTAAATCGTCTCTGTACCCTCTCCAAAGCCAGTATATCCTTTCTTAAGTAAGGTGACCAAAATTGCACGCAACCAGGTGCGGCCTTACCAATACCCTATACAGTTGCAGCAGGACCTCCCTGCTTTTGTACTCCATCCCTCTCGCAATGAAGGCCAACATTCCATTCGCCTTCCTGATTACCTGCTGCACCTGCAAACTAACTTTTTGGGATTCATGCACAAGGACCCCCAGGTCCCTCTGCACTGCAGCATGTTATAATTTCTCCCTATTCAAATAATATTCCCTTTTACTGTTTTTTTTTCCAAGGTTGATGACCTCACATTTTCCGACATTGTATTCATCTGCAAAACCTTAGCCCATTCGCTTAACCTAGCTAAATCTCTTTGCAGCCTCTCTGTGTCCTCTGCACAACCCACTTTCCCACTAATCTTTGTGTCATCTGCAAATTTTGTTACACTACACTCTGTCCCCTCTTCCAGGTCTTCTATGTATATTGTAAACAGTTGTGGTCCCAGCAACGATCCCTGTGGGAATATTCCCTAAGGGAATAACATTTACTTTAGTCACTCTTTTCCGTTTTATATATCTGTAAAAGCTTTTACTATCTGTTTTTATGTTTTGCGCAAGTTTACCTTCGTAATCTATCTTTCCTTTCTTTATTGCTTTTTTAGCCATTCTTTGCTGTTGTTTAAAATTTTCCCAATCTTCTAGTTTCCCACTAACCTTGGCCACCTTATACGCATTGGTCTTTGATTTGATACTCTCCTTTATTTGCTTGGTTATCCACGGCTGGTTATCCCTTCTCTTACCGCCCTTCTTTTTCACTGGAATCCACCCTTCTTTTTTCACTGGAATAAGAGGTTATGGGGAGCGGGCAGGGAAGTGGAGCTGAGTCCATGATCAAACCAGTCATGATCTTATTGAATGGTGGAGCAAGCTCGAGGGGCCGTATGGCCTACTCCTGCTCCTATTTCTTATGTTCTTATGTACACGTGCAGTAGAGTTTGAGTGATGGTGGAACCAGCCATGGCTCTTGTTGGCTCTGTCTGGAAGGGGAATGATTACAATGTGCATACTGCAGGCCATCCAGCACACTGCTACTCGGCCCAGATGGAATTTGCAAAGGGTAAAGTATATTCTGTGCATGGTTTTGAATTGGTCCTCTCTCATTCGGATGCAGGTGGAGGTTGTGGTGATTTTTCTCCATGTATTTCCAGTCTCCTCTTGTTGGTGGCTAATTGAAGTTTTACTCCCATGCACCTGGTAGATTTACATGCAGCGCAAGGCATAGATATGTCGGCAGGGCTTTTCTAGGCTTCAGACAGCTCTTCCTAGACATGTTGGTTTACACTGTATCTTGTGGAGAACATTCGCTCCCTACAGGAAGTCGTCATGTTGTAGGATATGGACTTATTGATAGCTGCTGTAAGATCATGATTTAGTACCTTTGGAATAACATAATCATCTCAACTGTGATCCTTCATGTGTGAGCCTAGAAATTAATGTTGGCAGGACATTCGACCGTGAGTGAGTATTCACATAAACCCAATAAAGGTCCACACATCTAATGATCAGGAACTGGGACCCTGACTGATTGATTATTTTCCCTTCTCCCTAGATGAAGGCCATTGAAGCCAATGACAGTCCTGGCCAAGATTAGGTAATTCAGCAAGAATCTCCATTGTCTGTTAACTTCAATACAATACCACGACCTACATGTATCATTGAACTGTTCCAAATGCCTTCATTTTCATTCTTAGAGTTAACTCCATATATTATATGTAGAGGTTATTGTGATGAAATTCTCCGCAAAAATAACATTATTTTGAATGTTTAAGAACTGTGCTCAGTTGGATGACACAGTGATTAATCATGACCTACTGATGATGAAGCTGAGATGCATTACAGACAAGGTTCTGCAGATTTTAATTTGGACTCAAAGTCTTTCCAAGTACTGAAATACTGCCATAACCTTTTACAGAGCACCACAGGGTATCTCTTACTCAAACTAGGATAGTGACAAAGAGCCGCATTATCCCAGAGTGTGACGGCCTCCAGTGGAGGTAACCCAATGGGTTTCTCACCCCACCATGTTGGTGCGTGCCAGCTGAATTTTTAAGATTGCACTTAATCACTTTGAACTTAATGTGAATTCCGAGAAGAGAATGGGTGTTTGAGGAATCATTTGTAAGAAAACCAGAAATGTGTGAGGCCTTTTCCTTTTTTATTAGTAAAAGACAAAATGATTTATTCAAACTGAAGAGGTGCCTTTTTCTTCCAGTCTTTTCATTAGGTCCTTAATCAAACAGCATGTTCCACTTGGCTCGGTGTATGTATCTAGAGATCGTCTGGCACCTTCAATATACTTGGGATTTGTTAAATAATATTCTGGAATATGCCAGCTGCAGACCAGATCTCAAGGTTCAATATTTTCTGTCGTTCGGAGCCCAATGTGAGTGGAGAATATCAATGGACTCACCTTGCTGTGGTTATAACTCACCTTCAGATCTAGATTGGACAATGCACATGATCCATTTACCTCAGCAACAATTCTATCCAGCGTTGCCATGCTATATTGCTCTATTTGATCATTTTGTTGGTCATATGCATTTCCTCACAGAGTGGGTTATCATTATTTTTGATTTTGGTACGCTCACCGATGGTAGAGCGAATAATTTGCTGCAGAAAATGGTTGTTCTCACTCGGGATACATTCTCACTAACTCCAAGGGAGATGGATTTTCTAGTCTTTTGCATTCCGTTTTTCGGCCCGGAGGGGCAACAATGGTGACGGCGAGATCTTCTGGGCAGGCGGACAGCCTCCAGCACCCCATGGGGATTTTTGGGGCCGGTTTTGCGGGGGGCGGGTGGGGGGAACAGTACCACCAGGAAGAGCTGCACAGTGTGCCACGCCTCTGGCGCACTTTTTGTGTCCCTCCCGCCCTGCAGCGCCCCCTGCTGTATCCGCCTGTAAATACGGGTGGTCCAACCTATACTGACTGCAGAGAGGTAAATAATACCATCCTAAGGTCAGTGTCATTGTTTTTTCGTGTAATTTTTATGTTGTAGTGACGTGGGCTGTGTATTGGGAGTGTTTTTGTGGGGGGTTTCAGGTTTTTTCTATCTCCCCAGGCCTCGGAGGGTTCCCAGGCAGGGTCTTTAGCTCGGGATTTTCCCACGCTAATGCCCTAAGAGAAATGTACAACGCCTCCCCAGACTCCGGGCCCAGCCGCCCAATTTTGCTGACTGAGGAGCAAACTATTCCCGGACACAAACTTTACCGCTTGCCGCCATTACTGCCCCGAAATCATCAAAGCCCAAAATGCAGCCCCAAAACTTGGTATGTGAACTCATTGTACTTGGAAAGTAAATAGCTCCACACTTGCTAAATACAGAAATCCACAGATATCAGCTGCCACACATCGCTGGATCTGACAACTGATGAACCCAAGTGGTAAGATTACATTCACCTCCAGTTATATTATTTTCCATTGGCACTTTTAGTGGGCTTTTTATTTTCTTTCCATGAGAATGGGGATTTATGAAATCGTTATGCATCAGGCTGGATGGATTCATCCATGGGTGCTTTCATTTGCACTTACGTTTACTGAAGCCTTCAAAGATATTTGGAAATCCCTTGCATGCTTCATTAGCAATGTTGCTTTCCTTCATTTTATTGCTTATACTGAGCAACTGCAGCTCCTTCCTGCACAATGGACCCATCCTTCACAATGTATACTTCACCAGTTCTGCCTGTGTTATTGCTGTGATCTGACTGAACATCGAGAAAAGGGTGCAAGACCAAATGGGAAAAGGTGCACTGAGATTTTCTGTGGTCTCAATTTAGATCTGCAATCATGAATAGTGTCAACCATTCACTAATACACTACAATCTATGGCACAGTCGTTGCATCTTTATGTGACATGGGGACTAACCTTTTCTCCAATCTTTGCTTTATTATGAAACCAATGTTCCAGATTTAGCAAGTTTTGTCCCTTTTTTGCTGCCCTGCTCTTGTGCTACCATCTCAGTTCTCTGATACTTTTCGTCCACAGGTGGCGAGAAGAAAAATGATTCTCTGCCCAACAAGATTTACACGACTTTCCCTTTCCTCGACATTAACCCCGTGCACCGCTGCAGCAATAACATTCCTTGCCTTATGCTTTGATAACCACTTGTCTTCTGTTGTTTAAAATGTAACTTCTTGAGCAACTTTAGGCTTGCTCACGTCTGCCCCTGTATTCTCCGATAGTTCAGTTGACATCACGAAATTCAACATTTTATTCCGGACATGTTATTTCTTAATGGATGTCAGTGCAATTTCTTTGACATACAACCTTTAATAAACTGCCTTTGGAGTTACTACAACAACAGCATACTTTTATATAGCCCCAATAAATTAGAGCTAGTGGAACAATTAGGAGAGGTGACTGAAAACTTGCTCAAAAAGATGGATTTGAAGAAGATTTTTATACATGGAGAGAAGTAAAGAGACAAAGGATTGCAATTCCAGACAGTAGGCTGAGGTGGTGATAGGTTGTGTCATCAGTGGAGGAGCAAAGGGGGAAAGATGCACGTAAGGCCAGAGCCAGAGGACTGAGGGCTGCAGGAACATCCATAAGGTTGGAAAGCTGGGGTGGGATAAAGGCTATGGAGGGAATGGGAGATATGGATCAGAATATCAACTCAATATATCTCGGATAGTGTAGGGCAGCAAGGACAGGGGTGAAAGGGAGATGGGCTTAGTGTTGGATGGTGTACAAGCAGCTGCAAATTGGACAATTTGAGGTTTATGGAGGGTGGAGGATAGACATTGAACAGATCAAGTATAAAGGTAAAGAAAGCAGAGATAATGGTATTGGCTGTGGAGGGAGTGAGTGGCCAACATTGCAGAGATGGATCTGAGCAATCTTAGTAATAGATAGGATACAGGCTTTGAAACGCAAACTGGAAGCTAAGGTTTCCTTTGGTCTAACTCAACCTGAATGAGTGGCTGGGGTGTGGAGGGGGGAGGTGTGGGGAGTAGCTTTATAGGATGGGGATGAAAAATGATGCCATCTCAATGTTCAATTACGATCTATATTCTGAAACTCAGACTGGACTGTAAACTTTCTGAATATACCACATTTCATGAAGCTGATTAAAGAGGATCGTTTCATATGTAGTGATTTGTTGGGGCACAAATTGTAGTAAATTTCCACTCTTACCATCTGGGCACACTAGGCATTGTCTGGACAAAGCGTAGAAAGGACAGTCAGGCAGGGAGGGTTTGCACACTGGGAACAGGATCAGCCTGAGTCTCCATCCATTGAAATTAAGGAAAGACAATCCATTTGGTTCTGTTAGGGACGGGCAAACCTCCAGCCAGATTTCTGTGCTCCACTCAGGTAATGCTTAGTGCTCAGGGCATGTAGACAAAAGTCTACCCCAAGGAGTTTCCATTTCTGGTTTGGTTCCGTTATGATTGTCATTCACTCCGGTGTCAGTTGGGAGGGAGCCGCACCTGTTGAGAGCACATATTGGAAATTCAAGCACATGTGGGTGTTGGGCAAGGTCAAGATCTCGCTGGGCTGTGTTGGCCTTGAGAAAAAAAAAAAGTTGCATTTAAATAGTGTCTGTAACAACCAACGAAGCACTTTCGAAGTGTAGACACGATTGTAATATAAAAAATATGGCAGCCAATTTGTGCACAGCAAGGTCCCACAAAGAGTAATGAGATACTGACCAGATAATCTGTTTTTTTTAGTGACATTGGTTGAGGGATAAATATTGGCCAGGACACAGGGCAGAACTCCCCTGCTCTTCTTGAAAGTAGTGCTGTGGGATCTTTTACATCTAGCTGATAGGGCAGACAGGCTGCAGTTTAACATCTCATTCGAAAGGCAGCACCTTCGACAGTGCAGCACTCCCTCAGCTCTCAGCAGCAAAATCAGGAAGCGCTTTTCCTCACAGAGGGGAGTAGAAATGCCCCAAAAGGGCTACGGATGCTTGAGACAATTGGAGCTTTCAAGACTGAGATTTCATTAGGTAAGAGTACCCAGGGATATGGAGCAAGATGGGGAAATGGAGTGGAGGGGAAGATCACCATGATCTAATTGACAGGCGGAGTATGCCCAAGGTTTTGAACGGCCTACTCCTTTCCGAATATTCGTAGGAAAGATCACGGAGGGTGGCCTGTCGATCAAAATCACGGCAAACATCAGCTCCTTCAGGACAGGAGGGGCGAGAATTGGTGGGCAGAAGCAGACTCTTGCTTCAGGTGGTAAACCTGGGAGATTATCTACTCTTGCACTCCTGACACGTATCACTTCCTACGATTTTCCATCCATCAACACCCGTGGGCTCGGGGGGCACAGTTTGATGATGTGCCCTCTCAGCTTCTGTCAGGAGTGCCAAAGTGGGAAATCTGATGAATTCTTTTGGTTCCAAAGGATGTGAAGTAGGCCGGGGAAAACAAGCAGCAAACGTCCATCAAATTCCTTTCCCAGAGCTTGCGAATGCTGAGCGCACGCAGGCACAAATTTCAGATAATCCTTTTAAAGAAAAAACAGGTCGTGCTGGAAAGTTAAATGCAAACTGAAAGTGGGCCTTTATTTTTCCACAGGGAGACTTAATTGAACACGTGAAAGGATTTCTCGGAGGCTGAATGTACTTCAGGATCTTTCTAAAGATCCTAAAATACCAACAGTCAAATTAAGGTTTCAAAATCTCACGCTGCACAGTAAAACTGTCAAATTAGAATGCGTGGGGAGCTCAGTTGTCCCGTGTGGGCTGGTATAGTCAGTTAAGGATATTAACAAGATTGTTATTCAAAGCATTTGCTGCTTACCCTCTGAAGTCAGAAAGCCTCCAAAGTTTTGCTATTTTCATTTGTCCTTGTTTATGGGATGGGTCTGCGTCTACTTTCGTTGTCCTCATGCTGTTGCAATGCTCACTGCCATGTTCCACCTCGCACTCAACAAGCTCCCCGCTGGAGAGGAACTAAACTACAGAATCAGTGGGAACCTGTTCAACCTTCGTCGTCTCCAGGTCAAGGCCGTCCCAACCTCTGTCGTCGAGCTACATTACGCGGACGACGGATGCGTCTGCACACATTCAGAGACTGAATTCCAAGTCATAGTCAACATCTTCACTGAGGCGTATGAAAGCATAGGCCTTACACCAAACATCCGTAAGACAAAGGTACTTCACCAGACTGTCCCGACCACACAGAACTGCCCCGCCCCGAGTCATCAAGATCCACGGCGCGGCACTGGACAACGTGGACCACTTTGCATACATAGAAACATAGAAAGTAGGAGTAGGCCATTCGGCCCTTCGAGCCTGCACCACCATTCAACATAATCATGGCTGATCATGCAACTTCAGTACCCCATTCCTGCTTTCTCTCCATACCCCTTGATCCTTTTAGCGGTAAGGGCCATATCTAACTCCATTTTGAATATATCTAACGAACTGGCCTCAACAACTCTCTGCGGCAGGGAATTCCATGGGTTAGCAACTCTCTGAGTGAAGAAGTTTCTCCTCATCTTGGTCCTAAATGGCTTATCCCTTATCCTTAGACTGTGACCCCTGGTTCTGGACGTCCCCAACATCGGGAACACTCTGCCTGAATCTAACCTGTACAGTCCCGTCAGAATTTTATACGTTTCTATGAGACCCTCTCTCATCCTTCTAAACTCCAGTGAATACAGGTCCAGTCGATCCAGTCTCTCCTCATATGTCAGTCCCGCCATCCTAGGAATCAGACTGGTGAACCTTCGCTGCACTCCCTCAATAGCAAGAATGTCCTTCCTCAGATTAGGAGACCAAAACTGAACACAATATTCCAGGTGAGGCCTCACCAAGGCCCTGTACAACTGCAGTAAGACCTCCCTGCTCCTATACTCAAATCCCCAAGCTATGAAGGCCAACATACCATTTGCCTTCTTCACCGCCTGCTGTACCTGCATGCCAACTTTCAATGATTGATGTACTATGACACCCAGGTCTGGTTGCACCTCCCCTTTTCCTAATCTGCCGCCATTCAGATAACATTCTGTCTTCATGTTTTTGCTACCACAGTGGATAGCCTCACATTTATCCACATTATACTGCATCTGCCATGCATTTGCCCACTCACCTAACCTGTCCAAGTCACTCTGCAGCCTCTTAGCATCCTCCTCACAGCTCACACTGCCACCCAGCTTAGTGTCATCTGCAAACTTCATCTAAATCATTGATGTATATTGTAAAGAGCTGGGGTCCCAGCACTGTGCCCTGCGGCACTCCACTAGTCACTGACTGCCATTCTGAAAAGGACCTGTTTATCCCGACTCTGCTTCCTGGCTGCCAACCAGTTCTCTATCCACGTCAATACATTACCCCCAATACCATTTGCTTTAATTTTGCACACCAATCTCTTGTATGGGACCTTGTCAAAAGCCTTTTGAAAGTACAAATATACCACATCCACTGGTTCTCCCTTGTCCACTCTACTAGTTACATCCTCAAAAAATTCTAGAAGATTTGTCAAGCATGATTTCCCTTTCATAAATCCATGCTGACTTGGACCGATCCTGTCACTGCTTTGCAAGTGCGCTGCTATTTCATCTTTAATAATTGATTGCAACATTTTCCCCACTACTGATGCCAGGCTAACCGGTCTATAATTACCCGTTTTCTCTCTCCCTCCTGTTTTAAATAGTGCTGTTACATTAGCTACCCTCCAGTCCATAAAAACTGATCCAGAGTCGATAGACTGTTGGAAAATAATCACCAACGTTAGTGTCCTTGACCAGGCCAACATCCCCAGCATCGAAGCACTGACCACACTTGACCAACTGCACTGGGCAGGCCACATTGTTCTCATGCCTGACACAAGACTCCCAAAGCAAGTGCTCTACTCGAAACTCCTACACGGCAAGCGAGCCCCAGCTGGGCAGAGGAAACGTTTCAAGGATACCCACAAAGCCTGCTTGATATAATGCAACATCCCCACTGACATCTGGGAGTCCCTGGCCAAAGACCGCCCTAAGTGGAGGAAGTGCATCTGGGAGGGCGCTGAGCACCTCGAGTCTCGTCGCCGAGAGCATGCAGAAATCACGCGCAGGCAGCGGAAGGAGCGTGCGGCAAACCAGTCCCACCCTCCCCTTCTCTCAACCACTGTCTGTCCCACCTGTGACAGAGACTGTTATTCCCATATTGGACTGTTCAGTCACCTAAGAACTCATTTTTAGAGTGGAAGCAAATCTTTCTTGATTTCGAGGGACTGCCTATGATGATGATGATGGTGATACTGTTGGGGGTCTGTCTGATTCACTACATATGGTTGTATCTACATCTCATCTCTATAACTGCCCAAATCAGACCTCTGAAATAAGACCTCTTTTCCTTGCCATTCAGCTGATTATATCATAGGCAGTCCCTCGAAATCGAGGAAGACTTGCTTTCACTCTAAAAGTGAGTTCTCAGGTGACTGTACAGTCCAATACCCCGTATTACAGTCTCTGTCACAGACAGTGGTTGGAGGAAAGGTGGGTGGGGAGTCTGGTTTGCTGCATGCTCCTTCCGCTGCCTGCGCTTGGTTTCTGCATGCTCTCGGCGATGAGACTAGAGGTGTTTAGCGCCCTCCCGGATGCTCTTCCTCCACTTAAGGCGGTCTTTGGCCAGGGACTCCCAGGTATCGGTGGGGATGTTTCTCTTTATTAAGGAGGCTTTGAGGGTGCCCTTGAAACGTTTCTTCAGCCTACCTGGGGATCACTTGCCGTGAAGGAGCTCCGAGTGGAGCCTGCCACTAGACTCATTGCCAGGATCTGATCTGAAACTCCCTACCACACCCCACTGTGCAGTATTAGGTGTGTGTTAAGTGCCTTGTGGTGCTGCCAATCCAAATACATTATACCCACACAAATTCTTGCCACATCTGGTTAATCAAAGGTCACAATGTACCAGAGATATTTGCAGTGAGGAATTGTTGCACTCCACGTACGGTGATGATTCCAGTTGTAGGGTTATTTATATTAGCTGCTCGTGCTCTGCAAAGTCACTCCTCAGTTTATGAAATTTTGATTCCAAACTTCAATACAACATTAGAAACATAGAAATATAGAAACATAGAAAGTAGGTGCAGGAGTAGGCCATTCGGCCCTTCGAGCCTGCAGCACCATTCAATAAGATCATGGTTGATCATTCCCTCAGTACCCCTTTCCTGCTTTCTCTCCATACCCCTTGATCCCTTTAACCATAAGGGCCATATCTAACTCCCTCTTGAATATATCTAACAAACTGGCATTAACAACTCTATGCGGTAGAGAATTCCACAGGTTCACAATTCTCTGAGTGAAGAAGTTTCTCTTCATCTCGGTCCTAAATAGCTTACCCCTTATCCTTCGACTGTGACCCCGGGTTCTGGACTTCCCCAACATCGGGAACATTCTTCCTGCATCTAACCTGTCCAGTCCCGTCAGAATTTTATATGTTTCTATGAGATCCCCTCTCATTCTTCAAAACTCCAGTGTATACAGGCCCAGTCGATCCAGTCTCCACTCATATGTCAGTTCTGCCATCCCGGGAATCAGTTTGGTGAACCTTCGCTGTACTCCCTCAATAGCAAGAACGTCCTTCCTCAGATTAGGAGACTAAAACTGAACACAATATTCCAGGTGAGGCCTCACCAAGGCCCTGTACAACTGCAGTAAGACCTCCCTGCTCCTATACTCAAATCCTCTCGCTGTGAAACATAGAAACATAGAAAATAGGTGCAGGAGTAGGCCATTCAGCCCTTCTAGACTGCACCGCCATTCAATGAGTTCATGGCTGGACATGCAATTTCAGTACCCGCTTCCTGCTTTCTCGCCATACCCCTTGATCCCCCGAGTCGTAAGGACTTCATCTAACGCCCTTTTGAATATATTTAGTGAATTGGCCTCAATAACTTTCTGTGGTAGAGAATTCCACAGGTTCACCACTCTCTGCGTGAAGAAGTTTCTCCTCATCTCGGCCCTAAATGGCTTCCCCCTTATCCTTAGACTGTGACCCCTGGTTCTGGACTTCCCTAACATTGGGAACATTCTTCCTGCCTCTAACCTGACTAAACCCGTCAGAATTTTAAACGTTTATGAACTCCAGTGAATACAAGCCCAGTTGATCCAGTCTTTCTTGATAGGTCAGTCCCACCATCCCGGGAATCAGTCTGGTGAACCTTCGCTGCAGTCCCTCAATAGCAAGAATGTCCTTCCTCAAGTTAGGAGACCAAAACTGTACACAATACTCCAGGTGTGGCCTCAACAAGGCCCTGTACAACTGTAGCAACACCTCCCTGCCCCTGTACTCAAATCCCCTCGCTATGAAGGCCAACATGCCATTTGCTTTCTTAACCGCCTGCTGTACCTGCATGCCAACCTTCAATGACTGATGTACCATGACACCTAGGTCTCGTTGCACCTCCCCTTTTCCTAATCTGTCACCATTCAGATAATAGTCTGTCTCTCTGTTTTTACCACCAAAGTGGATAACCTCACATTTATCCATATTATACTTCATCTACATTTGCCCAGTCACCTAACCTATCCAAGTCACTCTGCAGCCTCATAGCATCCTCCTCGCAGCTCACACTGCCACCCAACTTAGTGTCATTCGCAAATTTGGAGATACTACATTTAATCCCCTCGTCTAAATCATTAATGTACAATGTAAACAGCTGGGGCCCCAGCACAGAACCTTGCGGTACCCCACTAGTCACTGTCTGCCATTCTGAAAAGTACTCATTTACTCCTACACTTTGCTTCCTGTCTGACAACCAGTTCTCAATCCACGTCAGCACACTACCCCCAATCCCATGTACTTTAACTTTGCACATTAACCTCTTGTGTGGGACCTTGTCGAAAGCCTTCTGAAAGTCCAAATATACCACATCAGCTGGTTCTCCCTTGTCCACTCTACTGGAAACATCCTCAAAAAATTCCAGAAGATTTGTCAAGCATGATTTCCCGTTCACAAATCCATGCTGACTTGGACCTATCATGTCATCTCTTTCCAAATGCGCTGCTATGACATCCTTAATAATTGATTCCATCATTTTATCCACTACCGATGTCAGGCTGACCGGTCTATAATTCCCTGTTTTCTCTCTCCCTCCTTTTTTAAAAAGTGGGGTTACATTGGCTTCCCTCCACTCGATAGGAACTGATCCAGAGTCAATAGACTGTTGGAAAATGATCACCAATAAATCCGCTATTTCTAGGGCCACTTCCTTAAGTACTCTGGGATGCAGACTATCAGGCCCTGGGGATTTATCGGCCTTCAATCCCATCAATTTCCCTAACACAATTTCCTGACAAATAAGGATTTCCTTCAGTTCCTTCTTCTCGCTAGACCCTCGGTCCCCTAGTATTTGCAGAAGGTTATATGTGTTTCCTTCATGAAGACAGAACCAAATTATTTGTTCAATTGGTCTGCCATTTCTTTGTTCCCCATTATAAATTCACCTGATTCTGATTGCAAGGGACCTACGTTTGTCTTCACTAATCTTTTTCTCTTCACATATCTATAGAAGCTTTTGCAGTCAGTTTTTATGTTCCCAGCAAACTTCCTCTCATATTCTATTTCCCCCCTCCTAATTAACCCCTTTGTCCTCGTTTGCTGAATTCTAAATTTCTCCCAGTCCTCAGGTTTGCTGCTTTATCTGGCCAATTTATATGCCTCTTCCTTAGATTTAACACTATTCCTAATTTCCCTTAGCCACGGTTGAGCCACCTTCCCCATTTTATTTTTACCCCAGACAGGGATGTACAATTGTTGAAGTTCATCCATGTGATCATTAAATGTTTGCCATTGCCTATCCACCGTCAACCCTTTAAATATAATTTGCCAGTCTATTCTAGCCAATTCACGTCTCATACCATCGAAGTTACCTTTCCTTAAGTTCAGGACCCTAGTCTCTGAATTAACTGTGTCACTCTCCATCTTAATAAAGGATTCTACCATGTTATGGTCACTCTTCCTCAAGGGGCCTCGCACAACAAGATTGCTAATTAGTCCTTTCTCATTACACATCACCCAGTCTAGGATGGCCAGTCCTCTAGTTGGTTCCTCGACATATTGGTCGAGAAAACCATCCCTAATACACTCCAGTAAATCCTCCTCCACCGTATAGCTGCCAGTTTGGTTAGCCAATGACAATGACAATGTGTAAACTCACCCCTGCCCATAGGGACCTATTCTGCAGTCCCATTGCACAGGGGCCTATTCTGCAGTCCCATTGCACAGGGGCCTATTCTGCAGTCCCATTGCACAGGGACCTATTCTGCAGTCCCATTGCACAGGGGCATATTCTGCAGTCCCATTGCACAGGGGCCTATTCTGCAGTCCCATTGCACAGGGGCCTATTCTGCAGTCCCATTGCACAGGGGCATATTCTGCAGTCTCATTGCACATGGGCCTATTCTGCAGTCCCATTGCACAGGGGCCTATTCTGCAGTCCCATTGCACAGGGGCCTATTCTGCAGTCCCATTGCACAGGGGCATATTCTGCAGTCCCATTGCACAGGGGCATATTCTGCAGTCCCATTGCATAGGGGCATATTCTGCAGTCCCATTGCACAGGGGCATATTCTGCAGTCCCATTGCACAGGGGCCTATTCTGCAGTCCCATTGCACAGGAACCTATTCTGCAGTCCCATTGCACAGGGGCATATTCTGCAGTCCCATTGCACAGGGACCTATTCTGCAGTCCCATTGCACAGGGGCATATTCTGCAGTCCCATTGCACAGGTTGTGCTGCTGAGGGTTAGAAATGGCTGCCTATTTAGAGATGCAGCACAGTATGGACACAGGTTGTGGAAAGTGGTGTTGCAATCACAGGAGAAGGTGAGAAAGAAAGTTGTTGGTCTCCAAACCATTACCAAAGTGATTGCTTCTGCGGCAGATCATTAGCACTTATATAAGACTGTCTTGCGAGGAAGGAAGTTATAGGAGCCAAACAGTTAACACAAACCACATAGCACTCTGCTGGCCCATCTCCCAGGTACACTCCAGGCCAATCACTGCACCCGCTACCACACATAGCCTGTCATTCTGAGCACTGTGCTTGGTATTTGACAGCCATTTTCCAGAGCCTTGTACAGCCTATGCTTCTCCAGTAGCCCTTCATGTCACAAGCTTCCAAGAGACAGCAATACGGAGAAAAATAAAATCACAAAGTTAACAATTCTCGCACCTCACTTTTTTCCGAGCAGACCTTGCAGTGGTCGTCCACTACATTTTCTCCGAGATGTTGCGGTATTGAGTATCACCAGGAAAATAATTTCAATCATTTGCCTTCAGCACACTGCCTGATGCAAATGTTTGTGTCTGGGCAGTCCTGGAATTTCTATGCACAGGGTGTTGCAAGTTTTGTGAATAGGGGTCTCATACTTTCTGTAATACGGTCTTGTTTTGTGGATGTCATTTGTGTGTATGGGGTTCTTGCATTATTTTGTGTATAGCAGTTCTATATTTTTGTGCATGTGGACTTTACATTCTTTGCGCAAGGGATTTTGTATTCTTGTGTTTGGGGGTTTCGCATTTCTGCGTAATCACTCCCAGAATTCCTTCTTCCCGTGAAGTGGCCTCAGTGTTTTTTTCAATCTGTATCTGTGCTTCTCCCAGGAGATGACGTGATTGCTGGTGGGTGGGCAGCATTGAGGGTCATGATGCTTATTTGTAACATGACTGAATGGGATTGGCTCGATAGACTGACTGATCGTTTTCTGTCCGTCTTTTCCATATTTCCGTACATGAGGCACATTCACTAGTTTTTATACATGTCAAATTTTTTTTGATAATACACCTGTGAAGTGCATTGGGACGTTTTACTACATTAAAGGTGCTATATAAATGCAAGTTGTTGTTGTACCCGGAACCCTGCTCCAAAAGTTTGGATATCTTTGCAATAGAGAATAATACTCTGCCAAGATAAATACTTCACAACCATTCCACATTAGAAACAAGTCCTCCATCAATGGCTCAATACTCAGGGCGCTATATTGAGCCATTCCGAAAAGGAATTTCCCATTCTGAAAAGGATATCAGTAAAACTAGTGATGTATCTCAATATTCATCTGCCCCCTTCCCCCCCCTCTCACCCCCACCCAAACAACTGCTGCCATATTTATTTCCTCCATGAAATTTCTCCTCTCCTGAAGGTGGCACCTTTGCTTGGCTCGCAGTTGCACAAACACTGAAAGTTTTCTGGTACCTTTTCCAAGTGAGCTAACTTTGAAGTGTGTGCCTCAACAATTGTCTTTTGACAGGATACTTTATCATGGGGGAGATCACAGTAAAAGTCCAGTCGTGTTCTCATTAAAGTCCATAAATGCACATATGGGTGTATGGACAATGATCAAGACCAGCAAACCTGGCTGAATTTTCTCTTTCCACGGGGAGGGACGTTTTTATTTGTTCCGGGATGTGGGCAAGGCCAGCATTTATTGCCCATCCTTAATTGCCCCTTGAGAAGGTGGTGGTGAGCCACTGCAGTCCATGTGGTGAAGGAGCTCCCACAGTGCTGTTAGGGAGGGAGTTCCAGGATTGTGACCCAGCGATGATGAAGGAACGGCGATTCATTTCCAAGTCAGGATGGTGTGTGACTGGGAGGGGAATGTGGAGGTGGTGGTGTTCCCATGCGCCTGCTGCCCTTGTCCTTCTAGGTGGTAGAGGTCATGGATTTGGGAGGTGCTGCCGAAGAAGCCTTGGCGAGTTGCTGCAGTGCATGTTGTAGATGGTACACACTGCAGCCACGGTGCGCCGGTGGTGGAGGGAGTGAATGTTGAAGGTGGTGGATGGGGTGCCAATCAGCGGGCTGCTTTGTCCTGGATGGTGTCGAGCTTCTTGAGTGTTGTTGGAGCTGCACTCATCCAGGCAAGTGGAGAGTATTCCATCACACTCCTGACTTGTGCCTTGTAGATGGTGGAAAGGCTTTGGGGAGTCAGGAGGTGAGACACTTGCTGCAGAATACCCAGCCTCTGACCTGCTCTTGTGGCCACAGTATTTATGTGGCTGGTCCAGTTAAGTTTCTGGTCAATGGTGACCCCCAGGATGTTGATGGTGGTGGATTCTGCGATGGGAATGCCATTGAATGTCAAGGCGCAGTGGTTAGACTCTCGCTTGTTGGAGATAGTCATTGCCTGGCACTTGTGTTACTTGCACTTATCAGCCCAACCCTGAATGTCATCCAGGTCTTGCTGCATGTGGGCATGGACTGTTCCATTATCTGAGGGGTTGTGAATGGAACTGAACACTGCAATCATCAGCAAATTGACCTCATGATGGAGGGAAGGTCATTGATGAAAGAAAGAAAGAAAGAAAGAAAGAAAGAAAGAAAGAAAGAAAGAAAGAAAGAAAGAAAGAAAGAAAGAAAGAAAGAAAGAAAGAAAGAAAGAAAGAAAGAAAGAAAGAAAGAAAGAAGGAAAGAAAGTAAGAAAGAAAGAAAGACTTGCATTTATATAGCACCTTTCTTGACCACTGGGCATCTCAAAGTGCTCTACAATGAAGTACTTTTGGAGTGTAGTCACTGTTGTAATGTAGGAAGCAGTTGAAGATGGTTGGGCCTAGGACACTGCCCTGAGAAACTTCTGCAGCAATGTCCTGGGACTGCGATGATTAACCTCCAACTATCACAAACATCTTCCTTTGTGCTGGGTATGACTCAAGTCAGTGGAGAGTTTTCCCCCTGATCCACATTGGCTTCAGTTTTACTAGGGCTTCTTAATGCCACACTCAGTCAAATGCTGCCTTGATGGCGAGGGCAGTCACTCTCACCTCACCTCTGGAATTCTGCTCTTTTGTCCATGTTTGGACCAAGGCTGTAATGAGGTCTGGAGCTGAGTGGTCCTGGCGGTACCCAAACTGAGCATCGGTGAGCAGGTTATTGGTGAGTAAGTGCCGCTTGATAGCACTGTCGACGACACCTTTGAGGCTTATTGCAGCGACCACTCAATTGCTGCCTTGGCTGCGATAAATTAGCACAAAACAACACTTGCACTGATGATGTAGCACAATTAAACACTCATAGATAATGGTCCTTTGATATGAAACAGTTTCAAAATTAATAAATGGAAGATATCGAATATCTGAGCTCCCAACAAGCAGCATATTGTTGTCTCCACATTGTACACTCTCACTTTTCAAGGTTATGCTGAAAGCTCTGGCATTTAGGCAAGATGATCAGAATGCCTCTCCTATTGTTTGCACGCAACATCATATTATTTCATCTGATGCATCACCTGATTAGCATTTTAATTACTTTAATTACTTTTCCCAAAGCTTATCTCTGCCGGAACAGTTCATGCGCAAACAGACTTTATCTACAACTCTCTAAGGTCAACATTAGCATTTTCACATCCGCAGCCGAATGTAAAAATTAGCATCTCTCGCTTGACTCAAATATAAAACATCTAGAAAAGGTTGCTGCATTTACTCCTCCCCTCTCCAACCCAGTCATTCTTTCTCATAGAAAAACAAAGTACCATGGATGCTGCAATCTGAAATAAAAAGAGAGAAAGCTGGAAATACTCATCGTCTGTGGAGAGAGAAACAGAGTTAATGTTTCGGGTCTGTGACCCTATGTCAGAACTGGAGAGTGGTCGAAATGAACAGATTCTTAAAGAGCACTGAAAGCGGGAGAGGAGGAAAGATCAAAGGGGAGGTCTGTGATGGGTGGAAGACAGGAGAGATTTGAGAGAAAATTCTCTTTCTCTTATTCCTGATGACAGTTTCACAAAACTTTCCTTAGGCTGCAGAAAGTATCATTCTACATTACAAGTTTAAGTAAGGTACTCAGAAAACCCACCCTTAACTCCTCCATCCTTGCAAACTAATGCGCTATCCTCTCCCTTTCCTCTCCAAAATCCTTGACCATGTTGTCGCTCCCGAATCCGTGCCCACTTGTCCCCCAATTTCATGTTTGAATCCTTCCATTCAGGTGTCCATCCCTGCTGTCGGAAATGGCCCGTATCAAGGTCACAAATAACATCCCATGTGACTTGACCATGGTAAACTATTTCTCCTCATTCTTCTCAATCATGTCAAAGACTGCAGACAAGTCGCTAACACAATCCTCCTCCAACGCCTCTCCTCTGTCGTCCAGCTGGGTGACACTGCCCGCAACTGGTTCCATTCTTAACTATCCAAGTTACCCTTGTGCAATGGCTTCTCTTCCCACTCCCGCTTCATTATCCCTGGAGTCTCCAAGGTTCTATCCTTAGCCCTGTTAAAGGGGAACCCAGGGTCTAAAGAGTTAATTCACTTATATAAATATTATTTTAGTTTGTTTCAAAGATCTTTATTCAACAGTACAGAGTCTGACCACTTGGGAGATTGCATCCTGGCTATAGACTCAAGCTAACCTCATCAGGAGATAATCAGCACAGAATAGGAAAGCGGATGACATAATGTAAGATAACAAAGACAGCCATCACCTGCCTTGTGTGAATGGGCTCAGCTGCTAAACACAGGGCTAGGGTCCGATGGACTCCCCTGGTCTCAAGGACACCCATTGTTTATGCTATACCAATTAATGTTTTGCACATAACCCTCTGCTTTTGCAAACGAGACGATTATGCTCACAGCCCCTCTCGGAAGATGCCCATGTTTTGGAGGGGGGGCTGTCTATGTACACTATAAAGATAATGCCTAAGCTGTGTGTACTTTGGGACGGTGGTGGCAGGCAGCCATACCTCTCCCCTGCTAGCTTGTAATAAAGGATTGAACTAAACCTGATGATTGACTCTCGAGTGGTATTTTGAACCATAAGAGCTCCCTCCTATTTTTCATTTACATGCAGCACATAGGTGACATCATCCAAAATTACAACAGTTTCCATGGGTACACCTAGCTCAACCTCACCACCACCTCGCTCAGCCCCTCCACTGTCTGATTTATCACCCTGCATGTCCAACAGCTAGTGCTGGGTGAGCAGAAATTTCCTCCAACGAAATATAGAGGAGACCAAAGCCATTGTTTTTGGTGGCTCACTTGCCACAACTCCATCCTCTCCCAGGCAAATGTCTGATGCTGAAGCAGACCATTCACAACCTTGGCATCCTATTTGACCCCGAGATGAGCTTCCAACCACTTATCCATCACCAAGACTCCCTACTTCCACCTCCGGAACATCGCCCATCTCCACCCTGCCTCAGCTCATCTGCTGCTGAAACCCTCATCTACACCTTTGTTATCTCTGGAATTGACTATTCCAACATTCTTCTGGCCAACCTCCCATCTTCCACCCTCCATAAACTTGAACTCATCCAAAACTCTGCTGCCTGTATGCCAACTTGTACCAAGTCCCGTTCAGCCATCACCCTTGTGCAAGGTGACTTACATTCACTCCCTGTCTAGCAACTCCTCAATTTTAAAATTCTCAACCTTTTTTTCCAAGACCCTCCATGGCCTCATCACTACCTATTTCTGTAAACTCCTCCAGCCCCACAACTCACTGATATCTCTGTGTTCCTCCAATTTGTCTCCTTGTGCATTCCCAGTTTTACACCATCGGTGGCTGTGCCTTCAGCACCCTGGGCCCTACACTGTGCAATTTCCTCCCTCAACCTCTCCACCACTCGAGCTCTCATTCCTCCTTCAAGATACTCCTTCAAAACTACCTCTTTGACTAAGCGTCTGGTCATCTGCCTTAATTTCTCCTTCTGTGGTTCAGTGGTAAATTTTGTTTGATAACGCTCCTGTAATGTGCCTTGGAACGTTTTGATACATAAAAGGTGCTATATAAATACCTCATTATTGTTGTTGTTAAATGGCTGGGGCATCCCACCATTATTAAAGTGCTCTCAATGCCTCTATTATAAATGGACTTGGGCTCTCTGTATATTCATGTAGTTTTATCTGCTGTAGAAAGGTTTTACTGCCTGTATTTTGTGGTAAAAGGAGAAAGTTTGCCTCCTGAGATATGTGCTATCCTTTTCGCACATCCTTTCCTGAAGCCAATGATTGACCCTGGAGTACAGTTACAATAGATATGAACAGTAAACAGAAACATAGAAACCTAGAAAATAGGAGCAGGAGTACGCTATTCGGCCCTTGGAAATAGCGGATGCATTGACAGTCATTTTCCAACATTCCATTGACTCTGGATCAGTTCCTATGGAGTGGAGGGTAGCCAATGTAACCCCACTTTTTAAAAAAGGAGGGAGAGAGAAAACGGAATTATAGACCGGTCAGCCTGACCTCAGTAGTGGGTAAAATGATGGAATCAATTATTAAGCGTGTCATAGCAGCACATTTGGAAAGAGGTGACATGATAGGTCCAAGTCAGCATGGATTTGTGAAAGGGAAATCATGCTTGACAAATCTTCTGGAATTTTTTGAGGATGTTTCCAGTAGAGTGGACAAAGGAGAACCAGTTGATGTGGTGTATTTGGACTTTCAGAAGGCTTTCGACAAGGTCCCACACAAGAGATTAATGTGCAAAGTTAAAGCACATGGGATTGGGGGTAGTGTGCTGACGTGGATTGAGAACTGGTTGTCAGACAGGAAGCAAAGAGTAGGAGTAAATGGGTACTTTTCAGAATGGCAGGCAGTGACTAGTGGGGTACCGCAAGGTTCTGTGCTGGGACCCCAGCTGTTTACATTGTACATTAATGATTTAGACGAGGGGATTAAATGTAGTATCTCCAAATTTGCGGATGACACTAAGTTGGGTGGCAGTGTGAGTTGTGAGGAGGATGCTATGAGGCTGCAGAGTGACTTGGATAGGTTAGGTGAGTGGGCAAATGCATGGCAGATGAAGTATAATGTGGATAAATGTGAGGTTATCCACTTTGATGGTAAAAACAGAGAGACAGACTATTATCTGAATGGTGACAGATTAGGAAAGGGAAGGTGCAACGAGACCTGGGTGTCATGGTACATCAGTCATTGAAGGTTGGCATGCAGGTACAGCAGGTGGTTAAGAAAGCAAATGGCATGTTGGTCTTCATAGCGAGGGATTTGAGTACAGGGGCAGGGAGGTGTTACTATAGTTGTACAGGGCCTTGGTGAGGCCACACCTGGAGTATTGTGTACAGTTTTGGTCTCCTAACTTGAGGAAGGACATTCTTGCTATTGAGGGAGCGCAGCGAAGGTTGACCAGACTGATTCCCGAGATGGCAGGACTGACATATCAAGAAAGATTGGATCAACTAGGATTGTATTAACTGGAGTTCAGAAGAATGAGCGGGGATCTCAGAGAAACGTTTAAAATTCCGACGGGTTTAGACAGGTTAGATGCAGGAAGAATGTTCCCAATGTTGGGGAAGTCCAGAACCAGGGGTCACAGTCTAAGGATAAGGGGTAAGCCATTTAGGACCGAGATGAGGAGAAATTTCTTCACCCAGAGAGTGGTGAACCTGTGGAATTCTCTACCACAGAAAGTTGTTATGGCCAATTTACTAAATATATTCAAAAAGGAGTTAGATGTAGTCCTTACTACTCGGAGGATCAAGGGGTATGGCGAGAAAGCAGGAATGGGGTACTGAAGTTGCATGTTCAGCCATGAACTCATTGGATGGTCGTGCAGGCTCGAAGGTTCGAACGGCCTACTCCTGCACCTAGTTTCTATGTTTCTATGAGTCTGCACCATTCAATATGATCATGGGCTGATCCTCTATCTCAACGCCATATTCCCGCTTTTTCCCCACAACCCTTGATGCCTTTTGTTTCGAGAAATCTATCTATCTCCCTCTTAAATATATTCAGAGACTTGGCCTCCACAGCCTTCTGTGGTAGAGAATTCCACAGGTTCGCCACCCTCTGAGTGAAAACATTTCTCCTCATCTCGGTCCTAAATTTCCTACCCTGTGTCCTGAGACCTTGACCCCTTGTTCTCGACTTCCCAGCCCCGGGGAAACATTCTCCCCGCATCCAGTCTGTCCAACCCAGTCAGAATTGTATACATTTGAATGTGATCCCCTCTCATTCTTCTAAACTCTAGTGAATACCGGCCCAGTCGACCCAATCTCTCCTCATACGACAGTCCTGCCATCCCAGGAATCAGTCTGGTGAACCTTCGCTGCACTCTCTCTATTGCAAGTATATCCTTTCATCAAAACATAGAATTATAGAAAATAGATGCAGGAATAGGCCATTCGGCATTCGAGCCTGCACCACCATTCAATAAGATCATGGCTGATCATTCAATCTCAGTACCCCTTTCCTGCTTTCTCTCCATACCCCTTGATCCCTTTAGCTGTAAGGGTCACATCTAACTCCCTCTTGAATATATCCAATGAACTGGCATCAACAACTCTCTGCAGTCGGGAATTCCACAGGTTAACAACTCTCTGAGTGAAAAAATGTCTCCACATCTCAGTCCTAAATGGCTTACCCCTTATCCTTAGACTATGTCCCTTGGTTCTGGATTTCCCCAACATCGGGAACATTCTTTCTGCCTCTAACCTGTCCAGTCCCGTCAGAATTTTATATATTTCTATGAGATCCCCTCTCATTCTTCTGAACTCCAGTGAATACAAGCCCAGTCGATCCAGTCTCTCCTCATATGACAGTTCTGCCATCCCGGAATCAGTCTGCTGAACCTTTGCTGCACTGCCTCAATAGCAAGAAAATCCTTCCTCAGATTAGGAGACCAAAACTGAACACAGTATTCCAGGTGTGGCCTCAGCAAGGCACTGTACAACTGCAGTAAGACCTCCCTGCTCCTATACTCAAATCCTCGAGCTATGAAGGCCAACATGCCATAGAAACAGATAAACATAGGAAATAGGTGCAGGAGTAGGCCATTTGGCCCTTCGAGCTTGCATCACTATTCAATAAGATCATGGCTGATCATTCCCTCAGTACCCCTTTCCTGCTTTCTCTCCATACCCCTTGATCCCTTTAGCCATAAGGACCATATCTAACTCCCTCTTGAATATATCCAATGAACTGGCATCAATAACTCCCTGCGGCAGGGAATTCCACAGGTTATCAACTCTCTGAGTGAAGAAGTTTCTCCTCATCTCAGTCCTAAATGGCCTACCCCTTATCCTAAGACTATGTCCCCTGGTTCTGGACTTCCCCAACATTGGGAACATTCTTCCCGCATCTAACCTGTCCAATCCCGTCAGATTTTTATATGTTTCTATGAGGTCCCTTCTCATTCTTCTAAACTCCAGTGAATAAAGGCCCAGCTGATCCAGTCTCTCCTCATATGACAGCCCAGCCATCCCTGGAATCAGTCTGGTGAACCTTCGCTGCACTCCATCAAGAGCAAGAATTTCCTTCCTCAGATTAGGAGACCAAAACTGAACACAATATTCCAGGTGAGGCCTCACCAAGGCCCTGTACAACTGCAGTAAGACCTCCCTGCTCCGATACTCAAATCCCCGAGCTATGAAGGCCAACATACCATTTGCCTTCTTCACCGCCTGCTGTACCTGCATGCCCACTTTCAATGACTGATGAACCATGACACCCAGGTCTCGTTGCACCTCCCCTTTTCCAAATCTGTCACCATTCAGATCATATTCTGACTTCCTGTTTTTGCCACTAAAGTGAATAACCTCACATTTATCCACATTATACTGCATCTGCCATGCATTTGCCCACTCACCTAACCTGTCCAAGTCACCCTGCAGCCTCCTAGCATCCCCCTCACAGCTCACACTGCCACCCAGCTTAGTGTCATCTGCAAACTTGGAAATATTACATTCAATTCCTTCATCTAAATCATTAATGTATATTGTAAAGTGATGCGGTCCAACACTGAGCCCTGCGGCACTCCACTCATCACTGCCAGTCATTCTGAAATGGACCCATTTATTCCCACTCTCTGCTTCCTGTCTGCCAACCAGTTCTCTATCACGTCAATACATTACCCCCAATACAATGTGCTTTAATTTTGCGCTCTGATCTCTCGTGTGGGGCCTTGTCAAAAGCCTTTTGAAAGTCCAAATATACCACATCCACTGGTTCTCCCTTGTCCATTCTACTAGTTACATTCTCAAAAAATTCTAGAAGATTTGTCTAGCCTGATTTCCCTTTCATAAATCCATGCTGACTTGGACCAATCCTGTCACTGCTTTCCAAATGCACTGCTATTTCATCTTTGATAATTGATTCCAACATTTTCCCCACTACTGATGTCAGGCTAACCGGTCTATAACTCCCAGTTTTCTCTCTCCCTCCTTTTTGAAAAAGTGGTGTTACATTCGCTACCCTCCAGTCCAGAGTCAATAGAATGTTGGAAAATTATCACCAAAGCATCCACTATTTCTAGGGCCACTTCCTTAAGTACTCTGGGATGCAGCCTATCAGACCCTGGGGATTTATCGGCCTTCAATCCCATCAATTTCCCTAACACAATTTCCTGACAACTAAGAATTCCCTTCAGTTCCTCCTTCTCGCCAGACCCTCGGTCCCCGAGTATTGCCGGAAGGTTATTTGTGTCTTCCTTAGTGAAGACAGAACCAAAGTATTTGTTCAATTGGTCTGCCATTTCTTTGTTCCCCATTATAAATTCAACTGAATCTGACTGCAAGGGACCTACGTTTGTCTTCACTAATATTTTTCTCTTCACATATCTATAGAAGCTTTTGCAGTCAGTTTTTATGTTCCCAGCAAGCTTCCTCTCATACTCTATATTCCCCCTCGAATTAAACCCTTTGTCCTCCTCTGCTGAGTTCTAAATTTCTCCCAATCCTCAGGTTTGCTGCTTTTACTGGCAAATTTAAATGCCTCTTCCTTTGATTTAACACTATCCCTAATTTCTCTTGTAAACCACGGTTGAGCCACCTTCCCTGTTTAATTTTTACTCCAGACAGGGATGCTCAATTGTTGAAGTTCATCCATGTGATCTATAAATGTCTGCCATTGCCTATCCACCGTCAACCCTTTAAGTATCATTTGCCAGTCTATCCTAGCCAATTCATGTCTCATATCATCTGTTGTGTATCTGTAAAGCATGCACTCCCATGTTCCAGCACCAGGGAGCGCATCCCCTGAAGTCCCAAGGGATCCCAGCATCCCTTTGGAGCACTGTATATAAGCCGGCCCCTAAGGCCTGTTCCTCACTCTGGAGTGTCTTATTAAAGACTGAGGTCACTGTTACTTTAACCTCCCTGTGTGCAGTCTCATCTGTGTTAGGAACACAATAACTGGCGATGAGTATACGAATCCAACGCAAAGATGCAGCAAACTGTGGGCATCCTGGAGAAGTTCTCAGAGGGTGAGGACTGGGAAGCCTATGTCAAATGGCTAGACCAGTACTTTGTAGCCAATGATCTGGACGGAGAAGGAAGCGCTGCAAAAAGGAGAGCGGTCCTCCTCACAGTCTGCGGGGCACCGACCTACAGCCTCATGAAGAATCTTCTGGCTCCGGTGAAACCCACAGATAAGTCGTATGAGGAGTTGTGTACGCTTGTTCGGAAGCATCTTAACCCGAGGGAGAGCGTGCTGGTGGCGAGGTATCGGTTCTACATGTGCCAGCGATCTGAAGATCAGGAAGTGGTGAGCTACGTCGCTGAGCTAAGGCAACTTGCAGGACAATGTGAGTTTGATTGCTTCCTGGAGCAAATGCTCAGAGACTTTTTTGTACTGGGCATTGGCCACGAGACCATCCTACGAAAACTTTTGACTGTAGAGACATCGACCCTCAGTAAGGCCATTGCGATAGCACAGGCGTTTATGTCCACCAGTGATAACACCAAACAAATCTCTCAGCACACAAGTGCTAGAAATGTTCATAAATTAACTGGAACTGTGTTTGTGAGCAGAAATGTACAGGGCAGAACCCACGAGTCTGCAACTGCCAGCAAGCCTCAGGTGCCCCAGATGACTCAGAGTCCCCAACAAAGGATGAATGCAAGGCAATTCACACCTTGTTGGCGTTGTGGAGGCTTTCATTTAGCCTATTCATGCCGCTTCAAAGGGTATGTTTGCAAGAGCTGTGGAACAATGGGTCACCTCCAACGAGCTTGCAGGCGAGTTGCAAGCTCTGTAAAACCTGCTAACCATCACGTGGCAGAGGAAGATCGGTCCATGGTGGATCAAAGCAATTTTGAGCCTCAGAGAGAGGAGGCAGATGCTGAAGTACACGGGATGCACACATTTTCGACGAAATGTCCACCTATAATGCTAAACGTAAAATTGAACAGCTTACCCGTAGCCATGGAACTGGACACTGGCGCTAGCCAATCCATCATGAGTAAAAATATGTTTGCGAGACTGTGGTGCAACAAGGCATTCAGACCAGCCCTGAGCCCCATCCACACGAAACTGAGAACGTACACCAAAGAGCTTATCACTGTCCTGGGCAGCGCC